>NC_049178.1:16993851-17325101 GCF_009769625.2 Cygnus olor
GTCAAAAAAAAAAAAAAAAAAGTCTTAGCTCTTCCTCATCTCATGTTAGAATAACCCAGCTAAGCTCTCAGTCAACAGGAGTTACAAAACAGTCCCAATAGGAGGGAACAAGCCCACAGCATCAGATTACTTTTCTCCACGCAGTCCTTACCCTCTTGCTCCTGACACAGTCACTCCCCTCCAGTCTTTACTCCAGACCTCTGCGAAGCCAGGAAAAGAGGAAGAAAAAAGGCAGAGAAGGGAAGGAGCTCCGAGCTTGCACAAAGGGTTGTGAGACGTGGATCTGGGGAGATAAAGGGGGAAGGAAAAAAAAAAAGGGGGAAAAAAAAAAAGGAGAGAACTGGATGTGCTGGCAGCAAAGGGAAAGATTTAGGGGCCAGGAGACACACGTCAACAGGAAAAAAAGGTCTGGTCTTGCTGCCTGGGGAATAATTTGTTGAAAACAGCCTGGCCAGGACATCAGACGGGGATTATGTAGGATTAACACCCCCGGTGTGTGTGGGTAGAGCAGTTTGCCGGCACGGGTGCTTTTACAACCAAACTGCTGGGCTGCTGGGGATATTGCGCCCCTGTCCTCGTGCTATCCTGTGCTCATGTTCCCCTCCCCAGCTGCCTTCATCTCAGGCCAGTCCCTTGGTCTCAGTTATCCCATCCAGACAATGGAGACGGCCACGTTTCTTGTGCGGGGCTGCTGTCAAAATGAATTAAGAGATGTCCAAAGAGTACTTTGAAATGCAGATATTATGCTCACTAGTTTTAATGCCTCCAAAGCGGTCTCCAGATATCTCTAAATCCTCAAGATATCCCTGATCAATTCCTGTTTTACAGATGAGGACACCGAGCAGAGGGACGAGTGCTTTAGCCCATCTCTTTTATGTCGGGTTCTGCAGGTCCCCCGACCTTGCCATGGCTCAGGCTCCCGGTTTCCAGCCCACAGTGACTGAGCCTCATCCAAACCCCATTTTGTTGGGGATTTAGCACAAGCATCACACACGCAGAACATCCCCACTGGATTTCTACCCCAGCTATGTTTCTCCCCATATTTTCCTTCATAGGTGTGCTGGGAGGGAGCAGGCCACAGGAGCTCCTAGTCCCCAGGCCTGTGATCAAATTATCTCTCCCTCTGTCACACATCCTAATCATCACAGCTGGCGGTCATGCCAACAATATTAACGCTGCTGAGTAGCTTTCAGTTTTGCAATTAGAAAGGTTTTCTGCTTCCCGCAAATAAAAAATAGGCTTGTACTACTTAACGCTGCATAAATGATACAGATACATCCAGGCCCATGTTACTGTCTCGTTGAGAGGAACTGACATTATAAGTGCTGTAGATATTTTAAATCTTTTGAAGATTACAATAGTTACAAAGCTCATTATTTCTAAACGTGTTTATCCTTCCCCTCTTTTTTGTTTGCAAAATTAGGCAATGTGCAGTTTAAATAAACGGCTATTGTACTATTAAACATTGATTAAAGAAAAGAGTTCCATTTAAATTATTAAGCGGTAAGATAAAAGCATCCCTTCTCTTTTGTACGCTACTTTATTCAGAAGTCAAACTTCTGTAGTCTCACGGAATGCTAATGAATAGCATAATAATGCACAAGGGCAAGAGGGGGCTGAGTAATTAAAAACAGAGGCCAGAAATCAAAGGGCTTGAAATATACTTACCAAAATAATTCAATTATACATTAGAAACCTGGGATAATCAAGACACGTCCCACGGTTTCATTCATCATTATGCCCCAATTTAATATCTCTACCGGTTCGCTGTACGCAGGAAGCAGCAATTGGGACTCTCACGTGCAGTGCTCCAGCTGAAGAGACAATGGCAAGGCGCGCTCGGGTCCCGTTCTCATCACCCTGCACCTTGGAAATGGCTTCACTTGGCTGAGCATATTCTCAGTTAAACTGATTCCTGGGACTATTTTTAGGCACGAGTTATTTCTGTATTGGTTATATATTCATTTTCTCTTTAGCTTTGCAATTAATTAATTAAAATCTCCACACCCACCATTTTAGCTTCCCCATAAACTCGTCTCCCATCTCTCTCCTTGGCTTCACCTTTCCTTGTGGCTTCAGGCCCTGCTGGTTACCCACAAAAAGCTCTGCCGTGCGGTGCAGCAGGTAGGTTTATTCAGCACACCATGCGTTTAGCTGGGATGGCGCCATGAGCCTCTCAGGCTTTCACATAACACAAGCTTGGGTCAAAAAATTCTGCTGTAGCTTCATAACATCACCTCTCCTACGGGTCACAGAATCCCTGCACCGCGTTTCACGGAAGTTCCAGTGCCACACAATAAAATAAAGAAAAAAGAGCCGGTCTGACCTTGTTTGGTGATTTTGGAGACCAACAGAGGATTTGTGCTGCTTTGTGCAGTCTTGATGCAATAAGCAATGATAAAACCTAGTCCCATTGGCGCTGGTGGCAGCTTCATGGAGGAAACTCCAAGTGACACGTGGTCAGGAACCATGGAGAAAAAAAAAGAACAAAAAACAGAAGTGAAAAGAAGTTCCCAGCCAACAAAGGATAGCAGTGTTGCTCACAAAGTCTGCAGACACACAAGTTGTTCCACCCCTCCTGGCACATAATTAAGGCAAAAACAGACAAAAACTGTTGGAAACAACACAGGGCAGGAATTTCAGCAAAACCAGCACTCAATTGGGCAGTGGCTTCCTGAAGAATTGGTCCGATTGTCTGATTAGAATTTTTGAAGTTTTAAGCAGAGACACTACTCGTTGTCCCTAATGAGCGCAGGAGTCAAACAAAACACTGCTGGGCTTCACAAGCCATCAGGAGCCTGTAGGCCAGCGTAGGTCGAAACATTAAATGACCAAAAAAAAAAGGGAAATGAGAGTCTCAGGTCAAGTTTTCCAAAACCAGAGGTCTTAATTAAAATGAAGGTTACGACTTCAGCAGATGGGTGCCGTTTAGCAAAGCCCCAGCTATTACTGAGATTTGCTGCATCTTCAGTTTAGAGCAAAACACCGCATGAGAAAGAGCGAGTGTGCTTTAGCCACTTTGTGACAGCAGCAAATGTGGCTGTCGCATACTCCCCAGCCCTACCAGCTGCATTTTCCTCAATCAGAAATAAAGCTCCTTTTGAGGTGTTTCAGCTCTCCCAAAAGATGTGTATGCACTTGTTACAAAGGAGATCATTAAGACCAACCAGCCTGTAATGTGAGCCGGAGCAGTGTTTGCCAAAGGGGAAGAGGGAAACGTACAAATTAAGATGGATATAATTTTAACATACAGCAAAACAGAGAGCAAAGTACCTATGTTTCACTATTTTTCTAATGAGGAATTCATTTTTAGAAGGAAAGACACCAACGCACATGTTCCTTGGTTTTGCAGGGAGGTGGACGGAAAGGGGGGAGCCTTTTCCAGGAGCAGAGCCTGGGCTACGCAGGAGCCCCCCTGCTCAATATTCGGTGCCCAAGTGTGGCGATGAAATACTCTAATAGATATCTTAGTGACATCCTTTTTTGAGAAACAGTCTGGGGCAGTAATTCTAACAGGACAAGTCAGCTGTAATGAATATCTTTCCTCAGCGCAGATGGGGCCTCGCTTTACTCGCATGCAGAGCTCCTTCGACTTCCTAAGCCTACACAGAGACGAGAGCAAGTAGCTCTGGCCTCTTATGTTTACCTGCCTTAAACAATGCAGTGGCAATCAATAAATGAACTTCATTTCTTTTAAATATGCAATTACATGAAATAGATTATAGAAGTGACAAAAACCAGAGCGACTCCACAAACACAAAGCTGGGCTCTGATTTCTATCAGTACGAGATCAAAGTAGTGTAGTTGCTCATTTACAGCTCAAAGCTGCATTATTTTCCCTAACTCAGCCTCTATTGCCAGCCAAGTGAACGCTGTAAAGCAGAAATAGCAAGCCATCTTGATATTTCTTCCCCAGTAAATAACGCTTTACAAAGGAGGGGGGAGATCTCCCTTCCCCTCCCTCTTTCAATTCATTAAGTTCAACTGTGATAACCAGTGAGGCATACAGAGACAGGTTAGGTATCTCTGCCTCTGAATATTTAATTCAGCACTAAACGTAATGCACAGCATCCTTATACCCTTGTGAGTTCAGCAGCCAATATGCCAATGAATATATCCTGACAATAGTGATATTTTCTGCACTTTGGAGGCATGAGTGACATTTGTTCGCCACATATGTTACATCGGATGCTGAGGTCTACACTTGTGAGAAATTAATCAGAATCCATCTGTTTCCTTCTCGTCCTGGACAATTTCATTACAACTTAACCAAAGATTATAGGATTCTCATGGCTGCGCCCCCAGCCCCCAGCCCAGTCTTGGTGTTTCCATACACGACGATTAAAGCTGCTTAGTTTAAGTAAGGTCAGAAGCAATCTTGCTTCCTGTAGGGAAAGGCATAATGCTCATGAGCAGGGTCCAAAATCTGCTCTAAATTATGTGTAGGCAAATCCAGAATATCCCAACTGACCCAAGCAGGGTTTAGATTTAGCACGGAGCAGAACCTGGGCCTTGATCTTCCAATGCGCGTTTCTGGTGGCTGGTTTTGATTGGCATTAGGCTTCAGATGGCATCAAGTCACTCACGTTGCAGGTTCCCTGTTACGTTTTCATTTCCCTGTCCAGGGAGTCAGCAAAGGGGTGGCTCAGCCTTCCTCAGGGGCTACTGGATATTATGCTAATGTTGGGAAAAGAAAGTGCTAAGAATAAAAAAAATGAAAAATAAAAACCCCAACTCCCTGTACTTGCTTTGCAGCTTAGCAAATTCTTTGCTTATTCCTTATTTAATTTTACTTCTTTAATTTGATGTAATAGCAAGGCAGAGCTGGACATATACTGCTCTGACTCAGCTGATTTACAGCCCTAAACATTGCACAGCGATGGCTGCACTTGCTCAGAAGGAGGCTTTTCTCAGAGTTCTTTGGACGAGGCACAAATGGCACCAAAAAAAGCATAAATATCACTGGGGATCTGATACCTGCTTGCTAGGTAACACTTGTAGCCAAGCCTACTGACATGAGCCATCCTGAATGACAAAGGGGCCAAAAATATGAACCAAGAAGTGAAGCTTCCATTGCAGGAGCTGTTGACAGAGAGGAGCTGAATGGGAGGCTGGGGAAAGCTGGCAGGGATGGCAACGTGCTCCGGAGATAAGGGGAGGCTGACAGGCAGCTGCAGCACCCGGGGTCCACGCGTCAGGGAGGTGAACCCTGAGAAACAAAGAAACCAGGGCCCCGATCTCGCTGCTGCTGACAGCAGCAGGAGCTTCACTATTTGCTGAGGTGGGATGGAGCATCACAGCCGGGCTGCCTGGCAGGTCCCATTGAAGGGGGCAGGATCCGTACCTACGACCAGCCCAAAGCATTTCAGCACCTCACCCACCAGAGCTTTCGTTCAGCCTTGGTGCAAGCAGACAGAGGTGTAAGGTTCCCACCAGCTCCGGCACGACCGCGTGCCTCTTCCAGCGGGGAGCTGGAAACTGAAGGCAGACGAGATCTGCAAAGCAAACAGCACTCGGACAGCCTGAGATTGGAAACGGCATGAAGGCTCCCTGACCCCGCTCGGAGGTGTGCTGCCTTCCCCGCTTCCCACTGCTATTATTCCAGCTGACTTGCAGATACCCGATAGTTATTTTTGAAATGAAGGTGCATTCAGATCGGGCTGTCACTGGCTGTCTTTTCAATCACGAGTCACTTGATCAGATGGTTTTTTGCTGTAACGTAATCACATGATGCCAGGGCTTTACACAAGACCTGTATTCTAGCTCCAGTGCCGGGCACTTCCTTGCCAGAAAGACAGCGACATGTTGGGAGGTGGCTATAAAAGAAAAGAAAGATCTTGCATAAATTAGCTTATGCTATTTATAGACATGGAGAGCAGTCTATCCATGGGACCATCTGCTAATCTATGTCCCATGGCAATTAGAGTCAACATTTCACCACATCTCTAGCAAGGGCTGAGATTATGCAGTGCTCTTCTTTTTTTTTTTTTTCCTTATAAGACCAGCCTTACATTTGTACTGTTTTGTGTTTCTCTCCAACTTTCATGACACTTCCTATATCTGCTCCCCGAGTGCCTGCTACGAGAAGGGGAAAACCCAAAAAGTTTGTTTTATTACTGTGAGGTTGAGGGGCCAGTGGGTGTGAAAGGCTTAGTTTATTTCATTGATTCCCAAAAAAACTCTACTGTTTTAATAAAAAGAAAACAAACATTGTGCAGTAATGTGATGAATTAACAGAGCGGAGTTTATACAGTTAAGTCTCTTCAGTGTTCCTTGCTATGAACATCCCACATACATTTTCAGAAGTGATTTATAATTTTCAACACTTTTTTGAGCATCCAAATCAAGATCCTTTCAAAAAAAAAAATCAAAAAATTTAGCAGATGTCCCCCAATTTTCTTCAAAGAAACTGAAAGTCTAAAAATTAAAACATTCAAACATGTTGTTTTGGAAAACATGCAAAGACAAACAAACAACAGTATTTAATGTATAGCCTGCATAAATTTTAAATACTAGATAATTTTCCAAAGTAACTTGCAGAGCAAGGCAGTGCAACTTGAGCTTTTATCTTTTTATACACAATACATTTTTATTACTCTATATAATTTTAATAATTTACACGGGCACCATCAACTGCATTCACTACATTTAGCAACAGGAATTACTATAAAAGCAAACAAGAAAATATAGACAATTCGATTAGCAGAAAGACTTGCCAGAAAGGCAGCCTTACAGCAGGATCTAATACTGAAGGATTCTCGCTGATGTAAAAGATACTATTTTATGGAAATGGAACTCAGACACACGTCGCACAGAGTACCTTTTTGTTTTTTTTTTAAATTGACCAAATATATCAGAGGCTTTCTTATCTGTTACACTGCTCAATCAGCGCAACACCTCAAGCAATGCTTCATCTCCGTGTTGTAGCTGATATTACAGAATCTTTTTCCAGATATGGGGGTTGGGGGGGAGAAAGTCATGGAAATGTTAGGCTGTGACACAGCCAATTGCTATCCATTTTAGTCTGAAAGTTTTCACAGTACCGAGATATTTAGCAGTCATGTGAGAAGAGAGATCTCCACAATTTGTGCTGCCTGAGCTGCTCTGTATGGGATCAATCCCAACCCTGATCCTCCTTCCCCTTCTGGCCTCCCCAAAACTTTCCCCTCTCTAGTTCCTACTTCCAAACACGGATGCAAGAGCTCTGAGTCACCGAGTCTCACGGCCTGAGACCGAAAGTGCTGAGGATGAATTTCTGCAACCATGACCAAAGGTCTAAACTCTCCGCTCAAAACCTAAAGGTTATTATGCAAAGTGCTGGAGGAGAAAAATTGTTTAATACCTTCCCTCAGCATCTGAAAAGACATAACAGACCATTACTGGCTACGGATATAACATATACAAAGTATACTATGGCATAGATCTAAGTATTTGCGGAACAGTTTTACAGCCATTGTTGTCCATTCTTGCACATTAAAACCCACAAAGAGATTTATTTAGAGCATTAAATCATTTAATTTCTCTCTGGCTAGATTTTTAACTATTAAAATATTCATCATGCACTCCAAGAAACTCAATGCCAAGTATTTATTTTATTTGTATAGCCTTTTAAAGAAATAGCTTTAAAATATCTTCAGGTGCACATCTCTGCCTTAAAAACACTGAAAATAAGAGTAAAACACCGTTGTAAAACACCAGAAAGAAACAAGTCAGCCGCTGCTGAGACCAGAGCTCTGCCCAGCAGCCATGGCTGGGAGGAGGCTGACTCCACAAAATGCAGTGCCTAGAACTGACAAAGCACCTTGTTTCCAAAGTTACAAGGTAGTTCTTGGGGTGTCACGCACGTGGATGCAACCTCTCACTGCCAAGAAGGCTGGGGCAAAAAATCCTTCTGTAAAGTGGGTATTTGCATTAAAACCTCCCTTTTAGGTTTCCTGATGAACAACATTTTTTGTAAGATGTTTGGCAAAGAAAAAAAAAATCACCATTTTCTGTTAGTAAATCCTCTCCCTCATCTTGTCACCCTCTCTGACTGACAGGATACCCCAGTCCGAAATGATGCGCAGAGGCCCCAGCCGGGCCTGCAGCTCACGAGCTCATCCCAGCATCATTCCCTGGCCAAGAGATGAGCAGCACCACCGAGACCCAGCCCATCTCACCCTGGATCTTTCACTGTGGTGGCAGAAGAAGAGCTCAAGCATCTCCTGCCCCGAACTACCTTTTCGAGAGGGCCTCTGATGGAGACCGAGGCCGCGGCTGGATGCCTGCACACCCCCAGCCCCGCAGCCCCCTCGGCTGGAGATGCTGAGTGTGATCAAACACAGGCTGGCAGCCGTGAAGCTCGGTTACGAACTGCCTGGGAAGAGATTACCTTTGGCTTCAGGAACATTTCTTTTAATCTGAAGAGAAGCAGACTCCTCCCCTTCTCCTCTCTGTGAAGCTATTCTTTATGCACTGAGCCAATATCATGCTCAAACACCAGTCGGAACCACTGTGTTCCTCTCAATATTCCCACGCGTGATTTAACTTCTTCCACATGCAAAAACATAGTTCAATCAGCCTTCCTTCTGTTTCATGTTACAGAGGAAGGATTCAAAGAACATGGCACAAACTAGACAAACTATACTGTACTCCCTGTGGCTGCTTCAGCATCTCCTTCACCAGCTCTCTGGCCACCATGACTCCTTGGAGGACAACGGTAGGGAGCAGCTCCAGTCAATTTCACACACAATGTCATGCCATTGCTTCTCTTTCCAAAGGAATTTCATCCTGTATATATATATATATACACACACACATAGTATATACACATACATATATACTGTGTGTGTATATATATATGTGTGTATACATATATATATGTATAAATATATATGTAGAAAGCAGGAGAGCCTGTTTACTGTCTACAGTCTCCAAGGAATAAGGGATGTGCTTGTACGCAGTCATTCCACCTGTTTTGTTTTCTCTCCCAGACACTGAGATTAATGCAAAAAGGCAAGTAAGACCGCATTTGTAGACACTGACTACATTATTACTGAACACAGAACTTAACACCGAACGTCTGGGTCATTTAAAAGGTGACACACATTTGTGAGGAAACCCACTTAGTTTATTTATGGACAACACAGAGACACTGGATTCACTACGTCATAAGCTTTCCTGAGCAAAATGCCCCAGTCAAGGTAAAGTAAGCGAAGACATCTTGCAGCTGGGGAGGAAGCTTGGTCTTTTTCGACAATTTACTTGCTGTATGGTATATTAAGTATCATTAATGGACTTCATAATCTGTACTGAAATATGACCTGCTACTTCCACAAACAAGTCTCTTACCTTTACCACATTTATTTCCTCCAAACTCTTTGATTTTCATCTAATGTTTATCTAAAAGGCTAAAGACCCAGGCACTCAGCTCAGCTGCATTGACATTGTCTTTTAATTAGCAGAGGTCACTTAATGCTTTTAGTACAATCAACGGTTGCTTTCTTTCCATGATCAACTGCAAGAGCATCACAGTTAATGCAGACTGATTAAAACTTGAAAAATCCTTTAGCATAGAAGTATCCCAGGACATAGATAATCAAGCCACTGCATGTAGATCATTTCCATTGACAGCTTTGATTGCCACTCCATTAGCGTGTGGCCGACAACCACTGCGCTGTATCATTTCATAGAAAACACCCTAATTTCTGCAGCACCACCAGGTCCCAGGAAGAGCAATTCAGGAGCAGTGGGTAAATGGCTGCTCTGCTCGTAACATGGCTTTCACCATAAGACCTACAATGCTATGGGTGAAATCAATCCCCAGAGCTATCTCCAGCTGCATGTGTTTGACATCCTTTAAGTGCCTTCAAAACCTTGTCTCAGAAGAAGGAATACAAAAATTAGCGTTCATAAAGTGATTAGTAAGTGGCGAATAAAGCTCACACTGGCACATATACCCGACTCACTGCTCTGCCCTGCCTCTGAATGCACATCTAAAGAACATGACCAGCCTTGTACTGTCTTGCAAGTACAAAATGTTTTCCTTGTACATAGGTGAAACTGGGAACCCTGCCTCATTTCAGTGGGAAAATAGAAAACAAAAAATGTATCAGCTCTTTGGAAATAGGGACTATGTCAAATTTAAAGCACCAGCAGGTCTTTTTGCACCAGTGTCACTGGCCCTTTTAAGAGAGAGGGACTAAAAGCTATAGGTAAACAGACTCATCTATTGCCTCTGATTACTAATAGTTTTGTTAATCCTTACCCTTTAGACCCGTGCACAAAGAAAATTATTCCAGGAAACCAACAGTGAAAACTCCTTTATAATCCCTGCATTATATTATATCTGCTACTGAGTTCTCAAAGTCAGTAAAATCAGAGGAGCTCTTACTCTGTCTGTTACAAATTAATGAAGGCTTCTTAGTCTTGGTAGCTTTTTATTGCTAGACAGGGAGCATATGTCAGAAAACATATGGCACCCGACAAAACCAGGATGAACCAGACCAAAAAAAAAATACAGCAAGGATTTCTATTTAAAAAACAATTACATAAAGCTCCATTGGAATGGCCACATACATCCACAAACCAGCCCTTCTCGTCTCCTGTGATGCATTTAGGTTATGAAAGGATTTTGTTTCACAGGAAAGAATTTGAGATATAAGGAATGCAGGACAATTTTAAATTAAACAGAATGGCTATGGCAACATCTGCAATAGATTGGTTCCCTGAAACACAATAGAGGAGATAACAGTTGTCTTATCTATGGTTTGGTAAATAATTTCTCCTACTTCAAGGGTCATTACATCTTCTGCTCTTTCTGTCATTTGTGATTCCTCTGAGGGGCTAAGGAATAAAGCCTCCACAGGTGCTTAGGGTGGAGGTGAAGGGCTCTAAATAACAGCTCTAAATAACAGTCCTCGGTGTAGCCATGCAAGACAAGAAACCTCATTCCTGTCCCAACTCTCCTGCATCAGACACCAACTTCCAGCCCTGAAAAATGCAGCATCTCCCTACATCAGATTTAGTTGGAAGTCAGCGACAGGAGCCATTAGGGAAAAGCTTTCCTGCTTTCCTACATCCCCCAAAGCTACACAATCCCCTACAGAGAGAAATGAGGAGCTTGTAGGGGAGGGGAAAAAAAAAAAAAAAAAACACCAAAGCACAGGGGCCCAAACTGGTGAATCAGGAGAAAACCCCTCCTCTCCTGTCGTTAAGTTTGGACTCATTGGGTGGGGATAACAGCAGCCAAAATCCAATCCCCATCGCTCGGGTAACATGTGCGCATCACTCACCGGGCTGCCGCCAAACGCTTGCTCTGGGAAAGCTCTGGGCTGCCCTGGGAGCAGCGCTCCTTGGCTCTATAGCATGCTGATGTTAAAAGAAACCCATAGGTCTGCAGCTG
Source organism: Cygnus olor (assembly GCF_009769625.2). Taxonomy (NCBI): domain Eukaryota; kingdom Metazoa; phylum Chordata; class Aves; order Anseriformes; family Anatidae; genus Cygnus; species Cygnus olor. The sequence goes on from NC_049178.1 coordinate 17,005,235, forward strand.
GAGGCTGTTTCTCTATTTCTGGGAAAAAAAAAAAAAAAGAAAAAAGAAAAAAAAAGATTTAAGAAGAGGGTCACCTTAGCTTAAGAGAAGGAGGTGGAGGAACAGCAAGATTTAGTGTACAGAGGTATTGAAACTAAAAGCCATGGAGAAGGTGAGGGGTACTTTGATTAGGCACAGCTAGACATGCAAGTGATGCACAGAAATCTCCTGGGAAAAAGTCAGGACAGAAGTGACAGCTGGTCTGAAGAAATAGCATTTTGAGATCCAAACCCCCGTCAGAAAAGCCCAACAGTATGGCCAATAAAGAAGTTCAATAAAAATGGGCAGGCAGAAAAAGGACACAAAATACATAAATACGTGTTTATTCAATAAAGAAATGGAACGGCAAAATTGAGCAAACAAGGCTGCCTGGTGATGGGAGACAGCCTGATTTATTTGCCTTGCTGAAACCCGGGAGCGTGGAAAACACAGCGGGGAAACCGTGTTGTCTCGGTAGGAATTATTCAGCAGAGGAGGGTTAGGTCATGGCGAGAGCACTTGAAAGAGCCCCTGGGAGCCAAGTCTCCAAAGGAAGGAAAAAAATCACAGACAGCACCTAATGGATGTAGATGGACCAGGAGTGTTGTGCTATTCGCTTGAGGGTAGGCAGACAAAAAGTTGTTTGGGTTTTTGTTTTATTAAATCTACGAAGAGTTAATAATAAAGCAGTAGTGACTTTAATTACCTGCCTGCAGCTGATTACTGCCCTGCCGCAGTGACGAGCTGTCTCTTAGCAACTCACAGCCAGCTTTTGGAAAGGCTCCGACCAGGGACAGAGGCTCCATCTCCAAGGGACAAAAGTTTAGTGGTAAACTGTCCATACCTTTTGGTTCTAAGGGCCAAGGACATTGCAGTGATGCAGTTTACCTTCCATAGGAAGGGATCACACTAAAAAATGTGGGAATATGGATAGGAATCGAGTAGTCTTGTCAATGAAAATAGTCAAATCTTGGATTTGTCACTGGGGATACGCAGGCATTTCTGGCAGAAGAGAGGTGTGGAATTATAAACCAGCCATGACTTTTTTCATTGCAGAAAAAGTTGATTATTTTAAGAGCTAGTTGAAAGTTACGCACATCACGGTGAGCAATATGTTTCTGTAGAGGAAAACTGCATCTCTCTGCAAGCTGATCTGCAAAATAATAAGGGAAACTGACCTACGAATTGTATGGTCTTTAGAAAGGTCCTGGCAAAGGTCTGTGGATGACCTGAAGTATCCAGGAGAGAGAGATTAAGTACTGCCACAGCTCAAGAACTGGTAAAGAGATGGGCATAACCAGTTAATTTTCAAGAGGATCAAAGGCCTGCATCACCACTGTTGCTTAATGAATTAATGAGCTAGAAAAGCACATAAACAATAAGCGTCAAATACCAGAGAAAAGCCAGAAAAACTCCAGAGGGTCAGGCAACTTCATGACCAGACACACAATTAAAAACAAAGAAACACTGATGCAGCCCTACTCGTGTATACATAAGTACTTTACCTCATTCGAAACCACTTCCACCAATAACTAGTAGTGACAAAGAATAACATGAGATGGAGTTGCCTGCAAGAGCTCTGCTAAAACTTTCCTCCGTGACGTGCTGGCTGGAAGAGCAGCTAACAGCAGAAGCGTCACTGTGGGAAATGACACCAGCCCCACCTCTGATGCGGTCTGAGCACCTACTGAAGCCCCCGGATAGGTGAGCTGTGGATTTCAGCAGGGCTGGGGCTTCACTCAGCGTGCCCACGGCCAGCCCCATTTGTCATCTCAGACCCGCAGCAAAGGCGAAGTGCAGCACAAAATAGAAGTGGTCCAGGTCTGGTTAAGTGGAGACAAGTAGGAGAATTACTAGAGATACATATGCAATTGCCTTCAGAGGGAGAAAGCCAAAAAGGTTTTAACAGGAATTTTAAGAAGGGACGGACAGATAAGCTGGAGGACAGTAAAGCTGCAAGGAACAGGCTGTACTTTCATCAACCTGCTCTCCAACAGGTTTTCACCCACAGATGGATTTGGACAAGGATCTGCAGCCGCATGCTTTTTGTGCCTCTTCATTTAGATGTCCCTAGACAAAATTTGGTAAGCAAATCACTCTTCTTGCATTCAGGAGAAACCTTGCTGTACAGCAATGCTCTCGTGCAGCAATACCTGTATCCTTGTGAAAGCTGCTTTAACAAACTGCTCTATTAAAATACCTGCCGACAGAAGAGTATCAGCTGTGTAAATATGATATTGGAGAGTTGTTAGAAAGTAAATACAAGCGCAAGTAAACATTGTTTTATCAGGAGGGGACTAGACACAGAAAGCTCTAGAAATCAGCGAAATTGTTTAAGGTTTGCAAAACGTCAGGCAGAAAGTTTTAGCTGAGTACTGTCAGTGGGACCTGAGATGTCCTCAGCCAAGTCCCTTCTGCGGAGATCGAGCTTCTGCCACAGACAGGGCTTGCATTTCAACTCTTGCTTCTGAAGTGACAACAGCATCCTCAATTGATGTCATTGCATGAAGCTAATATTAAATGCTTTCAAATCTGATCAATAAAACACAATTTACGTTAAATGACCTGAGAGCTGTCAATTTTCATTTTTTTTTTAATCCTCATCTTACTCAAGAGCTCCTGACTCAAAAGGAAAACATTATGGTTATTAAGTAATGATTGATTTATTACATACCATTCAGAAGTGTTTTCTTTGAAGCATGCATTAAGAGGCCTAATATTCCCAAGTTTTTTTCTTTGGGTTGAATGTTAAAAACACCAAATAGTTAAAAACCAAGAGAGTTTTGCAACCAAGGGCAATTGGAAGAGGATTGGAGTATGTGTTCCTCTTAAATACTTAGCTTTTTAAAAAATAAAAATAAATAAATGTTTTAATATTCTGTATTGAACTAACGACAGTTTTCTTTCATTAGGGAAAGTAGTGCCGAGAACAAGCAGGATGCTGCTGCACTCCCCACGCCCTGTGACAGCCCTGCCTTACCGATGTTACGCACAAGAGGGATGGCACGCGTGGCATCGATTCAAATGGATCACTCGCAGGAATTTGAATCCAGGCATCGCTCAGACTTCAAAGTGCACAGACGCATTCTTCAGCAGCAGTTTTCCCTGTTGAGATTTAACCAGCTTCATGATTAGGTTTAACATGGGAAATACTTGGAGTTCCACGTGCACCTCCACCAAGTCAAACCCCTGCATTTCACCCACACGGATTCGGCCACCGCTGCAGGACCGGGAGCACTGGGACTCCAAGGTCCCAGCAGGAATGGGGTTTCCATCCACCAGTTCGTACTGAGAGCAGGCTGCCTCACCCCCCACCCTACCTGCAGGGCCACCACTCCACTTCACTTTGTTATTTAGTAAAGTTCCTGGACATCAACCCACGCTCGAGCATCGCTTCAGCATGCACTTGAGTGCTTTGCTGGAGTACTTAAGTCCTGGCTGCCCAATTCCTTTCACTATAAACCCTCTGCTCCTCACCGAGAGGGCAAAGGAGGTGAGAGCCCTGCCCGCTGCCTGCAGGAGAGCTCCTGGCACAGACGCAAGCAATCTGGTAACCTTCAGTGACTGGGGAGGTGGGAGCTTTGTAAAGGAGAATCCAGGCTGCCTAAATAATGAAGTAAGGGCTATCAAAGAACGTGTATGTAGAAGGGAGACTGGAAGTTTAGACTATGTTAGACCACAATAAATATACGATAAGAAACGCTGAATACTTTACTAAGTATTTGTATTTAGTAATAAAATATTTTTAAAATATATAAAAAATAAAGTAAAAATATTTACTTATTTACTAAGATGTTTAGCGAAAAAAAGTTTTACATTTCTCATCCCCCACTGGGTCCCACATGGGAGCTGAGGCCTCGGCTGCTCAATGAGTTTTGTGTTTGTTTTTTTTCCCCCCATCCCCATTTCCATCTGGACTGAGGCATCTTTATTTAACAGCACCCACTCTGTCTTTGAGGTTCAGATCTCTTTACACCTGAGACAAGCTTGCTTATTTTTCTGACACCGCTAAAGTTCTTGCAGTCATAACAAACTAAGAACAGCCAGTCAGCTTGACAAAGACGAAGTGATAGGTAGGAGGCATATTTCATTACACTACCAAGGCTTTGGCGTGGTAATTGGTGAAGAAACAATCCAGAGCTGTCAGCTCAATACACACGCCTTTTCACTGACTGACGTGCTGAGTCCTTGATGGGGTAATGAACGATGTCCAACCGCAATCACCGCCGCTCTTGCATCCTCCTATCTGGTGTCCTGGCAAAGCCCCGAGCAGGACGAGCATCAAGCAACCCTCACCGCCCCTCAGCCGCCCTCCTGCACAGCTAAGACCCAGGGAGGGTTCCCACACCTGACACATAACCACCAGGAGAATTATAATTATCTGCAGGATGCAAACATCAAACGCCAATTTTTATTTTGCTGAGCTGTTGAAAGCTGTGGGTCAGGCTGCAGGCAGAGAAATCAGCTCCACCAGCTTTGACCAGAGACAAGTGGCAATGCAGGGCATCTCATCCCTGCCCCAGGCAGCCCAGGTCAGCTCAAAAGGTTTTCAGAGCTGCAAAAAGAAGTCAATCAATTCCATTTTAAGTGACTGACCACGGGATAATTTGGTAAAGGGGTAAACTGTAATGCTCACTTTTTTTTTTTTTTTTGGTAAAATCCAAAGTCCTCAGAGTAACTGTTGTGGGTGTTTGTTTTTTTATAAGATAAAAACTCCAACCCACTTCTCTTTTTTTTTTTCTATTTTCTGAGTGTCAGTGGTCTGCACTTTCAATGACACCAGATGTGTATGTGAACATACCCACAGATATACACTTGTGAACTAAATGGGAGAAGTAATTAGGTTGTGGAAGGCACATGACATCGCATGACCAGGTAATACCATTGCTTAAATGAAACTCAAGACTTTGCAGCAAAACAGGAACTGTGTCAACTGCTAAAAAGTGACAGTTTGGAACAAAGTGTTCATTTACAAGAAAATGAGAAACATAATTTTGCTACAAAAGATCAACTGAAAATTATTTTTTTCCAACACCAAGTTGCTTAAAGAAAACTTGCAAAAAATATTCTGATATTACAGCATCCGAGTATCCTATACTAAAACCTAAAATCTCCCTAGATTAAATTTTCCAGGCATTTCCTTCCACAAACAGGAAGAGGGAAAAACAAAATCCTCACCTGCAGAAGCAATTGCTTTATTGTCCTCCTCTGTGAGCTGACTCCTTGCATTTGAAATTAGATTCCCTTTGAAGAGCCAAGACAACATTCGAAAGGGCTCTAGTGCCACCTACTGCACTCTGCTAAAATACGTAGTAAATACTTTTCTGCCATAACTGGAAGTCAGATGTCCAGCCCAAGGCAAGACTTTTACAGTTGACAAAGGTCACCAGGAAGAGGAGCAGGCACCTTCGTTAATGTTGTAATCTCACAGCATTGTACTGAGTGCACGTGTGCACTTCTGAAAAGCCTAGAAGACCTAAAAATAAAAAACGCTTGAGTTAGACACAATGTACAGCTGGGTTACTGACCACGAACACACTGCCAGAAAAGCAGATTTAAGCAGATTTCAAGTTCTGAACTGATGATATTCAGCAGTGTCCTGATTTCAGCTAGGACAGAGTTAATTTTCCTCCTAGTAGCTGGTAGGGTGCTATGCTTTAGATTAGGATGAGAAGAGTGTTGATAACACACCGATGTTTTAATTGTTGCAGAGCAGTGCTTACACTAGGCCAAGGACTTTTCAGCTTCTCCCTCTGTCCCAGGACAGCTGACCCAAACTGGCCAAAGGGGTATTCCATCCCCTATGGCGTCATGCTGAACAATATATAGGGGTGGCTAGCCAGGGTGGGGGGCCAGCTGCTCAGGGACGGGCCAGGCCTTGGTCAGCAGGTGGTGAGCAATTGCATTGCGCATCACTTTTTTCATACACCTTATTAGTAGTAGTACTATTATCATTATTATTATTTCTGTCTTAATAAACTGTCTCTATCTCAACCCACAGGCTTCGTTTTCCCCTTTCTCTCCCCCATCCCAGACAGGGAGGGAGGAGGGTGAGCGAAGGGCTGTGTGGTGCTTAGCTGCCGGCCGGGTTAAACCACAACAAGCAGCTAATAAAATAAACCTGAACTCTAAGGGATGGTATAGCAAACCTTTAGACTATTGATTTCTCACTCACTACTCAGAGTTTTAAATTTTATGCACTATATTCTCCTTCAAATACTTGTTTATTAGTACAGGCCAAAATCAGATCTGATTAAAAAAACAAACCAAGAAATTAATGCCATGTTGTAATTTACACTTATCCAACCGAATTCAAGTATTTTTTATTTTCAATTAGCGTCTTTTTCTTTTGCTGCTTCTATTCTTCCTTTATTGGCCATTGAAAGTTATCAAGAGCAAGTTAAAACAGAAGCAAGTACAAATAGAAGGAAAAAATACAGACTTCTCTTTATTTTGTTGTCAAAAGGTAACAGTAACAACAGAAATAAAGTATTATAAAAATATTTTATCTTTTTAAGAAAGCAACCTATAAAATACATATTTGAGAACATGCTGTCAGCTCTATAAAGCTGTGGCAATACACCACATAGGCAACCTCCACTTCCCTTTCCAACTCTTCCCTCCAGCTCAATTTTGTCACCCCCCAGTTTCCAGCCTGGCCCTTCTCCCCAAATCGCCACCTGGTCAGGGAGTGCTGCTCCCCTCCTCTCCTGCTTCAGACCTGGGGGAGTTCAGGACCTTTCCTTTCCCCAACCCCTGTCCCTCCTGTACCTCCTTGGAGTTTATGACAATAACACTTTTGCTGCCTTCATTCTGGACTCTGTTCTGATGGAGTTTCCGCGCACTTCCCTTGAGTTGTGTGTCTCTGAAGTGATTGGCTCAGTCATTTCCTTCCAGCTCTAGTTTCTTCTAGAAAGGCCACTGCAACCTGTCTGCCTGCTTCAAGGTGCTGCCACACCAGAGGAGCAACTCAGTCATCCCTTACACCACAGTCTTTATCTACAGGAAAAAAAAATGAGTCTCTGGCAAACAGTTTAAACTCCATCTTTTGCTAAGCCTGCTGACCCTGGCTGAAGTAAGTTACAGGGAGCCTCCACACAAGCTGATAAAAGCCGTCTGTAGACAGGAGCAGCTCCCATTAAGAGTAGATCCGTAGCTCCACTAGCTGCAGGCTTCGAGCCCTCATACCCAGAGTCTGAGATGAAGAACTGAAACACAAGAAGGATGATGAGAAATCATGTAGGAATATGTGAAGACCCAAACTATTTTGGCTGTTTCAGGGCCCAAAGCTAGAAGAGCATTTAGGACCAGTTATTTTGTTTCAGACAAAAAAAAAGTCCGTAAGAAATGCATGTTCAGAGGAGCAGAAGTAAAAGCTCATCTTCAATGCAAACACAGCCAATTGAAACAATTCTTCAATATTGGAATCCAAGAAATTTGTCCCTTCATATTTTTACCATTTTAGGTAGATAAAAAGCTCTCAAGAATATCAAGAATATTTCCTTTAATTTCTCTCCTGCGTAAAAAAAAAGAATGAGATAATCTAAACCCTCAGTTTTCTCATGAATTGTATAGCCAGTAAGATTAACAGCAAAAATTAAGTTTAATTATTTCATTTGTTTTAAGAATGTATTGCCTTAATATTTACACATGTATTCTTAAGATTAATAATCCTGACTTACCACCTTCCCCTCCCACATCATTTCTCACACTTACCCGACCTCCACAGAACTTCACAAAGAAAAAGTTTTAACTACATCTTGAAGATATCTGAAGCAAAAAGGAAAGACACCACATGCATCCATAAGTTAATTTTTATTTCAAAAACCAGCTCTCAGTTTACACTGTACATGAAACACAGGCAATCCTGGTAGTATTCAGGATTGGCAGCATTCATTAAGTGCCAAAGCTAAATTCATCATGCTGGTGCCAACGTGCCAGTTAAAAACAGACTCTATACATCAGTGAACTACAGACCAAAAAAAATATCAAAAGTAGGAAGGAATAAAATTCCTACAGTCTGTTAGGAAAATATAATCCAAAACTATACCTTGCCTAAAGAACAAGTGGCTCAAAGTCACCCAGATTCCCTCCAATTCCAATTTGCTGGCAGAGCGAGATGGCCCAGAACCTCTTTAAGAAAGTCACCCATGCCACATCTTTGCTGTTGTCCAAGTTTTCTCAGGATTTATCAGCAAAATCCCATCAATCCAATAAAAGCTTTCTTCTGCCAAGATAACTTTGTGACTATTCGTAAAGCTAGTCAACAAAAATAGTATTTTCATCCCAGTAATACTAAGCCATAAAGGCTAAAGAATACTTTGGCCATCGACTGTTGACATTACACTCAAATTTGCTGGAACAGGTGAACATTATCAGGATATTTTGCCCTTGGATTAAGTCCCCACAGCCTCTCCTGCACACATTCAGGCATATGGTTGGCCACTTGCTTTAGTGAGTCCTAGCATAGCATGAAAGCGAAGCTCCTCATTAGCTGCTTCTGTAAAGATGCAAACACATTTGTACTCACACACTGGCTTCAACAGCATCATCTGCAGCACAGGAAGTTAAACATACACAAATGCATTCCACAAAACAATCGTAAACCCCCCGGCAACAAACCCATCAGCGCAAATACAACAGCATGATCTACCTGCAAATGATTCCCAGATAAATAACTGAGTATCAGTTCGGACCTCAGAACATCACGTTGTCATGGCAGGAAGAGACAGCGACACGACTCTATGCAACTAACAGCATCTAAAAACACTTGCCTCCAAAATCTGACAAAACTATGACCAAAAGTTTTATACTTTTTTATTAAAAAGCTTTTATTAGAAAAGTTATCAAATACATCTGTGCACAATTCTTAAAATGTCTTTATTTTGAATTATTGTGTTTTCTTCTCTCCTCAGACATTTTACTGACTTAAGTTTTATACATTTATTTCTTTAAAAATCCTAAAAAGATTAAAAATACACAAATACAGGAAATTGTATTTCTTAAAGGCTTTTCCCCCCATATCAAGAAGTGCAATTTTGCTTCCAATGTTCTTTAATGTAAAAGTTTTATCCATCAGTACCACAATACACTAAAAATTGCACCAAACACCTCAATATACCTTGGGTATCAGCTGTATCTAGCTTTTCCTATGCACTGTTTAAGGTCATGAGAGATCTATATGAAAATTATGCTTACTGTAACTCATTTTTACCAGTATAGGCAGGTCAGTAAACGTACCTACACTCTGTGAAATTGCCTATGACTGTTAGGGAACAGCGGTCAATAATATCTACAATTATACCAGTGGAGTGTTTACATTTACTGTAACTGTCTTGCTTTTGCATACAAATGTATGCCTTGCTTTAAGCCACTGAGACTATATGATTATACTGCAAGTCTATCATGGGAATACAGTCTCAAAGAAAATCCATAGTGTAATGGAATTTTTATTTTTTAATTTTAAATTTTTTTAAAAAAAATCACACTGAAAATGATGCTTCCACACATCCTTCTGGCCCCACTTAAGAATACAAAACTACTACTTCATCCCCCAGCCTGCCTTCCCCCCCCAGTACTTCTGCAGGAATTTTATAAAGAACTCAACTTTGGCTTAGTATTTCCTTCAATGAAAACAGCGAACTATGCTACTGACTGGGGAAGGATTTTCCAAAGTTTTCTAGACTGACTCTTCAACTTTTTTTTAAAAAAAGAAAAATATTAATAGATCCAGATTTTAGCAATTCCAAAAACAAAGTTCCTCATGATTTCATTTCCTTCCAGCTGCAGCTGAAATACACCATGTCTTATCATTTGTCATTAAAAAAAATCCATTCCCATTAGCATCCTTAAAAAGATGAGGTTTTATTCCAATTTGCTCAGGTTTTCCATTGCAGAAGTGCTATTTTATGTGAAATGTAGGAAATATCCAGATTACCTGAAGTTTGTAAGTATTCACTTAGCAAAAGATTTATTTGCTTTGAGAGAGAAGATTGACTAAACCTACTTAGCAGATCAGTTCTATTTTAGCATTTAAAACAAGAGAGAGAAGTCAGAGTTTATATTCAAACGCAAGAACATCAGAAACACTGCTCTCTACCTTGAAAATGTTTCTGAACTTGAAATAGAACTCCGCAGTTTCTGTTGTATTAAACGACAAAAATTAAAATTTCCTTAACCACTTAATTCTTACAACCACTATTTTTCGAAAGGAAGCTCTTCTAACCTAGAAACAATAAATGGCCAAGCACAGCAATGACAAACAGTGACAGAAAGGAACTAACCAGACATCTTAGAACTACTGTGTCATGTAACTTGACTCTAAATGACATACTGGGCAGTGCCTTACAGTAAGATGACAATTCCTATTCAGATTTTTACTTAACAAAATTAGTATCTAACCTCTCCCAAAAAACTCTTAAATGAAATGGATGGACGTATCTTTGTATAAAGACAACAAGTATTTCACAATCTGGAATGTAAAAATATAGTGGGGGGAAAACCAAAAATATTCTGATAATTTTTATATTCGGAAAACCCACAGAATTAAAGAGACAGATGACAAAGGTAAGGTATGGTGCCCTGAAGTGGTCTGACAAATTAATGGGTTACTTCCCTCGTAGAGGTTTACTTTTTTCACACCAGCATTTTGCTTTATGTTGTTACAATATTTTATGGAGCATTACTTAAAAAATAATATTTCAGTCTAATTTAGAATTCATCATGCTTTACCCTAAATGGCCACTTGGAATGCTGTGAAACATGATTTGCAGCCAGAAGCACCAAGTACATGAATTCTTCCACATCAAAAGAGTAGTTTGTAAATTTTGGATGTTCTCCCAGTGTTGGGTGGTGCCCCTAGAAAAACAAAACAAATAAGATAAGGCCTTTTAGACAGAAAAAGATTCCATACATCTTCCATTCAAAAAAAAAAAGCGCTGTCTGCTCTGAGGCAGAAGAGTCAGCAAAGTAACTGCAAAACACCATACAATGGATGGCTTGGATTAATGGTTAACTAGCTCAATTTTTCTTCTTACCCCAACCATTAATATCAAATGATTTCTTAATCACAACACGCAATTTAATTTAGTCTAAAGAATGAAAATCATATTTCAAATTTCAGAGCACAGATGGGTAAAAATAAGCTAGCCTTTGAACTCCTAAAGTTACAGTAGAAAGAACATCCCCACCCTTCCACCGCTAGCCACCATTACCTGATCTTGAGGGAATACTTTATTTCTTTTTCGCCAAGTGATGTAATGAATGCCTCTCAGCCTTGCCAGATCCAGGTAACAACGTTCATCTTCACAGTTGTATCTAGGGACAAGCAGAAGATCATATTTACCTACAGATTGTGCTGAAGTTAACTAGGGTGAAACAGAAAAGGAACTTCAAAGTCCAAACATTTGCTGTCCAGTTCCAAGGCAACAAAACCACAGACAAATTTTGCTCCACTAGAAACAAGAACAAAGGCTACCTACCTGTGTTTAAGATGTGGTCAAGGAGGCAATCTGAGACATCTGTGTATCAGACATGTCCCTGCCCAGCTGTACCGACTCTTGGGCATGTAAAAAGCAGCCTCCCCTATTGCAGGGCTTTTAAGCAGAATTTCCCCAGGCTGAGAAATTTAGTGCTCTTCGGACAAGCATGTTGCATTTTACTTAGTTCTATAGAACTGGAATGCCAACTACGCCAGCTTCATAACAAAAATATGTTTAAAACAAAACTACTGGAGAAATTTAGATAGGACGGGATGACACTCACCTGAGCCTGGCTAGCAAGTGGTGCTCGTGTCCCAAGTATGGAAAGGAGCACATAACCTTCAGGGCGATCTTTAACAGCCTGGACATGCATCTTACATCATCAGACAGATCACCAAAATGCTATTATATCTCAGACCCACCTGGCAGAATCTGACCAGGGAGGCTTTAAAAACGTTTTCCCCCAAGCAATTGTTGACCAGGCTGCATTTTATTTATACTATGTCACGTTACGAAGATGAGCCTGTATGATAGTTACACCATATTTTATAATGAAAGCTTCCTTACTTTCTATTCCCAGAAGAGACTGCCAAAAACGAAATCTAGAGGACAATGCAAGAGAAACGTTCATAGTCAAATACTGGCAGTGGAGAGTACCTCATTAACACATATAAACAGACATTAGCAGTTGTGTATATAACAGAGGGGGAAGAGAGAAAAATAGACTTACAGTTCGAAAACAACAGCCCAATCTGGTAGAAAGAGTAAATGGGTAAGTCCAGCTCCGTGCATCCCAATGAATATATCAGAGTTATGCGTGATTCTCAACTGCTCTGAAAATTCAAGTTCCCTGCAGACAACACAACAAAAACAGTGATCTGGCATGCCTATCCATCTCAGCAAGAATTAGTTACATGTAGAAAGCACAAAATTAACTTAAGGGAATGCTGAAAGAGAGAATTGATTTTTCAAGGAACAATACTAAGAATCACAAATGCTTCAGCAAGCAATAACTCAGCATGGAATTAGAAGAAATGCAGACAGATTTCAAAAACTTCACATTAACGATAGTCTGTTCCAAAAATTTGATTTTATGGCTAAGTTAAAGTTCATGTAAGTTTGGAAGTATTTTTTTTTTAACTTGCTTTAAATAACGTCAAAAAATATTGCATCATCTTTCAAAAAAAGACAAAGGACCTAAACTGTTTTTAATGGACTAAGTGGACTGTAAAAGTGTACAACTCCGTCTCAAAAATGCAGATATCCAACCCAAACTTATACATAGGGCATCCAGCAGAAATAAGGAGGCTTGGGTTTATTCATTTATTCATTTTCAGCTCCTGTCTGGAACTCACTTCTCTCCCACCCTTTGAATGTAACCTCCAAACACAGTATTCTCTCTAAATAACCAGGTGTTCCCTGAGGACACAAATTAAAAACGGACAAAAGATACTTAACTGTAAGGCAGACAATTGAAAAGGGAAATCACAACAGGCTTCATTTGCATACTAACAGTTCATACATTTAAAAGGAAGAGAGCAACTTCCTCTCTGACCATTTTGAGGACAATAGAAAGAAACTGGCTTAAACTGCAACAAGAAAATGTGTACTGCTTAAAGTGTTATAAGGGCAAACATCAAGGGAATCCTTTAACTGTGATTGGAGCAATGCAGCAGGATAGCTGTAGAAATCTGTTAGTGAATGGTACTACAGTTTAGACAAGCACAGGAATTGTGGAAGCATCTCTTGGTTATGCTTTCAAAGAATATGTTGGTCTAGATATTGTCTCAAGGGTATCCTTCTACATTATTAGCCTGCTCAAATGCTGTTGCTGACAGAGGAAATGAGCCACTTCTGACTTCCTCTTTCTGTCTCTGCTTGGGTCAAAGCACTGATCTCGCACTGCTGATTCAGTTCCTCGCTGTTTCCGCATGCTCCGTGACAACACCATTGACTACATGCGAGCTGCTGCCATCTGGCACAGGAATACACCACTTGGGAACAACAACTTCAAACCATTTCTTCCTGGCACAGTGCCTAGCACATCTGGGCACCACAAACTGACCTCGTGGTGTCTTCAGGGCCACCAGAGCAGCAAAGAATTTAGTAATGCATGATAACTCAGCTTAAAAGTCATATAAAATAAAGATGCTAGCATCCTACACGAGAAATCCCTATTGACCAACAGTTGCCGAAGAGCATTAGCACACAAGGGTGGTGGTAACACAGCTGTTTTGGTGAGAGGGGAAGAAACAGAAAAAATGATTTCAAAACTAGCTCATTCCAGTTTTAACCTGAGCTTACTAACTCTAGCTATTCATTCTAAGTATTGCATCATAGGATGGGAGTGCTTAACTTGCTCAGCCACCACTCCCTCAGGAATATTCACCCTTTCTTGCCAGGTCCTGGATATTGCACAGGTTAGACATTGGAGCATGTATACCTTTGCTTGAAAACAGCTTTCACCACCCACCAACAGCATGTAACCACACTAGGTTTCTCTATCAACACACTTACTTGTATTTGTAGTCTACCACTTTGACCTCCAACGTTGATACTGTTTTCAAAGCATTCACAAGCTAAGGAGGGGGAAAGAAAAAAGGACAGTGATTTGGTGTTCTGCTTCAATTAATTCTTTCCCTGCATTCCTGACTGTTTCACACGCTCCACCTCCTCACCAGTGAATTACAATTAGGAAGACAGAATGTACTGTCACTGTCACATAAAGGAGATGTTCCCCTGCTTTTGTACATTTCCATCTAGGACACCTACATTACTCCTGGAAGAGCAGCCACTGCAGAGGGGACTTGGATCTCCTGAACTCTCCCAGAGACTATGGTTGACTTCTGTGTGCGCCAGGGCCCAATTCCCAAACCACACAGACTAGCAGCAGTTTTGCTGGGAATGGCAGGAAGATGTGACACTTTGGGTTGGATTTCCAAAAGATATTTCCAAAATATTAACCTCTCTTTTGTGTTATGTGCTTATTATCAGAAAATACACTGCATATAGCATTGTAGGCAGGCATTGTAGACAGTCTAGCAGATAACGCACAAGTCTAGTGATCCGAGCCCTGGCTTGCCACCGAACTGTTGCACCAAACAAGCTTGTTTCTTCCCTAAATAAGTTGGGCATAATAATGCCAATTCATTTTTCTCAGGTACTAACAGATAGGAATGAAGAGAGAGAAAATTGATATCATTTTATCACCAGAGAAGCTTCACCATAAGTTCACGAAGCTATATGATTCAAAAAAAGTGATTCAATATGAAAATTCATTTAGTTTTGAATGCATACTCTCAGATACAACTGCTTATGTATTTTGATGTGCAAGCATAACAAAGCGTTTTGTTAGAGCCTTCAACACTTGGAATGTTAGAAACAAAAGAATTACCTGAGAGCAAAATTATTTAATTTTGTTAGAAACTGTGCAGCATCTGTTTGATAAGAGGAAATACTTTTAATATTACATCTGTAGATTTCCATTGAAAAAGAGCAGCAATGTTCAGTATCTGGTGTACAGAAACTGAATAGAAGACACTAGAAGAAATTATTAACACTGAAAGTATTTGTCCAAGATTTGTTAGTGGACAGATGTCTTGGCTGTGCCTGAAAAAAAAAAATCAATTCAATGAGCAAAATTGACTTCTGATGAATTTGTTTTAAAAATAAAAAGGACCGCACCTCATTCTGGTTTAATATTTTCCGGTAATCTGTACTGCGTGCAAGTATTGTGACTCGAATTTTCCCATCCTAAAAAGAAAGAAGCAGCAGTGTTAGCTATGAGGCAGACCTCACTTAAAAAAACACACAACTTCCATATTCACTTTTGGCAGTTATTTGAGCAACTGAGTATGTTCCCTCCTCATGTAGTAGATGATGTAACCACCTCAAAATTCACATTGTATTTTCCGACAGATTAAAAATGTCAAAAACTGCATGAAAGTCTGACTATTAACAAAAAATAGAACATTTTATTTTATTCAGTACAAAAGAGCCTTTGTATTACACATCATACAGAAGTTTTGAAAGCGGGAAAGCAGTTTTCAGGAGTGTTTGTGCACAAGATCCATGGAAAAAATAATTTACTTCTATAACAGTTCCTCCTTTTACCTCTTTAAAAAAATTGGACTCATGGGAGTAAATGTTCCAAGTGAAATAAAGAGATTTAACTGCATGACTCCCATTAGTGTCAGCAGGAGAATCGTAACTAAATGCCTGTGCAGTGCTTTGAATACGTGCCCCTCAGCGATAATATGTAGGCTACCCTCTAGCAAATACTTCAAGAAGCCCAGGACTGCTGTATCCATCAATGCAGCCACTGCAACAATTTGTGAAAACCACCAGTGTGTACAACAGAGAAGCTCAGGGCCAGACAGATGGTACCAGGGAGGAACTGCAGGACCAGACTCAATCATTTGCTCCTCTGACTAGAGCTCAGCAATAGCTACAAGGACTGATAAAGAGCACGTCTGCAGAGAACAAGCTTGCTGCATTGCTTTGTGGGATCCCCTCTGCTGGACCTGAGGGTAGGGTCTCATCAGCATGCTCCAGAAGAGATCATGTACCACTGTCTTGCTTAACTGGGAAGAACACAAAGTTCTAAGTACAGAAAAACGATACAGGGAGGAGACGCTAGTGTTGGAAGGAAGATGTTCTAAAGTCTGTCCTATGGAAGGAAGACGTGAAGGCAGCTGCCACAGACACACACAAATGTTTGCTGAAGTTCTTTATGGAACAGACTGACTTATTGGAAAACGCCAAGAATCACAGGAAAGGACAAAGTGCACTATGTGCTCCTATTCCACACCAGGATAGCTCCATGCCAACTAGCTGATGCTATTTCTCTAGTAATAGCTGTCAGCTCCATATTACAGTTTTATCACTCATTTATCATACCTTGGGTCCTTCTTGGGTGATATTTAATCTGTGTAACACATGCTGAGAAAACGCTCTAAATAGGCCTGTTCCATGACAGCCAGAGATCTGAAATTAAAAAAGCAATTGTTACTACAAAAAGTTATTTTGCTCACAAAAATCTCTTTGGGATCAGTCTTTTGCCATTCTTGTGGAACAAAAGCCTAGTATCAGGCACTGCACTAAGCACATCACTATTTGCTGCAACACAAGTGGCACTTTCATTTAAAATATGCACGTCTCTCTCACTGTTATACCCTAAACGCATGAGCTAATGCCTCGAGGAAAGTCTGTCAGCGTACAAGCTCTTGTGCTCTGCAAAAACACCAGTAAGTTCACAGTGCCCTCCTGTTAAGAAGTTATAATACACATCTCATAAACCGTGAGATAGAGGATTGCACCTAACTACTTACTATCAACTAGCTAAAGTAACTTTTAAAATCTTAATACTGAGGGAAGATCATTTCGTTTGGAGTTAGAGACCTTCAATGCAGTACATTTCGTGATAACTCAGCCAGATATTTGAGAGATTCGTTAACTCAGACTTTATAGTGTCATATACAAATCCAGTTAACACTAAGATAAAAAGGACTCACCAATGGTGTGTTATAAAACAAGCCATACCGCATCCGAGGCAGTAATGAGAAGACTGCTTCTTTAAAGCATACCTGCAAAGGAAGATCACAAGAAGTTACACTGCGCTGCTACCTTCCGCTGGCACATCCCATGCTCATTCAGTGGGATCACTGCTTATAATGAGCTAGCAATTATGTGCTCCTGTCAAGAACATCCTCACTTCCTTGACTGTGCAAATGAATAGAACAAAGGCAATCCTGATCCCAAAGGAGATCTCAGCTCAGATGCTACAGAGACAAGTGTGGGAAGAGGTTTAAAAACAAACAAAGCAAAAACACACCAAAAATACAGAAGAAATGTGAACTAAACAGAAGAAAACTGGGTAAGGTTAAGACTGGGTTTAAAAGATTTAAGAGACTGAAATGAGCTCTGAATGAATTCATATGTTTTTGGTGAGAGAAAAATGTATTACTGGTTCGTCTGCGCGTGTTTGTTTTGTGGGATTTATTTTTAATTTTGTGTTTGTTTTTTTTTGTTTTGTTTTTTGATAAGTAGCAGGTACACTAACAGTTGCATGGGAAGGTATATACCTCAACAGGAATCAGAAGACTTAGAAAGACAGTAAAACTTAAGAACCCTTAGCTGCAGTAGTGGGTGCTGTGGAAGTGAAACTAATACATAAATATCACTTCTCAGAAGACAGAGAAGTTAGGTCTATCTATGTAAAGTGCAGACATGCCTCAGAATTAGGTTACAACTCTGTCTCATTGGCAAGGTAACACACTCAAATTACACAAATAAACACACATATAAAGTATTCACGCTCTCCTCTGAAACACCTATATCCAGGAGCAGCTTTAGAAGCAGTCTTATTTACTATGTAGTCACCACGAATTAAAACGAAATGTAAAATTCCATACCCTTTTAGAGTCAAAGGTTTTCAGGTGTATTATTTCATAGTCAGTAAATGCCTTCCATGTCTCACTGAACAGGTCACCATAGCCATACGAGCTCTATGATGGGAAGGAAGAACAGAAGCATAACAATTACATAAATGCATACAACTCCCTTCATGACTTACAAGCTCTATATACAGGTTTAAACACACACTTAGTAGCACATCACCACCACCGCAGGACCTAAGACAGCCTAGGACAGAAAGCAGACATTACTGCTGTGTTTACAATGGCAGTTAACTCAAATTGTCTGGCAGGTAGTTGATTTTTATTACAACAGTTCTATAAATCAGCAATCTAGACAAATTCTTCAGCAGCAGACTAGAATCTGTGAGTTAGGAGCAAGAATACCTACTGCCTATCCCAGGGGCAACAGAACACAGATTAAATGTAAGCAACAGAAATGGAGGGAGGGTAGAAGGCACAAACCCGACTCCTGAGACTAAAAAACCTCCTGTTTGGGATCATCACTTGCATGTTGCACATGTATCTTAAACTGAAGGCAATGATGTGAGTTAGTGGAAGAAGCAACCAGTAAACTATGTTTTGCATTAGTTTGACAAGCTGCCAAGAAGTTTCTCTACAGAGCAGTATAAGACTTCCCTTTAGCAACAGTGCTCTGCAGAACTTTTTAAGAACCAACTACTCCCTATGAGATTGGCCCTTCAGTCCTAGAACTGGGGGCCTTCAGACCTGCTATACTTCCTAAACGTCTGAGGGCTAAGTCTCTGAATGCAATTAAATATGATTCTTGCTTAAAGCTTCCTTACAGCTTTAGAGCTGGTTCAGCCTGCTTGGAAAGTTACGTGGAAATATTCACAAGAAATTTGAAAATGAGACTATAAATAACTGCAGAAGAAAAAGGGACATCTACTAAAATGCAAAAGAATCTAAAGGGTGTCAGATTTCCTTCACTTGAAGAGGTGCTTCCTTCCCCTCCTTCTGCCTTTAAGTTTTACAATCCATACTGCTTTCTGGTAGTCTGTATTGGAAGAATTGCACTTCCACAGAACTGATCTTCCATGCTGAAAGTACATCTCTCTAACCCTATCTGCTCACCTTAGAAGTGCTTTATAAACATTGCTTTCTGCATTTGCAGAAACAGTCTGCAAATCAACACCCAGTAGGTTTTCTATTCATTTTCTGCTTTGTTTAACCTACATCTGAGGGCGTTACTGTTTAATAAGAACAGTGCACTGATTCTACAGTAGCTAGAAAGTATGCCCAAATCTAATTACTTCAAGAAAAAAAGAGAATGAATAATAAGATCAAGTCTATCTTTCCATCAGCATAGAACAGCTCATCAGCAGTTAGTTGGTGCCATCATCTGGTTGTCCATGGTGACGAACTCAAGCAGACCGAGCAGTTAAGACTCATTTAAAATGATAGTGCCGTGGCAGTACTTACTTTGAGAATGGTACATTTGAAAGAATTATTTGATTCAACAATGCAATATAAGAAAAAGCTTTGCTTTTCAAAGTAATTTACAGCGCTGACACATCTGATCTTTTCAGAAAGCCATTGGAGCTGGATTAACAGCTTCCTGTATAAAGTCTAATGAGCTTGCTTATCTGGCAGGCACATTTATTTTAGCTTTCAAAATGTAACTGAATTAAGGAAAGGTGAAAAAAAGTTTCTTCCAGACAAAAAGGTTTTACATAAATAGCAAGTAGCAGATATTTGCAATTCTCTGCTGAATATCCGTCACAGTAGTAAATACATAGGAAGAAAATACAGTATTATAGGAGAACAAGATAATAGATGTGGGATGATATCAAAGTCATAAAAAGTTTTGTTACTTCTGCACCTGATATACGTTACCCAGCATATTCCAACTTGTTTAGTTTAACACTCTCCTATAGAGCTCAAATACAGGACAGTATGTTTCCGAGTCGTAGTAGTTTTAGTCATGATTTCAACTCAGCAGCACAGCAGAAATAGCCCCACTTAAAAACTACTTTTATTTTAAGGGGTGATTGAGAGTAGCAGCCATAAGGCGGCTACTTAAAGGAATTAAATATTAGACCCTGTTTGGATATGCGTATATATATATATACACACACACACACACACAATAATTATATCAGTCATAATTGTATCATATATATGTGTTGATTGTTGTGTGGTTTTTTTTTTTTTTTTTTAAGGTTTTCTTTATTACAGGTCACACATTACTGATTTAGAAAGATCCAAGGCTGCATTTATTTTTAAATATGGAAGAAATAGTTTTGAGTAAGTCTATTTCAATATTCTCACAGAAAAAAGTATACAGAAAACAGCATGCAATATTCAAATGCTGCATATGGGACGGGATTTTTTAGCACACCAAAAAAGGCATAAACATATACTAGCAAAGGATGAACTACGGCGTAGTGTTCAAACACATGGTTTATTGTACAAAATCTGTTCTTTTACTGTTGTTCATGCACCTGTATTAACAGGATGCAAAAACTTATCAGGTCCATGAGGCTCAGCTGACAGTCCACATGAAAGCTAAGGATTGGCTAATAAAAGGTTCAGAGCATCTATAAAGCAGAAATACAATCCACCATGAGTACGTTAAAGCACTGCAGACTTACAGTGTCCCACATGACTATGTTGACATCAGTACTGAAGGAATTATTGATATGCTGTGTGATATAAAGATTGACGAAGTCACAGAAGTGATGGTACATATTAACACCTGAGAAAAAGAAAAAAATGGTTGGCAAAATACTACATTACTCATTCCGCTTTTTATTGGTTTATGCATTTTCTCACTAGTAGAATCCTGCATGTTATGTTAGTTTTCTCCCTGACTGACTGAATGCTTCTTATGTACCCTAGAGAAGCAAACCTTTAAAGGGAAGGAATACAGGTAAGAAATCTGAAGTAAAACATCTTAAGAAAGGTTCAAAGAAATCAAAATACCAGCAAAACGATGGTGAAAGAAAAAGATAAATTTCACATACTATTTCCCATTACAGACTGCAAATGCTTTCTGAAGTGTATGAAAGTAACTATTGCTCTAACAAAAACTAATTAGACATACAGAAAACATTAAAAACAGGCCTTTGGCACTGCTCTTAGTGATTTTTTATTAGGGTAAACTGAAGCTCTCACTGTCGGACTACAAGACAGAACTTGTACTTGCACAGAAGCCAAAGCCCAAGTAATTCCTCAGGTTCTTTCTCAGAGCATTCCTGTTCACTCTTGGTCTCTCACATTAATACCTTAAAAGCACAATGCATGAAAGGTATCATGAAACAAAGGAGGTAACACAGTCCAGCTTCTCTGCTATCCAGGACTAGACACCAGTTTTGGGACCATGTTGTGCACACAGCTCCCATTTCTAAGCTTCTGACCAAGAAGAGCTGCCATGGTAGGAACTAGCTCCTGGGCTTCCCATCCTGCTCAAAGAACAATTCTCCCCGCCTCCCCCAAAAACAGAGAGGTTGGACACAATCACATTCCGAGCACAGCTAGAACAAAGCTGCAAAAGGTACAAGTTGACAGCACAGCAGCTCTTCCACAATTACTGTTCAGGGAACTGCAACAGCTTTACTTAAAATATAAGATACGGGCCTGCAGGGACAGAGGAGTTAATCCCCTTTACAGTTGCAGTGTATCATGTGGTCAGAACACAGCAGACAGCTACACAGTTTAAACCACAGCTTTCTCCACAGCGCCTTGTTTGCCTGTCTGCAGCATTACCGTTCTCTTTCAGTAAGACTTGTCCACAAAACATACTGCGTGAACAAAAAGGTTGGTGAACTTCAAAAAAACGACAAATACCGCTGTCTCACGCTCAAGATGCTTGGGTGTTGTTGCTATCGTGGATTTTAGTATAGTGTTGAACAGCATTCGCCTTAGCTCTCTGTAATGAGAGAGGTGCAAAGCCGTGGCAGGGAGAAAACAGGTAACTTTGAAGCTTCAAGATTAAAAGAGGGTTGTGGGATTTTTTGTTTGCCTTTTTTTAGGGGTATTTTAATCAACTAACAAAACTTATTCCCTTGAACCTTGTCTTTGAATGCACTTCCTCTGCCACATCGTTCAACATGCACAGAATCCTCAGTTACTGAGTACTTACTGCAAGACATGTATACACCTATACCCTGCGTTTCATAAGATGGCAACAGTCATCCAGAAACACAGCCAAGAATCAGACACTGTACAAGAGTCACAGGCAGAAAAAACTAAACAGTTAAGAGCTGAAGACCATGCAAGACAAGTGGAAGGATTTTTTTTTTTTTAATCATCTGTAGCAAAACCTAAGGCTTTAAACATAAAAGAAATCTTTGTTTCTGACCTTATGAAAGGAACTAAAGGAAAAAAAAGGAATGAAGAAGTCACACCATCTTTCAAAAAACAATATTACAAGTGAATATGACAATCGCAATGACATAATGTATACATGCATGCTAGATATGGGCTCTTTTTACTGCAGTACTGTAGTATTAAAAAAATAAACTGAAGATACCAGTTACCTGCATCTAACTTCATGAAGTATGTTGGCTTTTCGATAACAACATCACACTTGTCATCATCTAGGGGCCTGAAGTTTAATGCAGTAAATGTCTGGAGTTCTGCAAACCTACAAAGGTCCAACCACATAGAACATGCTTTGACATTAACATACTTGAACACGTGTATTTCATACATCTCAGATTTAGTAACCGTTCATGCAGTCAGTTTGATTTAACAGAGCTGCTGAAATCTGATAAAGTCTGACAATTAAAATTATTTGAAATTGTAATGTAAAGTTCTTCAGGTTATGAGCTTCAAGAGTTAAACACTGCCTTTGATCTCAGGAGTGAACAGCACCTTTGATCCACAAATCAAGGCAGCAGAGATGTAACGGAGAGCCTTAGAGGCTAGATCCGTGAGTCTATCCACCTTGATCTGCATTGCCAGAGACGCTTCAGCAAGATCTTCATGCTTTGGTCAGAATAATGAATGCAGATGCAATATTTATTATTCCTGGATCTAAACAAGGATGAGCAGTTCAGACGACTATAGCAGGTAGAGAAAAGTCTTTTCTTCCTCTGCAGCTGCTATTAACAGACATTGACCATCAGCACAGAAAAAGGAAAAAAATAATTGAGAACATGGGAAAAAAAAAGAATGAAAAGAGTATTCCTACATGCATCTTGGTAGCTCCTGTTCCTTCATGCTTCATCAATTAACTGACAATCCAGCTTTGAAGTGCTAACGTGTTACCCGTGATATTAAACCAGCTACCATAAAGCATCCTCTGCACTTCCAACTCAACCTGTAGACTGTTACCCGTTTCACATTGGGAACACAGGCTCCCTGTGAGCAGTATATGAATATACATCCAGATCAGGCATTGCACTGGATCCAACATCACTAGGACTGTGAACTCAGGCACAAATGCAAACTTTAAGGCATTTCAGAACCACAGAATTGTCTCCTTCCATAAGATGAGGCATAGAGCTAACATCTTCTCTAGAAAACACCTGAATGCACCTGAATGTTAGAACCTCAGATTACTTTCACATCTGTTACTGCTGTAAATTAGGCAGAAAAGATACGATTACATGTAACATAGTTCAGAATAGCACTCCACGTAGATGTAACTGCTTGAGGTATATAATACAAACTCTCAAACTGACCTTCGAAAGGAATGACTGTTTCCCCAGAATGAAATATAGTACCCACAGCTGCTAGTGCCAATAAAAATAAAATTAGATAAGTGAACTTGGGAGTAGCCATGACAAGCGATTCTTACCAAGACTGCAGAGGGCTCTTGCGTTGACCTTCAGCCAAAAAAGCTTGAACATCAAGGGTACAATGGCCTCCAATTTCTCCCTTCTGGAAGAAGTCTTCTTTGAATCTATTGCAAGTTAGTAAAAGCCTATCAGTTTTTGTGCATTTGTGCAACAGTGCTACAAGTGCTCTGCAATTGAGATTATACACTCAAGCCAGTATTATTTAATCTCAGTTTAGCAAGATACTCCATAAATATTTAAAACTTGAGTATTTTCTTCAGCATAAGAGAAGCATTTCCTAATGCTTCCCAAATAGAGTGGTATTCTCAAGAGTTCTACACATCAATCTACAAAACATCACTACACTCAGAAAGCTATTAGGTATCATTTCCACATACCTGATGAGTACTTAATTAGGTTTTCTAGGATTACTTATAGGAGCACCGTAAATTGTTTTTTGTTTTTAATAAAAATAATCTCACTGAAATTCTCCTCAGATTTCATAAGCCAGTTACTCGCCCAAGAATTTTATTCAACACACATTGAACAAGGTACAAGAACAGGTTTCATGAAATCAAATTGCTAACTAAGAGTGGTGTCTAAACCTGCTTACAGGATAAGTTGAGAAGATGACAAAATCCATTCTGAGGGGTATTAGTGTCACAGTCATGAACCAGCTCTTTCCAAGTCAGGTACACAAGACACTGACTTGGATGAGGCAAAAAGAAAAATGGGTGATGCCACTGTCAGTGGCACTTCCCCCTCCCCCCAAGCTGTCCACTATGTAGCATTTTATTTTAGGATGGCAAGGTTCAAGTTCTGATCTCTTTTTGGTCTAAATGCATTTAAAAACACCATTCCTGGTTCTGGTATAAAGGCATCTAGCATAGGAAAGACGTTCTCAGTGCCTTATGCAGAAACAATTCTGCTTTGCATGTCACCTGAACAAGAAAGAATGCGTCCGAAGATACAGAAAGAACACCAAGATACAGAAAGATTGCCCTCTCTTCAGTCAATAGAAGGAAATACTTCAATTGCCCATCAGCAATGTAGATCTCCCAAGGACTTCAGCAACAGGCCTCTGACCAGCAAAGCCTGTGGCAACAAGCACACGAGCTATATGCGCATCTTCATTAATTACATTCTTCAAGTCCCTCTCCCTGCCATCCCTTAGTTTTACTGTAACATAATCAAATCAGACCTGTCGTGGTTTCTCTTTACAGTTCTTAAATCAATGTATAAGTTTGTCGCCCTGCAATGCTGAAGGTATTGAGAACAGGCCAGAGATGAATCTCCCTGTTAAAAAAAAAAAAAAGAATTTTACCAAGAACAAAAAATTACGTTTAAAAAGAAGTGAAAAGTACAGTATCTATCAAGAATACTTACTGTTACTGCAGGCTTACAATGGGTTTTCATTTCATTCAGCCTCTCTCGTACGTAACCAAAGTCAGCTTGTTTCCAGAATATCTGTTGGGCTGTCTCAATGTCATTTGCCCTGATGTATGAAGGAGAGAGGAAAACCAAAGGCCATTGCTCAATTCTAATAATAACTTTAACAGAAAACATTTTTTTCCACTAAAAGTGGAACATAAAAGCCAGCCAGTTACTTTATTGACATTTAAAATGCAAAGGAAGCAACTTATCAGCTACATATAAGTGAAAACATCAATGACAATTTAAAGCTATTCTCCCGTAAAAGGCTATAAATTTTTTTCATTTGTTTTTTAAAGCTAAGAAAAGAACTCCAGAGTTACTTTAGGAATCTGAATGGCTAAAAAATCTGGCTAAATCAGAATAAGGAAAACATTGTGGCAGGAAGTATTTCAAACAATGTTTTCTTCCTTAAAAAGCTTAACGTCATGTTGGGAGATGTATGCTATGCATACATACACACATCTGCACAAAGGTGCATAGCCATCCTTTAGACTCTAAGTATCACTGTAACGTTAGCTCCATGGCTAACACAAAAGTGAACACTATATTTATTTTTGGACATACTGTACTTTATACGATAAAAATGAAGCTTACCATCCAGTTTCAACATAATCACACACCGGGTAACTGAACCTGTAATCTGATTTGCAGGATTTCTCATAACCCCAGCAGGATTTTAGTTTCTTCAAGTAATTCTGTAAGACAAAATAATTGTATATAGCTCTTGATCATGCGACAGCAAAACAGTAAACAACCAAACTTAGCTGGTAGCTTATAAACTGCCTCTTGCTAACAAATCTTACATAAAAGACTCTGAAAACAGACCAAGCTGTTTCAGAAAGAACACTGATTATTTCCGCACAGCAGAGGATCCACAGAAGACACATATGCTCAGCAATATTATTCTGGTCTTTAATGTGTCCTTCAGCACAACCAGTTTTCCCAAACCAGTGGGTAGGATTCCAAAGTTTTCACATCGCTGACAGCTATCGATAACAAAGTTAAGCTCACATGAAGCACAGCATTGCAAGCTCCAGGCTGAGAGTACCACTGTTCTGCCTGGCAAATCTAGAAACATTGGTTCTGCAGTAGAAAGTCAGAAAACAAAGAGCACAGCTCCCATGCCCAGCTTTACAAAGCAGCTCCAGCCTGAGAGACACTATAATCGCCCCAGGACACACACAGCCCAGATCCTCAGGTCCACCATCCCTGCAGTTCCAATTCCTAACGAAGCCAACTCATTGGGAAGGAGATCAATTCATCATCATTCCTAAACCGCTAGGACTCCCAGAATAAACCACCCCAAAATTATATTTGAACAAACAAACAAAAAAATAAGTCAAACCTACTTTGTATGGGCAATGAGAGTCCTGTTTACAGATGCCAGCAATGTGCTGATTGTTGTGCAGAAAGTATGGAATATGCTCATCTGGCAAGTTAATAGTTTTGTAGCTATATAATGGTTCTTCTGGAATGTTTTTGAATTCAGTAAGATTTTCATCTTGGGAATTAGCCAGGATTTCTTGCAGTAGCAATCCAAACATAAGCAACATGAACATGGCAACCTTCAAGTTCTGTAGTTATAAAAAAGACACTTTACACAACTGCAGCATAGCACATTTCAAGCATTTTAGGTAGTATTTACCCAAAGTCAGTCATATACTCAAAGAACTTTTACTTGTGTAGCTGGGGTGTTTGGTTTTATTTTTCAGCCCCTACGGAAAGAAAACTTTCACTAAGAGCCTAGACTGTACAACCACAGGATTATCTTTGAATCATTAGTCATTGATGTTTATTACACACTACCAACTCACAGTCAGACTAAAACGGGTGTGTTTACTTTAGCTAAATCCCAAGGGATCCTGAGAGTTCAAATGTGGAAACTAAGTATAGATTATATAATATCCAGACAGCAGGAAGAAAACGTAGAAGTATTTAGAGGGGTAGGGGAAGAAATAAGGAATTTTAGTTTATAAAAAAAAAATTAAAAAAAAAAAAGAATATGTTCTGCAGTTTGGAATAAATTAATCATCAGATGAAGGAAAGTTAAGCAGTCATAAATAGTCAAATTTAAATGTTTCAGCATTAGGAGTCAACATCAAGTTACAAAGACTTTGAATTTGTATTACGTACGGTAACTACAGGCCCACACGTATCTATAGCCTCTAGAGCAGACTGGCTACCTTGCTGGTCATATAACCTTCTCATCAAACATCATGCTTTGAACCACTAAGCTTCCTGACAAAGAAAAATATGTCTGTGCCTAAAAATCCTTCTTGGCATCATAACTCGCCAGAGTTTGCATGTTTGCTTGCAAGTGAAGCCTTCAGCAAAACCCCGACAATACAAGCAGTTTTACCTGTCTAGTTTGAGGAGAACCTCGTCAGATTTCCCAGGTATGCAAACCTAGCAGGGGGTGGGAGAGGAAAGCAGAGTTAGACACATCCTGCAAAGGAAGCTTCCTCAGAGCACAGGGCTGCGTCTGGCGGAAAGCTCAGGGCAAGGAGAGCGACTTGCCAGCAGCCCAGGGGCTTTTCTTGGATCCCTGGGGCAGATAACACTGGGCTCCCATAGAGCTCCCACCACCTCCCTCCCCTCCAGCCCGCCCCAGCCCTGCTGTGCAGCCTCCAGACCCCCAGAACAGCATCAGCCCTCCACCTGGGCTCTGGCTGAGCAGCAGGGGCTTCGAAAGCTGCCCCATACCCAGCACCAGAGGCCCGGGCTTGTGCCCAGCCCAGAGCCGGGGCCCCCGCAGCCGGGCGGCTCCGTCCTGCCCCGGCAGAGCCGCCCCCTCAGCACCGCGTCGGCCGCCTCCCCTCACGGCACCTCTCCTCACCTCACACCCGGCCGCCCCGCAAAGCCCCGCGGCCCGTGGGCCCGGCAGCCTTAATCCTCATCCCGCCGCGGCAGCTGGCGGCCGGCCGGGGGGGGAGCACACGGCGCCGGCCCAACTCAGCCCAGCCCGAGCAGGCTCGGCGGGGGAAAAAGGCGGCCGCCGGGCCAGGGCCGCCCCCACCCTGAGGGCGGCGCCGCCGCCGCCGCTCCCCTCCTTCACACCCGCGGCCCGGCCCCTGGCGGGGGGCTGCGGGGCCGAGGGAGGGAGCGAGGGAGGAGCCGGGCCGGCTGTCAGCGCGCAGCCGTGGGGTGCCCGCCCGGGCAGGCTGGAAGAAGCCGAGCCCGGGCCGGGCAGCACCTGCCCGGCGGCCAGGTCAACCCCTCCGCCCGGCGGCCAGGTCGTCCCCCTCCGTGCCCGGGCACGGGGATGTCGCGGCGCTGCCCCGCGGCCTCTCAAGGGAAATGGTGCCGGTGATTAAGGCTGTCGGCGCGTCTTCCTTTTGCTACCCAAAATAAAGTCCGTTCCTTGCGCTGTTTTTTAAGGATGTGGAGGAAAAAAAGGCCTTTTCCTGCCGCGGCTCGGCAGGAAGCGCAGCCCCACAGCACCCCATTGTCTCATTTCCCCCGGAGCTCCCGGCCCGGCCCCGCGCCCCCACACGAGGCCGAGGCCCCCCCGCTGCACCCCAGGGGCCGCAGTAAACCGAATAAAGGTTTTACTCCGTTTTCAACCTTGGCGATCGCTTGAAGTAATGTGAATCCTTCCCCCCAGGCGAGGCCCTTTGTGCCTCACTGACAGGTGGGGGAAAGGAGGCAGGCGGCAAGTGCCCGGCCCCACACGGCAGGACAAGGACTGACCGCGGGGGTCCCCCTGCCCCGCTTCCCCTGACAGCCCCCGCGGCACGGGGTGCTAGAAAGCTGTTTCACCCGAATAAAGAAAATTAGTCCGAATTCGGCATGATCTTTAATCCCATTACCGCTGTGAATTTATAAACAGGCGCGGCTCTTGTACCTAAATACGCATGACGCCACACGATTAACCGAGGGGTGTAGCTCTAGTTAAATCCAGAGTACCTGGGATGTAGCTGACAGCCCTTTCCAACCTCAGTGTTTCCCTTTCATACCACTAAGTTCATACATACCTACCAAGACGAAAAACCTACAAAAAACGTTTTACGTCTTTGTCAAAGAGAATCAGAGCACACCCTTGGCGTAAAATTTTATTTTACCCTGACCCGTGCTTTTTACAGTTTATACACATTTTACAAATAGAAACCAAGGGTTCCATTTTCACCTTGTGATAAACCATGTTGTTTCAAGGATCTTTATAGCCCTTAGCAAAACATACATAAAGTGTAACAAAGTTGGAACAGGAAAAAAAAATAACAGAACCAACCCTTGCTCTGATGAATGGATACATAGGATTTTTAACATTTGCTCCTTTGTTCATAAAGGATGCAACACCATGCCCAAGGAAACCTGTACCAGTGTAGCCTGTACCTCATCCAAACCCACCCACACGAACAGAGGCCTTTCCACTATCTACCAAGGATGAGAAACTAACAGTATACTTTGAGTAAGCTTTCAAACAATATTTCTTTTGTACTTGCCTAGGCAGTGAGAATGAGGTGTAAATTAGTCGCTTCCCCAAGAATGGGTTTTGTTTTTCAAGAACTAGATGAGCTTCTAACAGGTGCACATCATAATTCTGACTTAATATGCCACAAGCCAGTAAGTTCAGACAAATGTTTTTAGGGTATTGGTTTGTTTTTTCCTCTTAAATTTAAAGCACATTAAGCACACTGCAATATGATGGCAAGGTTTTAAATTGTTAACAAAATGGTTTGACCTTGGTTTCCAAAACTGAAACTAAGACAGCAAGAGGGTAGATTCTGCCCACCATCACCCAAAAAAAAAGCAGTCCTTTATTTAGGGAAGTTAAAATTTCTGTGACAGATGGCCAGTTAAGGTAATTTTTAGTGTTCTTGCTCTATTGATTTATTGAAATCCTCAGAATACGTCTGAATGTCACACTGCACTAGGTTGTTCCACAAACTTACCCTCGCTTGTGTAAATCCAGTGACTTAACTGTTCTCCTAATAAGGAATAAATCTTTCACAGGCAGATGAGTTATATTACTGAGAGGCTTTTCTCCAAAAGCAGCTTCTCATCACTCACGTCCTTTGTCTCTTTCTGTCCACTGAACACACAAGCAGGAACAGAGCTCTCTAACACAAGTTACAATGCAAACGAAACCCCTCGCTGTGGAGGCAATAGCATGATAGGCAAAGAATTTAAACTGCAGAGTATTTCACATGAGTGCCTATCACAGCCACAATTCTGAGATAAAGTGAAATAGTTGCTGTCTGGAATGCAGAGGAAGATGCAAGCTTCTTCCCCCGTTTCTCAGCATTCCCAAGGGTCCAATTCAAAAGTTTCCTCTGACATGACCCAAAACGCAGCTAAATGTCAAGCCACGTGGATGCTATTTAACCAATACTTGACTTAAAGAACAGCATGAGAAATACTTTGCAGCCACTGGAGACTTGCTTGAAAACTATATTAAGCCACAGCACAGTTTTGCAAAAGTCTAAACCTTGTTATTTATATACAGGGAACGATTACATGAGAGCAGCAATTATTTCATTAAAATATTTTTCAGCATTCTTCTGAACTGTTTTAGCTACTGTTAAAAGTCAGCACCCAACCCTAGAGCAAATATTGAATACTTTGTATTTTGGATGTTATTTAACCACATTTAGAATTACAAGCAGAGCAGCTGTCTAGACAGCTCATGAGATACAACACAAGCAATAGACAGATGAAACTTTATAAATTACAATTTCATCTTAAGTGTCACGCTCTGCTTTAGAGGACTTTGAAAAAATTGAATTTGGATGACTATTTTACACTATAGAACTATTGTCCTATCACGTTCAGACACTGCAAGTACAAATATAAGATTTTCCTTTCATAAAAATATCCACCAATTATGTTTCAGACAGCAAGCCGCTACTATTTTGTTATTAAAAGTTAGCCAGTGAGATTTTAGAAAAACTCGTATTACGAACATGTTTAGAAAGACTTCTAATATCATTTTTCATGGGTATGCAAAGTTTACAAATGAAGGGCTGCTTTAGTAAAACTCATACCTGTCTCAGGAGGTCACGATCATCTTTCTCGCTGCTGTTTACAAGTAAAATGGTCCATTGTTTAGTAAAAACTTAAACACAGAGATGACTTTAAAAAATTTAAATATTGCACAAATAATTTAACTGCAGACAGTACAAGACACTTAAAGCATTGATTTTTTTTAACATATGAACTTATTATATAGACATTTTCTATCATACAGTTATTTTTTTTTTTTACAAGACATTTAAATTCAGCATTTACATAAACAATTATCTATACAATCTGTTACAATATTAAGAGTTCCAGCAGGAGTTAATTTTGTCTTTGCTTTAAAAGTTCATCTATCTGAGTCTTGTACATGTTTTTCACATCCTCCAGATCTAATCGTAGTTCTTCAGCTTCCTCCGCTTTCTCTCCGTACATCTGAAGAATTGTATTGTATCTTTGATCCAAGTCCTGCAATAATGGAGTTTGTTATTTGACCATCTTTCAACTCTAAAAGTTGCTGCTAGGACAGTGTTTTTACACTACTACGGAAAACAAGCATAGTGTTAGTTTATCAAAGTGTAAGTATTTTACAATGACACTGACAATGACAGTGAACTCTTTAAAAAGACTCTGACTGTCTGAATATGGCTAGATTTATTCTCCAGATACAAGAGGAAGAGACTCCAAAGACAAAAATTCTTGACAATAAAGAATTAATGCTGGCTACAGAGGAACTATGAAAGCACTTTGAAGTTCAGTTGCCACACACATTAAAAAATAGTTAGCAAATTACACCTAAGTTTTACTACAGGAAGTACCAGCGCCTGTGAAACATTTCATGGGAAAATTTAAATTGTGTATTTATAGAACAATAATCATTTCCAAAGTTATTCCAAAACTATTTCCCAACTTAAAGTTCTGATATGCTTAGAGGATTAATATATTTGTCCCATTAACTATATCACTGCCACACACTCACTCAGCCTTAAACTCTCATAATTCCAGGCTGTTTATCAAAACACCTCCTTCACTTAAAGACTAGACTTCAAGAAAGTGTCTTATGCGAAGAAAAAAATGCTCTCTTCCCAGTTTAGCATGCAATTTCATGCACAGCAGACATTTTAACAGCTACATTTTGAAGTGACTACCAGTCATGGAGGAGGGATAACCAGATTCCAATAAATCATAAAAACCAGGTAATTTATGATTAGGAACACATTTAAGTATAACCACAAATGGATAGGGGTATTAAAAAAAAAAAAAAAAAAACAATAACACATCAGATTGACAACACAAATGCACTTACCTTTAACTGTGCACGCAATTTTGGTATTTCCCTCACTTTTTCTTCAAGTTCGTCATTTTGATTTGTTAGTTTAACCAATTCTTCTGCCATTATTGATCGAGTTTTTTCAAGGTTCCCAATTTCCAGCTAAGGGAAATATGTTTCACAATTAGAAAAAAGAAAATTTACCTTTTTTATTAAAAAAAAAAAAAGGAAAAATATTTTGAAATGGCAATTAAAGCTTTTTCTTATAAGCCAGAATGAAACAGTAATTAAAGCTTTTTCTATAAGCCAGAAAGACCATCCCCTGGAAGCACTCTCACTTTCTTCTCACTCAGATCTGATGAGTGTTGTTCCCCACCCCACCACCCTTCTTCTTCCTCCCGACAGGCAAGTTAAGTTCTTTTGATAGGTGCTTGCCAAAACAAGAGAAGAAGCAATAAACGTTTCTCTTGCTCATCGCTACACACACCTCCAGTGGCTATCCTGGTTAACAGAACTGTCAGTCTGCTCTGACTGGGACCAAGCGTTTTGAATACAAAATCAATGAAACAAAACTGACTGAATTAATGTTTAAATTTAGAAGCGCTGCATTTCATTATATAATAGAGTAACTACAGTACCTGTAGATGTGAAATCTCTCCATCTCTTAGTTTTAGCTGTGATTGAAGGTTTTCAATTATACTTGAACCTGCTCCCATCCTTATAGCCTCATAAAGATTACTCCCACTAGTAGCTATTGGCCCAAATGAGTGATCATGAGAATCATCCTACAAACAAAAGGTTAGAGAACCTTAAAACCCAACAAAACAAGTACACGCTTTGAAATCCTCCCTCTCCTTAAGTATTATTTTATTTAAGATTTAAAATTACACTGTTACTAGGCAAGCACTTCAATACTTAACATTCACTTTTAAAACAAGAGCTTAAAGTGTATATTTGCCATCTGATAGCTCCTTAGTGGCAAGCTCTCATGTCACATATACAACTATCATTTAACTTGGACTTTGATAACCGTATCCGTAGGAAAGCAGCAGAAGCAGCAGACTTCATAAAGACTGCAACAGTCGATGATATTGTCTAAGGAATGGGCTTGTGCACTAAGCCAGTATTGCTAGTAAAAAAAAAGTCAATTTGACTTCTACCAGTGTTATTCAAATTTTCTACTTGAAATTAGTCACGTGAACTCAGCACCAACGCATCTATGCATTAGTCTGCAGTAAAAAATGTCGTTTCATGCTGTCTTTCACAGATGCTTTATAGTCAGACATCTCGTAAGCAAGTTTTGTAAGTTTTTGCCTCACCTAAAACCAGTATACTCTTGAAGAGTCATTTCCAACATTAATAAAGCTTCCTGAAAAGGGAAAAAAAGCCTATCAAAAAGCCAGTATTAGTGATATATACCTGTGAGAGGAAAGACGTCTGAAGACCTGCCATGTCAACTCCACTTACGGAACTAGAACGCGAAATACTTGGAGTGCTTGAAACTGTTTCAGCTGTAAATGACTTCCGATCCTTAAATAAAACAATAAATAAACTTTAAAAAAAGCACACAAGAGAAACCCCACATCACCACCAGTTAGTTACAGAAAAGAGTTGGTAAGATGGTGAAAGATTCTGAAAAAAAAAAAAAAAAAAGAAAAGAAAAGAAAAGAAAAAGACTGCCCTTTCCTCTCCCCTCCTATGAAAAACATATGTTAAGTTCGACAATGAAGAATTATTGCGCTACTAATGCTTCTAGCCTACGCTTAACTCTTTAGACTTTTCAGAAAACAAAGACACAGAAGTTGCAAACTACAACAAAATAACTTCTCTTTCAGTAGCCAAGGGAGATGCAGAGGCAGTTTTGTACGCCCAAACACATCACAAGAAGGATGACACAATCAGAAGTAGGTCTCTTTCTGGAATGTATGTTAACTTCATTTTAGTTTGTTTGTTGTTGTTTTAAAGTTTACAAATTCAACGCTGAGATTTGTCACGTGATTGACATACCTTCCAAAGAGACTGACCTCTTTTAAAGGCAGCATCTGAAAGAATACTAGCCTCTGAAGGATAAAGCAGTCAGATTTTAGAACTAGAAGCAGTAAGTAACCAGAATAGAAACAGTTTTACTTGAATATCAACTGCTAATCAGGAGGAACAAAGTTACTGACTCTGGAGGCCCATTTTGTGACTTGTGACCTAAGCTGGAAGGCATGCGGCACATTACACACAACCATGTGAAACTCAGAACAGGCATTCAGGGGAAGCAATGCTAGCAGTATAAGCAAAGAAAACAAGGAGCTTCAGAAGAAGATGAATCCCAAAGCATTAATAAATCAGAAGATTAAAACAATCAGTATCTGTATTTTATCTCCTCTCAGGTTAACTAGAATATTCCTCAAGACTCACTTCAGTGAGTTTCACAACAGCACTTATTTCAGTGGAAATAAAAGGCAGGCACGATAAAGAAAAAGAGAAGTTCCCAATGCCTAGGTTCACAATATATACTGCACTGCTGTAAGCCCACTTTGCTGCTTGCCACAGTTTCAGATTCTAGAAAACTAGTAGAATAGGGATAGTCTCAATAAAATTGAACAGAAACATCAGTTTTTGGTACCTTCTCCTTTGCTGCTTCTTGCACAAGAATGGCCTTCTTTCTTTCCTGTTCAACCTTCATTTTCTCCATTTCTAACTGAGTAGCTAGCAGCGTCTACAAAAATGAATACAGGTTGTTAACCCCCTGCCAGCAGAGGTGTCGATAACAGTTTAAAGAGGAAATAGACAATACCTTTTCTTTCTTTGCATCTTCCAAGGTTTTTGCATATTCATCCTTGAGTCCTTCTAGTTCAACCTCGTACCTACATCGAAGAGGTACAGAAAGTGAGCGCAGAGCTGTGTGGCGTTTAGATGCCTACCACAGTCAAACCACAGCAAATTTTAATACACACACAGCTTCAAGATTTTAAAACGCTGTGAAAGTAACATGCTTCAGACAATCTTTAGTATGAAACAAAAGATCCTTAACAAGTTTGGAAGCTTTCTTAGGAGCTGTCATTTTTTTTTTTTACAGTAGCAGAAACACTCAAAAATATCTTCCAGCTTGCAAAGATTTTCTGCAGATGGTTATTGTATTGGGTATTGTTGTGGTTTAGCCCAGCTGGCAGTCAAACACCACACAGCCGTTCGCTCACCCTCCCCCCTCCCTCTCCGGGATGGGGGAGAGAAACGGGAAAGTGAAGTCTGTGAGTTGAGATAAAGACAGTTTATTAAGACAGGGAAAATAATAACAACAATAATAATAATAATAATAGTATTAATAGTAATAATGTGTACGAAATAAGTGATGCACAATGCAATTGCTCACCACCCGTTGACCGATGCTCAGCCTATCCCCGAGCAGCCGGCCCCCCCTCCACCCCGGCTAGCTACCCCTATATATTGTTCAGCATGACGTCAGATGGTATGGAATACCCCTTTGGCCAATTTGGGTCAGCTGTCCTGGGTCTGTCCCCTCCCAGCTCCTGCTGCATCCCTAGCCTGCTCGCTAGCAGGACAGAGAGAGGCTGAAAAGTCCTTGGCTTGGTGTAAGCACTGCTCTACAACAATTAAAACATCAGCATGTTATCAGCGCTCTTCTCATTCTAATCCAAAACATAGCACCCTGCCAGCTACTAGGAGGAAAATTAACTCTGTCCTAACTGAAACCAGGACAGTTATGTAATAGATAGCTTACTTCATTTCACTCACCTACTGTTTTCATCTTCCATTTTCTTCAGTTTGTTTCTCTCCACTTCCAGCTGAGCCTGAAGGCGAGTATTTTCTTGCCTTAAAAGACTATTCTGAGACTCAGTAGAAGACATCTGAATTTTATTCGACAGAAGCTCTTCTGTAGCAGCCCGTTCTCTCTCAGCAGCTGCTGCTAGAAGAGTTTGAGACTCACCTAATATTAAATAAAAAAACGTGGAATTTACCTTTTAGGCTCACACAGCTATAACGTGATCCAATTATTTATGCATCAAAATGGATTTTTGTCAGTGTTTGAGAGGCAACTTTTTTTTTTTTTTTGAAAAAACGATGGTGCTCTTTTAGTGTCTCAATGTCCATGCTTCTTTTAGATGTCCTAAGTACATGCGTACCATCACACCTCTTACTTTACACTATTTTAAAGGGAAACAGAGAATTACCTGTCCAAGAACCCCGACAAAATACCTCACACATCATTTCCTTACAGGAAAACATTTTGTGCTTATGTCTCTCAACCCACTCATATACTCCTTGGGCAAACATCAAGCCCTTTTAATTTACCTTCAGCTACCTCACATCTTCGTCAAGAGTCTCACAGCTCAGTATAAGCTAAAACCATCTTACCAAGTCTGTCAGAAAGGTTCTTTTCCAATTTTTCCCATGACGAGGTTTGTGCTCCCAGTGTGGCTTGCAAATTTTCTATCTGCCGGAGAAGTGGTCGTGTAGCAGATGTAACGCTTTGACTTAGTTCTTGGTTCCGACTTTCTGCTTCCTGGAGTCTCTGAAATCACAAATTAAACATATTAAAGCTTTAAAACGATGTAATGGATTGAAACGCTATCACACTACATCAGCTAAATACATAGGCTATTTATTAATGACGTTAGCTTTTTGTTTTCAGTTTTTAGAAGTTCTCCTTGCAGGTATGGGTTGGCATTGTCTTATTTGCTACAATACCTGTTGTAGTTCACTGATTTCCTGGCGTAAATAATCTTCTTTTCTCGCTGCCTGCTGTTCTGCACGTTGCAGCGCTAGCCTCAGGTCTGACACCTAAACAAGCAAGGCATTGTTACTAATCTCTTGCCAAACGTCACAGTGCCATCTACCCATTGCTACAGTCCTCTCCCATTTTAAAACAATGTCAGATGGGGTACAAGTTAAAGGCTTGAGTTTTGCAAGCACACAAAGTTATGTAATTTATGTATCACTAAATATTTTGTCCAATTATATTCCTTGAAATTTGCATCATGATTCAACCAATACAGACTTAAATATGCAAACTGTCAAAGCAACTTTATTTAGACAAGTAAAATTAGAAGTCTTTTTTTAAAGAAAATTAAATTCTAAAGTTTAGCACAACTACCACTAGAGGCTGAACTCAAGTTTACAGAAAAGAAATCCACTAGGTATTGCTTAGTAGACAGAAATGAGTTGCACCTAATATCGTGTCTGGTTCATTATGGCAAATGCACACCCCATCCAAGCACATCTGTTCATTCAGTAAGTTCTATTCTCCACATTTAAGACTCACCTGAATTGCCAGAGCTTCTTGTTGCTGTCGTGCCTCATCCTGGGCCTTCTCCAGAGCTAACCCAAGCTCTTCCTTTGCCTTCATTTCCCGACTTAGTGCTGCTTCTTGTGCCTCACTGTCCTTTGTAGCATTAGCTTTATGAAGATCTGCAAGTTCCCTGGGGGAGGAAGACAGGAAAGCCATGCTTTTTGCAGTTTATACAATGCCAACTGTAACTTCACAAATAACTTCATTATGTATCATTGTAGCATCTTGGAATCATCGCACAAGAAATAGACATGGAAGCTGATTGTACAGTTCAAGACAGGCACCCAAATATCTGCTTACTTGTACGCACTGTCGAGTGCTGCCTGCACGCTTCTGTTCCGTTCCTCAAGGTCTTCCACTTCTGCCTGAAGCTTAGCAAGATCCTTTTCCTGTCGCTCAACAACATTGTTCAGTTGTTTAATATTATCTCGATGCTGCTTCTCAAGGTCTTCCTTGCCATCAAGTACCTATTGGAGTGCAGACAAGCATCAGATTAATCCCAGTGCACGGGGTGGATCACGCCACCTTGAGCAAGGACAATGACAGCTGTGGTGACTGATTCAGAATTAAGTTACACAAAGTGACCGAAGCCATCTAACATCTTGCAAAAGAGAAAGGCAAGAGAAAGGCCATCTCTCCCGAGGAGGGAGCACTTCGTCACCACACAATTGCACATATTTCCTCCTGCTAGATCTTCTGCTTGCAAGTCCGTGATTCAACTCACAAACCAATCGAGAAAACTGCCCAAATTTGGCCAATACAGTTTTTTCAACTCAAATTTCATCAGTCTGACAACCAACAACACAAGTGCAAACAAGCAGCTGGAGAGAGAGATAACTGCAATTTAAAACTACTGAAATCACATCTCCGTGTTCCAGTAATACAAATTAGAAAAGTCTCCCAGGAAAGAAAAAAAAAAGGCTACCTAGAGCTTCCCCAAAAGGCTACTCTGCGGCCAATCTAAAAAGCTTTTTCAAAAAAAAGAAAAAACTCACCTGTTTTAAATGCTGCAACTCTTCTTCCAGTTCCTTAATCTTTTTGTTCTGTTTTGTATTAATATTTTCTCTTTCTTTCTCCTTTGCTCTTAATTTCTTAATCATGTTGGAATTGTGTAGCTGCTGTTTGGAAAGCTTTTCTCCTGTGAAGAAAACATACACAAAGTTAGCACATATTGCCTGTTATTCTATGAACAGTCTCCATTCACACCTTTCTCTGCCCTCCAGCCCCGTGAAAATAATAACCAAACGTATAATGAAACATTTACTTGTATTTTCATGCAAATTCTTAAGCTTCCAGTCCACCTCAAAATGACCTCACTACACTAAGCTACATTGAGATAGGACAGTCATTGAAAAGGCTTTGAAAGCAAAAGAAATCATCTTAACAGGAAAAAAAAAACATAACGGCCAGTTCATTTAATAACTATAACTTACTTCCAAAGTTAAGACGTAGTAGGGGAGATACCGTAGAAATGGCTTGAACAATGCTCTGGTCAAATCTTTACCAAATGGAACACAGAGCGCTGCACTGCACAGTGGTTTTATCTCAAGGTACCTTTTAATGCATGTCACAAAAACCATCCCTCCAGCCATCTGCATTTGACTGATGGACCCCGTTGCTCTTCGCCATTAACTAAGTAGTTTAAATGTATAGACACATCTAACATGCTTCAAATATGGTATTTTTCCCCATATAAGGAAGGCTTTTATGCTAAGACAGTACATTTCAAATTATTCTACAAAGTTTTACTTAAAAATAAAATCTTACCTTCCTCCATCAATCCTTTGATTTGTTCTTCTTTTTCTTTCAGTAATTCAGCAGTTTCATTAGTATTAAGTCTAGTAGCCAATTCTTCTTTAACAGTCTTTACTTCCTAAAGAATGGAACAAAGTACTTAGGACCATTCATTAGAATGTATTTATGGCTAGAGGCACAATTGCACTGATCACCTCCTTTTCCCCTCCCTCTCAAAAGGCTTTTCTTCAAGAACAATTTAGGCTGGGAAGGGACCTCTGGAAGTTATCTGATAAAACCTTGTATTTAAAGTAAAGCTAACTTCCCAGTCCAATCAGATTGCCCTATTCCATCAAGTTTTAAAAACCTCCAAGGATTAGTTTCATTAAAAAGCTGGTTACCTTTTTAGCTGCATCTCTTTCCTTGCACGCAAGCTGGAGCTTCTTTTCAGCATCCGCTATTCGCTGAGCAAACTCCTCTTTAAGAGATGAAATGCTACTGGTCTCTTCTTTCATTCTGAACACTTCACTACATTTAAAATTAACATTTCAGAACAGTTTCATTGTTATGTGACATCCCAAACAGTTTGCAACAGGCTGTCCCAAATGCTTTTAAAACGTGTTTATAATCTTTACATATTTTA
The DNA here is from genome assembly GCF_009769625.2 of Cygnus olor. NCBI lineage: Eukaryota > Metazoa > Chordata > Aves > Anseriformes > Anatidae > Cygnus > Cygnus olor. Next base: position 17,045,228 of record NC_049178.1, read on the forward strand.
CCAACAGGTCAAAAAACACATCCATATTGGAAGTACCAAAGGTCTTTATTAACTCAGCAATTTAACAGTGAAAATAACCAAACTCTAGATTTACCTTAAATGTTTTGCTCCTTGATCAAGTTCTTTCAGAATAACCTCTTAGTCTGTACCATGTACAGGGCAAATGATTAAACTTATTTTTAAGTTAAGATCAATTTAGTCATTAAATAATATCTTCACATATTATTCATAAATTTCTACACCTCATATTTGATCAGTAAATTGGCAGATTCAACTTTTCATTTTTCATTCTAACTGAATTAAACAATTAATTCTGTTTTTTTCCTACAACCAGTCTTCCTACAATGTTTTCACTGCCTCCGTTTTCCTCAGCAAATTACTTAGTAAATCAAGCTAATCTATCTGTATCAGAGCAGTCAGTTTCCATTAATATCAAAACCCAGTCTTATAATAAAGATCTTTCTTAATATTGAAATCTGCCTCTGCACACCTGTTTCCCATCAGCCTTCCCAAAAGAGGTTTTGCCCCCAAGAAATAAAAAAGACTGCATGTGCTGTAATGGTATTTTTATTTCCACATTTCCTAAACAGGGCACATCCTTTGCAACCTTCGCTCTAGTTATAAAAGGCACCTGTTTTATCATTTGGTCACAATGATAATATTTACATTGTAATACTGTTTGTATTACAGTAAAGTTAGTTACACCAATGACTGTGTCTATTTTCATACTTACTCTTTTAGGTTATCATAAGCTTCTTCCAGGCGTGCCTTTTCTTTACTAGTACTTAATAACTGTGTTTCTCTCTTCTCCAGCTTCTCTGTTAATGAATCAATCATCTGGAAAACATTTTAACACACAAAGATCAGATGAATGGGACAATTGAAACACGAGAGGGGCAGGCTTCCCCTTCCTCCCCCCTCCTCCAACATTAAAAATTTTAGTTCAAATTCCTAAAAGAATTGAGAAGCTTAAGACAGTGAAGACGACCACATTTCTGCTACATTAATGTAGAACTAGGCAATATCTAAACACAAGATACCTGTTTACTAGAGTTTTAACAAAAAAAGCCTGCTAAGTACACATGACTCAGCTAACCTCCTCAATAAATTCAAGTTATGTTCAATTACACAAGTTTTTAAACAGAGCCGATAGCCTATAAAACTACAGCTAACATTAACCATTGAGACTCCCCACTGTGCTCCTCATACCACTCTTTACAGAATCACAGAATAATTTACATTTGAAAAGGTCTCTTCTGTGAACTGACAGCATTGGATGAGGAAAGCAAATTTCCAGGCAGAGTCAGGAGATCTTAATACATCATCAAAATTATCTAATATCAGATTTTAGAAAGCTAAGCATAGAGGAGTAACACAAACATATATACCAATACAAAGAAATGGAACAGATTTTATAAATGTCACTCAGCATGGCAGTGAAAGACAAAATCTGCTCTGGTCCATTAACAACATTTCCCTTAAACTCTTCAATAAGATCGGAAAATTCTGGTACAGCACTCCATGGAGCTTCCTAAGGAATTTATATGACATTCTCTACAATTTACACCAAAAAACGTTTTCTTTAAAATACAAATTAGACTGGGGCTTTATGAATTTCCGTAAGCAATTGCTTTTCCCTTATTACTGTTGGAAATGCTATCACTACTGCAAACACGCCTACAGAGCAATGCCAAGAGTAGGGCGCACCTACGTCAGATATTATGCAAATACACTATGTCTGAAACAAAACGTAGAAAAAACAGAGTAAAAGTTGTCAAAGCAGCTCAGAATTTAAAAACAAGAACAGAGGGACAGGAAGGTGACAGAGGAAATGGAAAAAAATAGTGCACACAAAGCTCCAGCTAAGCCTTCCACCCTCTGGAGCATCCTACTTCTCCACATCTCTAGTTAACCCATCTATTTAAGCTAGCCATCCAGATTTCTTCATATCTGTTCATTATCCATAACGATACCTACCTGCTTCATTAAAATACCTAACGTACCTTTCTTTTTATAAGAGTTTGTACCACACAAAATAACACATCTGACTTATGAAGGCTTCCTGCTTGCTAGCAGTAGTCACAATTCACAGTACTGACAATTGAACTTAAGTGAAACCCCAAATGATTTGCCCAGAAACTGCACCAGTATTCTTCCACTGCAGAACAGCAAAGAATTTTCTACAAGTTAACTCAGCATTAATCAATTCATTCGAGGTGAACCTAATACCTCTGTAATGAGGTGATGGGAATTGCATCCATATTTAAAGGGTGTGCTTGCCGTTACCTTTTTAAGCTCTTGCTTTTCAGAGTCCTCTTCCAGCAGCTTTTCACCAACATCCTGCTGTGGCTCGGTCTCCTCTTTCACAACCTGTTCTTCATCAGTTTGCACAGTAGCAACCAAAACATCTGGCTGCTCGGAATTAACAGGGGTCGCGCTTCTGCCACTCTCTTCCATCTCAGCTTCCTCAGCATGTAACACGGGACTGTCATTTAGATCTTCAGATTTACTTTTCAGGGCGTCAACCGTTTCTGTCTTTGGGGCAGAAGGACTGACAGTGACAGATGCTGAAGTACCAGCCCTGCCTGATTCGTCGTCTGAATTGATCTCACTGACACTCCTACTATCTAACGACTGTACGCTAAACGAATCTATTCTTTCAAAAGCATCTGAGGAGCAGCAGCTCTCGGTCATTTTTTGAAAGTCATCTAAACGATTATAATCCGTGCAGGCAGACGTAGATAAAAGCTGAAATGATGTCTGCATTAGGTGGAGACTGGATTTTGAATCTGCGGCTTCTTGTCTCGAACTTACTGAGCTCTCACTTATTACACTTTCGTGGTCCAAAACCTCAATGTCACTAGTTGTGGATGTCCCCGAAGAGAAAGTGCTAATTGGAGGTGATGGCGTATTGCTTTGCCTGTCCTCAGTTTTTTGCTCCTTAGTTTCCAAACCCACGTCTTTTGTACCTGCATTAAGAGACTGTGAAGTGCTATCCAGTACGCCTCCCGTTCCAACCCCCCCTGCGCTGGATTTTTCATTGAGAGCATCTTCAGGTTCTTTCAGATTTAGAGCAGACACCTTTTTGTCAGTAACCTCACCCGTGCTTTCTTCATGCTTGGCACTGAGCACAGAATTCTCTTCTAGTTTCTCCTTGGGAATATCGAGGTTTTTCAAGTCCACTAAGCCAGCTACAGAGGAATCCTTCACTTCTGCCTCTGTTGTCACGGGTACTTCCAGCTGACTGGGGTGCTGAGACTCCTGTAAAGCGCTTTTCACCTCCTCTTTGGGTCGCTGTGATTTGGCTGGAGGTTTGGACACCACTGGACTTTTCTGTATATTCTGAACGTCTGTTGGAGAGAGAAAGGCACTGAAGAAGTTTTCAGATTCATCTACTACCGTTCTCCTCACTGGTTTGGTGATTGCTGTTGGCGATATTGGCTGATTCTGTGGTTCTGTGTTTGAACTTAAACCCCAGGAAGATGTATCCCATCCTCCGCTTATGAGAGAATTTGTTCCTAAAACGATAAAAAAGAGACATGCCAAGAAAACAATTATTTTCCAGTAACTGTCTCTTTATGTGCAACAGTTCAGAAAACAATGTTTCCCATATTGTATAAAGCAAATATTAACACAAGTGCAAACAGCAACATTTTTGTTTCTACTTCCTGACAAAGCTTGGAACTGATCTTTAAACAAAACAAAAGAAGGGAGAAATGAAGTAATTCAAGGACTTAAGGACACGTTAAACAGTAACTTGAGCAAAGGCATAAAAGAAACCATACACGAATTATACCAGTAACTCCCAGACAGAATTTCAGAAGGAAAATGGAAAAAAGTGCCTTGGAAGGGGAGAAGAGCCCATGCAGCATTCCATGGCCTTGCATAAGGGCAAGTCTAAGCCTTTTCAGACACAAAAAGCAAGCGTTGCCTTTGCACAGGGAACAAGAGAGAAGGAATGCAGCCTCCTGCTTCCTGTAGGGAGAGGAGGCTAGGCAAAACAATCAGCAGAGCTGCGGTTTAGAAGTTACACAGATTAGAAAGCAAGGAACTACTACTAGGTCTTAAAATTTATCAGCCAGTAGCACACAAACACTTCACAAGTCATTACAGAAAACGGGAAAAAAGCTTGTATTGTGTATTTTAATATTATCTACAAAAAGTATTTGTAAGATTTACACTATAAGAAGAGTTCTGGCCCTTTCAGTTTGTGACAGACCTCATATTTTCCTCACACACTAAGCGACAGCATGAAGCTGACAACACACAGCAAAACTAAGATGACTGTTTCCTTCTCCTCTGGAAAATCACTGAATTGAGGAGTTCTGAAGCTGGCCTAAATCAAAGTTATCAGCCAGTTACTTCTAACTTATTTCTTTCAGGCAAAACAAAAGTAGTCTGATTTTGGCTGTTTTCCTTATGAATTACAGTAGTGCTACAGATACGAAGATATAAATGAAATTAAAAAGATAGTTTGGACAAGTTTCAAGAGATTAAGTGCTACACAAGATGCTATAAACAATTCCTGTGTAAGACACTGACAGTATGTGACTGACCAGCCCTTCCTCCCCCAAAAGTCTGAAGATATGCAAAATTGAGCATAGTTGAGTAACCTAGAAAACACTTTCAATTGTTTTAGCTTTCAATTTTCAGAAACCTCACTCTGCTGCGGGTGTACCTAGAATAGCTTCATACCACAAGTACATGAAGTTGTACATACAACTGCAGTAAGGACACTGGTTCTAGAAACCTTACTTTCCTAACTTTTACTTTATTTGTTTCTATCTTTAAGGTACTATTTATAGAAACCAGTTTTTAGCATGAGGTTGCCTTCCTGCTTGTTCATTTCAAAGTGGCAACTTTGGATTGACCATTCCTTCAGCTTCTGCGCTGGCACCCACAGGTACAAGGGAGACAGTTTTTCATCTCCAAGCCGTGCCCGTTCTTCCAGCGGTGTGCTCCTTTCAGCGGATGGCGCAGGATCACGACGTCGGTGCCACAAGAAGTGGAAACTTCACTTGGTGCCACCGGCTTTGGGCTTCTGTCCTGCTCCTTCTGTCACAAAGAACCTATGCGTGCCTCGGGAAGAACACTATTCCTACCTTTTTATTCACAGAACAGTTTTTATCACCCGTTTTCCTCACATATCTCATCTTCCTGATATTTTATCACCTAAATTCCTCAGTAAAGGGGGAAAAAGATTAGAAAACCCCGCGCAGGGGCTGGGGGGTTCGGCCAGGCCCGCCGCTTACCCTCGCTGTAGTCGGGGATGACGGCGTCGGGCCAGGGGCTCTCCTCGGCCTGGATGTCCAGCACCCGGTCGATGGACTTCTGCGCCTGCGACAGCGCCTGCTTGGCGAAGCTGGACAGCTGCGAGGCGTTGAACCAGCTCATCCTCCGGCCGGAGCAGCGGCCCCGGGCCCTCGGAGCCCCGCTCCCGGGCAGCGGCGGGGCCGGCGGCCTCGGCCTGCGCTGGGCTGGGCTCGGCGCCTGCGCGCCCGCCCGCTCCACGTCGCCAAGGGCCCGGCGCGCAGCCGCCCAGCGGCCGCCATGGCGGGCGGGGAACGCCGCCCTCGCTTCCGCCTCCGTCCTGTCATGGCGGACGGGTTGTTGCCGACCGCCCCGTCCCCCGGCTGTCACTGACAGGAATTAAACGCACTTCGACCCAAAAAAACAAACAGACGCTCGTCTAAACCTCGCCCTTTAAAGTCACTGCTCCCACAGCCTGCGCTGTGCCTCTTAGCGCTTCGGAACAGCGTAGAGTTGATAAATATTACCCAGTTAAAAATTAGAGTGAAATAATTCACTACTGATTACACACGCGCAGCTGTAAGATGGAGAGGTTAAACACAGTTCACATACACCAAATAAAATGAGAGAATTTCTGTTGAGGAACCTGGCACCTTGTACAGAAAGATCTGACTAAAGCAGACATGATGCAAGAGGTTACTCAACAAACACTATAACCACTCTTCAATGTCCACTGATAAACCACAAACTAAGGAGTCTTTTTTTATTATTATTTTATTAATAAATACCTTAACAGCACCAATGATACTTGAACATAAGTCTGCAACACTGTATGCAGCAGCTGTTTGGTGACTGCAAATGCACATATCACTATTTTCCTGTACAGTTGTTCGTTTCATCCTTCTGAGTTTCCTTGCAAACAAAGTGAGCTCTTCCATACTTAATAACTTACATACAATTGATCAGATCAATATCAAATAAGAGGAAACTGCCCATGTTAATCTATTGCTCTTTCTTGCTTTTAAGGTGACTCAGCAAGCATACAGGAGTGCTATGATTTAAATCCAGATCGCTGTGGTTCCTTTTAGGTCTCATTGCATGTATATATGCATACACATTCAAATTTAAAAAGACAAGACTTTTGGCCACCCTAAAATTTCCATGTGTCTGATAGTATTATTAATGTTTTGACAACAAAAACTGCAAAAAAGTGTATTCCTATACATCAGTGTTCTGTACACTAGTAAGTATTTGTACAATATAATCCACCAAATATTGGCTTCTACATACAATTCCAAAATACGGTGATTCATTTGCATTACTTAACCTTCAACGATGCTAGTACTAACATGAACATTTCTGGTTAATTTAACATCCACAGAGTACGTTTGTTTTACAAGGTGGGTACAGTTTTCTCTTGCTGTATAAGCACTTTACTTATTCGTAAATTAAGTGATAAAGTGAAGTTTGAACAACATAGTCTGTGGTGTAGTCACATCAGCAACTGCAAGTTCCTGGCCATCCACAAGCCCCAATTCTGAAACAGAAAGAAAAGTTTACGTATAGCAAACCTACATGTTTAAAAAAAAAAAAAGTTATGAATGCCATTCAAACTATAAATATCATGAAATAAAGCTGTAAACAGCTCACTAGCTAAACTAACGCTCATCTAACTCAGCTGAGAAACTAACAGACCTCCTCAAGAAATACATAAACCACTACTGAAGTACATTTAATCTACCTAAATTATCAGCTTGCTTTCTTACAAAGTTTTTCTTCGCCAGACGACAACTTTCCACACTTCACATTTAAGCAATTTGAAAATTCATTCCAGAACAACCCAAGAAAGGCATACTGCATGTGAAAAGGGTAATGAAGCACATTCTACTGTATAGTGTAAAACAAAGCTACACATGCCATACATACAGAGGGGTGACACTGAATGACCATCTTTCTATTTAGAAGGGTATGTGCGATCTCCATGTGAAAACTGCACGTTACCTTTTAGTGTTTTGGAAAGATTTGGCCTTGTTCGTTCTTCAATTGAAGCTACCGTCTGCAACAACAAAATAAAGCCAAAACATTTCCTTTCAAACTCTGGCAAGTAAATTTAAACAAAGTAAGATTATTAAGCAAAATTAAGCAGGTTCAGATTACCTGTAAATAAAGTGTTTTATTCCCCCCATACATGGTTGCTGTTATCGCAGGAGATTTCATTTGCCTATATACATAAAACATTAAGAAAAAAAGATGATCAGCTAAAAATGCAAGTAGAAAATACATCTTTGAAACCTTAAACTACCTAAAATTATCAAATAAGTCAGAATAGTTACACACTTACAATGAAGCATTATTTGTCAAGTAATCCAAGATCTCCTGTAATTTCGCTGATGGAGAAATCTCTATGTTTTGGGGAAGCTGGCTGCAGGCCGGACAGTTCTCCTACAACAAAGCAGCACAGGAGATAGGGTTATGTCTTTCAAAACAATTGTCATAACCTTTTTTTGAGAAGATTTGCTTCTGAGTGTTCTTAAGATTTTGTTTTACTCTGTAAACTGTGTTTACTGTATAGCAGGTGAAATCTTCAAGATTCACTTTCAAGGAAGTCAAACTACTGTTTTCCTCCAAAGGTAGCATAACCATTTAGAACCCAGTGTTGCGTCAGCACGCACCACAGAAGTAGCTGTATGAAGAACATGCCTATATCAGAAGCTACGTTTCCAAATATTAAGAATTTTTGGCTAAATGGACAAAAATTAAATATGCCATTATATATACTATGCAATAGTTTTTGCTAAACTGATTTGTAGAAGAAAACATTTCACTGTCGGGATGTCAAACAACCCATCTGTTGATCTAGAATCAAACAGTCCTGCTGTCCTACTCTACGTGGACAAACCACCACCCCAAAACTACGTAAGTTTAAAAAAAAATCCTACAAGCTAAAACTAATACTCTGGAAGAGAACCAGACTAGTAACATTGTAATTTCTGCTTTTAGAACTTCAGAAACACACAAACTACAGTAAATTCAATAAAAATCAAGGAAATAACCCTGCAAGCCTTTAATGACACTAACCTTTCTTTCAGCTTCAAATGTGTACGTGTATAACCCATCCACATCATTGAACACCAAGTAATTGTTAAGAGGAATGTATGCACTATAATGACAAATACATTTAGTGTTAATATATGTCCTTATCTTGGAAATCATGCACATTATTAATAAGAAATAAGGTACCTTGTGGCTATTTTAAAAACTTCAGTGGCACAAACAGCTGTAATGACAAAAAAGAACAAAAAACAACTCCTTCACTTTCTAGCTCCATCTCAGAACATGCAGATATTAAGTGCGTAAAATTGTATCAAAGTAGTGACCAAAAAAAAAAAACAAAAGGAAAAATTAAACACCTAAAGGTACCTAGAAGTAGTTCATCATAGATTTGGCACTAATCTAAAACTATGTTAAGCTTATATATCGTGTTTTCCAATTATTTTTTTCCCCACTCTCGTATGCTTTTGCTCACTCCCCATCATACATGAGTTTTACATTCATACACAGTCACATGCAGTTTCTCCATGGGAAAAAAATAAAAAATAAACTGTAAGAATAAATTTAACCCATTTAAAAAATAATATTGTCCTCCTCAAATTCTCTATTCCAAACTGATACCTCACAAAAATCCAGCCAATAAAGCAGAGGTGAAATGAGTAAGAAATAATATTCCGTTTCCTTCAACATACCTGCAATTACTGCATTTGTAGAAGCTACTGCTGGAATAATTCGTTTAACAACTCCTGTAAAAACAAAACATACATCTTCATCTTTTCCAAAAAACATACTGAAACATTACTTTTAGCTAGATTAATTACAGAAGGGTATACCCAAAGGTACTTTAAGCACTTTCTAGAATTTCTGTAGCAATAAGGTATAATGGCACGCTGCTCAAGTATGTTGGCATTCTTGTATTTTAGGAATGGATAAAGCATGTTGAAGAAAAGAAGGTATCACACAAAGAGAACTAGTGAACGCATTCTAAAAATTTTTAAGTATTTTTTAATATTAATTTAAAATTCAGTTCTATTGGTAGTTAGTTGGGGAAATAAATAATGGAAAGAAACTTGGTTTTGGTATTCCTTGTGAAAGCACAGGCTTGCCAAACTGTATTAGCACTTTCATCCAAGTCTTTTTTTACTTTTTTACTGAGCACATCCAGTCAAACAGCACAGAACACAGAGCAATAGAAAGCAAGCTTTCCTATGCATACTAGTCTGTACAACTGAAACAGAGGTTTGCTTTTTTTCAGGATGGCCAAAAAAACAACAAATTCCTAAGAAGTTTGAAGTTCTTTTGGCTTCTCAGTTTAGCCTTACTATGTCCCTTCATACCCGAGAAAACATGCGTAAAAACTTCAATCTTTGCCTTCTTTCTGCTGTGTACTTTACAGTGAAGTTATCTTCAAACGCTGAAAGCTGTGCAGCTATTCCCATATATGTAATTATATTTCAGAACACTTATCTTTGCCAAAAACCTACTACTTAATAAACCAACATAAGCTGCTGCAAGAAAAAGTATCTGCAATAGGTGGAATCTGACAAAGATACTCAAGGAGTCAGTTCACCCTTCTAGGACAGAAGGGCACACTGAGGTTCAAGTGTGGCACTTCAAGCCCAGCATTTCAAATCCATTCTCTGTACTAAAGGTCAACAAAGATATACAAGTTACTACAAATTCTGGAGATTCTGTATGAGATTCTCCACTTTTCTATTTAGTTAAGAAGCTGATTACATGAGCAGCAGCCTTCTGCACTTGCATGTGAACAGAGGCGTATGCAGCAGTAAAGAACAGATGATACAGTTTTAAGCAGCATAAACTGGCATAAACTGTTGCTAAAAGAGGCAATCATGTTCTTTTGTTCCTACTTTTTGACACAGCAGAAGTGGTCACAGTGTAATGCAAACCGTGGAGCTGCTCCAGGTTAAAAATAAAATGGCAAAAAGAATGTTCAGTTTTGTCCCAGATAAGTTCCTCTGATTCATCATGAATACCTAAACATCTGATTCATCATAAAATATTTGTGCTGGCACAAGAAACATGCTGCTTGTTTTTGTTTTAAGACGGTAAGGGAAACGAGAACTATTTCTTTCCCATCAGAGCTGCCAGCTTAGTCACAATAAACACAAAGAATGCCAATCCAGGCTAATTGCAACCACCACAAACTCAGCAAAATGCCATACACTTACCTTGGGTGAGTCTGTATGTAACACCTTTAATGTTAAATTGTGATGCTCTTTCTAAAGACTTCTGGTAAATCCACTGTATATGTTCAGGGTCATCTCCATCCAAAGCAACACCTTCTACAGCAATTTACAAACAAGTTACAGTTGTAAGACCTCTTCAGAAATGCAGCATTATTTTGGCCTAAAAACATTCTCTTTATTTGTGGAAAAATCAGTACCCCATTTAATTATTAAAACCTGACACTTTGAAACTTTAAATATCAAAATATAGTTTCTAAAAATATCATAAGTTCTAACATTTTATACCTTTCACCATCTCAGAGGAGGCTCAGTTTCAATAGGACAAACGCGTCACATATGATTAGAAGGTTGGATTGTAGGTGTGTACGCCTAACTCAAAACAAATTAGTTACAATGATAAATATTACTTTAGCACTGATGTAATATAATAGTTACCTCCAAAAGGTTGCTCCTTCGGCCACTGCAATATCCTGACATACTCGATACAATGCTCTGGTAGTCTGGGCATAGATGCAATAGTACACATGGGGAAATTGACCTGAGTGGTTGGGAACAAGGAAAAAAACAGGAAAAAGGATTGAATACATTATGTATAGTGCTGGGAAAAGAAACAAGCAAACCAGAAAGAGGAATATAAACAAAATGAAAACATCAATGGAAATTACCTGTGGTGGATAAAGTTCAAGTGTGCATTCAACACATGCCGTCATACCAGGAATAATCACACGAGCATTTCCTTTGAAACCTTCTGTCCCTCCATCTATTAAAGGTATGATGGAACTTGGATCCAGTACACCATCTTCATAACGTAAAAATGACATCTAACGAATAAAAGTGTTTGTTTTTACAAGTTGTTGGAAAAAAATCCTAAAGATCTTATTCTTAATGGTGCACTATAAAACTGACTAGTTAAAATACTGGCTATTTTAAGGGTCCACAGTTTATAAAACACTGCTTATTTGTCCGTGTACAAGACTTATCTACCATCTTCAACCCCTCCACACACACAACAAATGCTCTTATTTCCATATAGCAAACCATAATAATTATTTTTTAAACAAATTATCAATGATGAAAGAACTTAGTTCAATCACCAACATTCTATTACTTTGTAGCAGCGGGGCTCCAAAAGACAACATTTACAGGTTTCAGAAATGCAAGTACTGCTTAGCTAATGAACAAAACATTCACGAGAGCATCCGGAGAAGCTGCGGAACTTGCATTCTTATGACTTTCAAAACCTGACTGACTGCACAGGACACCAAGCAACGTACCCTAACTTTGAAATTACCCCTGCAGGGCACTGCACAAACATTGACTAACACTCCTCAAGAAAAAGGCATGTGGGAGAGCACGCACTTTATCCTTTTCACAATAACAATAAAGTAGAAATAGGTACAGAAGGCCTTGAGTTTCAACAGCCCTTATTTCATTTTAATGCACAAAGCTAACCAATTTTAGTAATATACACTCAAGCAATAACCAGGCTTTAAAAAGATGGAAGACTTTACCAGCATGCCATTTATCCATCTTCTTGCAATTATAGAGTCCAGCCCACAAACAATAATATGAAACTCTAGGGGGGAAAGAAGTGTTATTTGAATATACTAATGCATACTTTTTAAAACAACCACTGTATTCTGTCCATAACTTTTCCAGACGAACTGACCATAGTTCAACCATCTGCCCTAGGTCACGTATAAGACAGACACATTTAAGTTTTGTCTATTTGTTAACTCTGTCACCAACATACATTTCGTACGCTGTAGAAGCCTAAAATAATCTGCAGTCTAGGTAGCAGGAAAAGCAGCAAGCAGCAACAACTGCAGTTGTTTGGCATGCAACCAAATACCACTTACGTCGATAAAAGCTTTCATCCATGTCTTGAATCTTTTTAAAATATCTGAACGTAAGCACAATAAAGGAATATACTTATAATACAGTTCAGTTTACTGTCTTCCATTTCCTAACCTAAAGCCAAAACATTATATAATTTATCACAATCATTTTACGTGAGGCTTTCTTTTAAAATTAAGTGATTGGAAGATTCAAAATTTCCAACAAGCTGTAGCAACTGGTAAAACAAACAAGGGACACAATGTCATAGTCACACGCAGGAGAAAGCTCAGCAGACAAAACTATTTAGGAATAGAAAGGCTCTCACAGAGGATAGAGGCTCTCACAGAGTTCTCTATCAGCAGTGCTGCTCTGTATTTATAAACTAATGTCTTACCAGTACATGCTCAAAACGCTCTGGTGAATAAACTTGTAATTCTAACATTCCCATGAAAATTAGAATATCTAATTTGAATAAAAAGACTCAGTGGAAAGATACAAAATAGTTTCTTAAAACTTCGGCTTGTTTTTCCACGCATATTTTCTCTACGCTAATGCCTCTCTATGAATTCACAACCATCAGCAGAATGTATGTGTTCTTTATTGTATGGAAAAAGAGGACTGCAGCAAAATATTTTAGATACTCTTACCACCTACAGTTTTCTAGTTTTTTTGAAGTCTTTGGGGCTATTACTTCACCATGAAAGGATACGGTACAACAGCACAGTTGGGGATGCGACTGTTCAGGAATTCTGCTGCAACTTCTGCTTTTGGTCGCCCAACATCCTTTGGTCTGGAAAAAAAAAGCGAAGTAATTTCAAATGCAATACCCTAATAACATTCAATCTTTTGAGGGTCTATGTCTTGCAGATACTGAATTAAGTGACTAATTATTACTATAAGACAATTTACTGATATGGATAATATTAACGCGTTCCTGTAAAACATCTGATGTGAGAGCCCCAGAGTTATCTAAGTCCAGCAACAAAAAAAACAACAACAATTTTTCAATTTGCTTGGATGAAAAGGGTACCAGAGAAATTGGTATCTCAATCCGCATGCGACATACTTTGGCATCACTTACTCCCTTTGTCATTGATTGTATCTGAATGGTAAGGAATGTATGTTAATTTTCTTCACAATGAAACTGACACCACAGTTCTCAAAAAAAAAGAAGGAAACATAATATTTAGTTAACTGCAAGTACTATTGCAATGTGGAAGTTCAGAAACCTTTAATGACATTTTGTTCAAACAAAATAATGATCATAAACATATATATTGTTTAGGTACTTAAAAAAAAAAAAAGTTAAATCATGAAAAAATCACTTACCGAAACAGAAACTGTCGGTTAAGATTAGAAACATCTATAGTGTCCATGTCAATAACATGGATCTGTCTGAAACCAGACAGTGCCTGTGAAAAGAGAGAGTCAACTTCACTTAAGAGGAAACAAAATGCTTTCAGTGCTCCAGGATTCATTCCAAATGGCAAAGAGGAAACCTTTGAAGGAACAAACATGTTAGTTCTTTGTTCCTTGTGCAGACAGGCATATTGGCGTTCTTTGTTAAAATGCTGGGTTGCTAATGCTGGTATTTAGACAGATGGAATTAGTAACATTTCAACGGTCAAAGATAATGTTCTACTGAATGTAATACTGTTTTACCCTACCTAATCATAACATACTTCCATCAACAGTAGGTTCATCTATAAGGGGAATTTGCAACATTCCCTCACAAGTGGAGTAAATCAAAAGTGTCTATCAGAAAAAAACTGTAGAATCTGAGGAAATAAAATCTTTTTGAAAGATGGGAACTGAGCACGCAGCAGATTTATGAAATTCCTTATCTCACACAAATCCTTCTTCTCAATGAGCTATCAACAGATTTAGTTTGTTACGTCCCAATAAACACAATACACTAGCCCGAGGCAGGGGTTAAATTCACCAGCACTAAATTTTCAAATAAAGAAAACTGCCTTGGAGTTGTCACAGTCTTTTCAAGTAAAACCTTGCTTATGCAGACCAGTAACAGAGCAGTAACCAGAACAAGATTATTCCCAAGTGCTGGAACTCCAAAACCCCTACATTAACTGATCTAGAATCCCTGATGAGGCTGTTGATTTATCAAGCACCTCAAGCTTGGAGATAATCTGTGGAACAGTGAAATACCAGTGCACAAATTCTGTAGTAAAGTGTACTAACATAAAAATGCTGGTATAGATTAAAGAAAAATTGTATTTCATAATAAATTATTATATTAATCCACACATTTTCCATGGAATCTGTAAGGACAGAAATTACTATTGAATAGAAAGCATGGAAAGGTACAGTTTTAGTCTAAACTGATGAACTCAAATAGGATGGTAACAGTGATACACTATGACTGAGAAAGAGAGGTTCTGAGGATAAAAACCACAAAAATAAGAAAATTAAACTCATACATTTATTGGGTAAACGTCTGACAGCACACAATCCTGTGGCTGCATTTTAAACACTTGAAAATTGCTTCTCAGAGCGCATAGTGAGAGAATCCATTATAATCTAATGCTGTACCAAGTAAGCTATAGTAAATCTGTAGTGTATTTTCCCTGGTCTTATACTTCTATTTCTCCTTAGCCATTTCCATACAGGACAGCGCATGTTGGTCTGATGCAATAAAGCTTCCATTACATAGACTGGATTCAGCAATAGAGATGCAGCTCTGGAGACAAGCTGAGGCTTATTGATCTTGAGGAACTGGAAAACCTCAGCGCCAGTACTCAGGCAAGCCAGACGGATTCCAGCGGCATGAAGGTCACTGTAGACAGAGCAAGACTGGCTCTACTAGTTTCACTTTGAAAGAACATAATTCCAGCAATTCCAACCTCACTTTGAATTCATCCAAACATGTAAAGAGAACTGAAAATAAATTCCGCTTTGACTACTACTACTACACTTTTTACTAGCTCACTACGTCATTTTAAAATATTATCTCGCATCTGGAAAGTTACGTTTTAGTTACTGTATTCCAAACAACACTTCTTTATATCCTTAAGAGTATGATTTGTTCTTAGTACAGTTAATTTCCCTTGATCTCATGAGGGAAAATTCCCAACATTAGGCCTAATTTAAGGCTGCAAGTGAACCTTTGTCTACGCTTCGTAAGCAGCACCGTGCTGTTCCTCACGACAAGCTTTTAGATAGCTAAAAGAAAAAAAAGGCCTACATTACTACCACCTTTCAAGCTCACTAGCAAAGTATTTGTCTCTGTAGTTATGTACTTTATACCTAATTTGTTATATAGGAATAAGAAATGTCATATTAGCAAAAAATAAAGATAACTTCCTCAAGGAAAAAAGATTTTAATAAACAAAGGATGAAAACTGAGTAATTACCAGGTTTTTCAGGAGTTCGCATCCTAATCCTCCTGCTCCAATAACTAGTACTTTACATGTGCTTAACAAAAATTCAAGAGCCTGTGGAAAATATAAAACAAAAAAAATTAATAGACTAAATAGAAAAAAGTATGATTTGTCCTTTGTTTCCTAAGTAGTACAACTGCATTATCAAACTTTTTCAATGCCTAGTAAGCTTCACATAAAACAACTTGGATCAATAAAACACTTTGTGCTTGCAGGAGTAATTATGTATCAGACTTTAATCGGTTGTTGTGTTCACATGATTCCTACATCCCAATTTACAGAAAAGCCAGCCCATTTTGATATCCATATTCTCCTTGTATTAATTTGGCCATAAAAAAGCAAGGTTCACCTTTACTACTATTATTCAGTTTAAGCAAAAGGTTCAGTTTAAGGTTTTTCCTCCAAAAAGATTGCTTATATATAATAAAAATAAATGTAACCAGACAGAAAACATTGCCGGCCAAGAATCAAGAGTTTTAACTAGATAACTGGTTTCTGTGAGCTGTTCTACTAGACTTAAACTAGTAACTAATGGAACATTACTTTAATATTACATTCAACTGCAAGCTCTTTCCCAATATTATCTTTCCCAATTCTGCACGAATTCATACTAAGCTTAATTCCTTCTTTAAATACAAGAAATGATTTAGTGTATCGAATTACTTAAAAATTGAGAGACAAATACTGTTATTTTTCATATGGAACTCCAAGACAGTGTAATTCTTACGTTGTGCTATATATTATATGTATTTCTACGTATGACAGCAAGCTTGTAGTTGACCACGTACAATTTTGAAATAAAAACTTACAAAAAGAATACAATACATTCTTTTAGAATCATACTGTTCAACTGATTCAAATACACGGTCTTCATGCAGTTTTAGTATTCGTACACCACTGGTGGTCAATTAACGAAGCTGTTTACATTAGTTGCCAACACAAACTACAGATTTTTTATTTAAAGTAAGTGTTTCTCACTTGAGTGCCTGGCTCGAAATCAGGATGTGTGAATGGTCCAGATCGCTCGAGGAACTTCTTTACATGGTTCCAGCGACCTTCCCAGTCTCCAGAGTCCCCACACCCACCATCAACAGCCATTCTGCACAGAACATAGTAAATTCAGCTGCAAAATCATACAGAAAAAGCCACACCTCTAAATGCACTTTTTTTCTTTGTATATGTTTAAAGTACCTAAAATACTGACAATTCATGCAAATGTATCTGCATATTCATGAGTGCATATAATTTATGCACATGGACACTTGCATGAGTGGGTTTTATTTATGGAACCAGAAGGCAATAATATAAACACGTAGAGAAAAAAATAAAAAAAAATAGGCAGGCATTTCAATAAATCACTCTGATTTAGCTGTTACTAGTAAAAGTTGACCTGAAGTGAGAAAAAAAAGGGTGTACATTTTGTACCTTTATTTCCCCCATAGTTAAAGAGGACACAAAAAAGAAGTTGTCCCTTTAGGTTCTGAGGGTTTGTTTTTTCATCGAAGTCTCGTATTCTTTTATTTTTGAAACTTTTTAAGAAAGTTCACAAATCGTATTTAGAATTATCAATGTTACTGCAACTGTGAGGCACTGAATAAGGAGCAGTAACACAGCCCACCATTGTCTCCTCTCAGTCTCCATAGTACTTATTTAAACAACTGTTAAAAAGTATGAATCTTGAATGATCTTCACCCTCGATTAGTACTACAGAATTTATAACACCCCACTTTTCCAACCACTTCCCGAGCTTGTTAATAGTGGCAATCTGACTTGAAAAAAAGTAAGTTTGCAGTTATTTTCTTCTTAATTATAGAGACAGAATTTCACATGAAACACTCCACTACCCTTTTCCCCCTTTGCAGGTCACTTTTAATAGTATATAACTATAAAATTAAACTGTTAAAAAGACTTACTGGAATAGTTTGAAATCAGCTCACTTAAGTAATTTTCTAATGTAAGATCACCTCCTACACAAAAGAAACCTTTCCATAGCACAGCATGCTTCCCTTTTTTAAGTACAAGCTCCACTCATGAGTCGTTCATGAATATGAATGATTACGTTCTGTGTTAATACAAAACTAAGCTTGTTATAAAGAGCTTTGAAGATCTTAACTAGGAAAGGTCATGTCATCATTGATAAGAAGCATTATTTGCTTCCTCCTACGAAGAAATATGAAGAACGCTTGTATCAATAATGGTTGTTGAGTAATGTTTAGGATTTATTATTTCCTTGTATCTCATCTCAAAATAAAATGAAAATGTAGTGACATCATCTAGAAAGTGAAACCCTTGGTCCCCACAGAATTCAGAAGATGGACAAAACAGTTATGTCTGTAGCGACTTTACCTTGTAGGCCTACATTTTGCAAAAGAATCCCAATAACAGGGAAAAACTTCACTGAAGCGCAAGAATAAATACAACATAATCTGCCTATATTTTGGTTGCTGACTGAATTCATTCTGGTTTAACCGTTGGTTTTACGTAAGTTAACTTACTGAATTAACAGTTAAATAAGTACTAAAAAAAAAAGTAAGTTCATAGAGGACCTTTTGACCTCTGACTTTCTACCTCCTCCAAATTTCACAACTTACATCGAAAATAGTTTTAGGAAGCTGTGAACAAATGTAACACTTCTGCACTGAACCCTAGACTCATCTATCTTACACCAGCTTTCAGGATATATATTAAACAATCACTTCTGCAAATAATATGGTGTCAATGTAAAACATAGTAATTCCTTCTGTGGATTATATTGGTTTTAGTTTGTTCCAGAAACAATGCTTGGTGACATTAAGGACATTTCTAAATACAGCCCATACAAACAGGCACTAAGCAGCTGTACTTTTTTTCTGTTCAGACGTGTATTTTCCTTTTTAGTGATATAATGGTCAGATTGAGTTTCACTTTTGTTAATATACTAGTCTGATTTTTTAGAGGGTTGGACATTGTGGAGATCTGAAAAACATCACTGACACAACCCGAAATTTTATGTTTAACTTCAGAGACCGACTGTTTTTAAGGGTTTGTTTATGTGTTGTTACAGCACAACCAAGTATTCGCGTTACTAGATTTTAACCCAATCCTTATCTATTTCACCGAGTAATTTTAAATCTTGTTTTAAGATATCAGAGCACCACAGTCCTTAGGTTGCTTCAGGCCCAGCCTTTTTCCTGCCACCTTCACACACCCCATGCTTTGTGGGGGGCTTGGCATGCACCCCCCAGCCCAACGTGCCCAGGGCCTGCCGTGACCCTGGCACCAACACACGCATGCAGGGCCTGCGAGGCCGCCGCTGGGGTCAGCTCTGCGATCTTTGGGGTGAGGGCCACGAGGAGACGGAAGGGAACGGTTAAGGGATGGAAGCAGATGAGGTTAAAGATTTCTGCACGTCAGCTTTCCAAGGCTGTTAAGAAGGACGCGTGGAATTTAGGCTCTTAAGAAGCAGAGGCAAGGGTTCCGCAGCCTGAATTTTTAATTTGCGGCCATAATCGAGCCCGCCGCTTCTAGCCTAGCGGCCCTCCCCGGCTCCCCGGCCAGCAGCGCAGCTCCCCGGCTCCTGTCCCCAAGCTCCCCAGCACACCAGCCTTCCCCCATGCCAAGCTGCGGGCCCCCAGCCCCCCGGTGCGGGTGAGCCCCTCGGTCCCCTCCCGGGACGTTCCTCTCCCCAGGCCTCGCCGTTCAAGCGCCCTGTCGCCTTGCCCTACAGCCTGTCCTGAGCCCCCCCTGGCAGCGCCCCTCGCCCTCCCCTGCCGGCCGCCCCTCAGCAAGCGCTGCCTGCCCCTGCCCTGCCCCGGGCCGGGCGCCCGCAGCCCCGCACTAACCCATCGGCCAGCAGCTCCTCTAGCCTCCTTCTTTTCTTCTCCCTAAAAGAGAGAGAATAAAAGAAGGGTCAGTATCGCGCTACACGCACCGGGGAGGAGGGAGAGGGGACCCCAGGGCCCGCCCGTCCCCGGGAGGCGCGGGGAAGGGGCGGCCGAGCGCGCACATACAGGGCACTTACGGTTCCTCACCATCCGCCATATTTCCCTCTCCTTCCCACACTGCCCCGCGCCCCGCCGGGCCGCGGCCATGGCGCCGCCTCTACGGGCGCCGCTCCGCCAGAGCGGGACACGGGGCTGGGGGGGGGCGGGATAGAGCGGCTCGGCGGGGCGCAGGGAGACGGGGACAGCGCCCCCCGCACCAGCACCGCCGCCATGTCGCGGGGCCACCGCCACTGTCACCAGCCCTTGTGGGTGGCAGCTCCCTCAATGCCGGGGCCCGTTCCCCTCACGCACCCCATAATATTTGGCCAGGGCTCCCCCTGCACCAGCCGCTGCTGCTCCCCGCTGGGTGCCGCGTCCTGAAGGAGCGTGTGGGGTGGTTGTGCTGTAGGACCAAAACCAAACGCAAAGATGGAGTTAGCCTCAGTTGTGTCCCTGCCAGGCGGCTCCCCCTGCTATGGTTTCAAGGATTTTTGTCCTCTTCCCAGCGCTGCCCGGGCAGGAGGCAGCCCGGACATGTTCTCCGGCTGTCCTCAGGGAACACCGTGCAGCCATCGTCACTACCCAGAGCCCCCACAAGAAATGGCTCCATAGCTCAGAGCTGGGGAGCAATGGATCAGGGCCCGTAAGGGTGGTAGTTCTGGCCTTGGGCTCCTGAATTCAATTCTGAGAAGCCAAACACTATGTAGACAGAGATTTGAGAGGCTGCCGCGGACCTCAGGTGTTACACCTGGTTCATTGCTGGTCTCCATCAGGAGCAGGTCTTCACTGCCCAGCGCGGTGACAAGGCACACCCAGCATCCTGTGGGACACCGGCACAGAATGCATGCTCAAGCCACGGACAACGAAGTGCAGACAGAGTGTAAAACTAATATTTCAGTACAAATTAGTGCAGTCAGAATCACTACGGCTGCTGACACCAGCCTCCTCGGTGGGGGGATTCAGGACACAACCACACCGCTGCCCTGCAGGCTGGGTCATCCACATCAGCATCCCCCTTGTTTCACAGGGTGCGAGCTGGACTGGCCGTATGCGTTTCACCCTCATTTCATCTCATAAACAAAGAACCCAACGCATAACCAGGGGCGGCGGAGCGTCCTGACAGCCGGACTTTCGAGGAGCCGCGGCTGAGGGGGCTCCTCCCCGAGCCTCGCTGCCTCCCCCTGGCCCCTTCCCGAGCCGGGGCCGGGCAGTAGCGGGGCCGGGCGAGCTCCCCCCGTGGTCCCGGAGCCGCCCCGGGGCGGTGCCGCGGCTCCCTCAGGCCTGCGCGGCGGCGGCGGCCATGGAGGTGCAGGTGGCGCCGCTGCGGGCCTGGGACGATTTCTTCCCCGGCTCGGACCGCTTCGCCCGGCCCGACTTCAAGGACATCTCGAAATGGAACAACCGCGTGGTCAGCAACCTGCTCTACTACCAGACCAACTACCTGATGGTGGCCGCCGCCGTCGTCGCCATCGTGGGGTCGGTGCGCGGGCGGGGACCGGGGTCCGGGGGTCAGGGATTGGGGACCGGGGGTCACGGATCGGGGACCTGGGACCGGGGTCGCTGAGCCCCAGGGCAGCCCCCCCGGGCCGGGTGAGGCGGCGGGTTTGATTTGGGTTTGCTTGCTGGCTAGGGTTTGTGGTTTTTTTTTTTTTTTTTAACTCTTCCTGTGGCTGTGTAGCGACTCGGGGGGCTCCCTCTTATTTCCCCCCTCCGCGGACCGCTCAGCACCTTCTGCAGGAGCGGCCAGCTGCTTTTGGGGTGGCAGGGAGCAGCCATGGGCTGGTGCTGGATGTCAGCGCGGCCTCCCCAGCGATCGGCACTGCCTGGCTAAACCTGCCCAGTGCCGCCGTACAGCTGAGATAAACTTCGCTTTGAATTAAAAAGGATGAATTCTGCTTGCTGGTATAGTTTTAAGCTTATGTCCAGCAGGCAGAACAAGCCGCTCTTATTTCTGAGCTAGTGCATAGTGAAAAGCCCTTGATATAAAATAAGTAGGATACCCCTCTGTTTCATTTTGGGGCAAGACTGAGACCTTCAAGGCAGGACCCTGTTCTTGTCCAGCCCAGCATCCCTAAGGGGAGTTGGGAAATAACCTCCTAATCACCCCTTGAATATAGGCCCGTGACTGGTGGTTAAGTAGTGCTCTAAGACCAAAAAGCTCTTCATCACGAGTTGCAGCAGTTGCAGCAGAGGCTGTGATGATTAAGCTTTTAATATAGAAACCAGAAGACGTTTCCAACACTCCTCGACAAACAATGCTCAAATGCTTAAATTGGAGGGCTGCCTGGCCACTAGGCCGAAGTGGTTTTGGCAGAAGTATATCTTATCTTATATATTGCAGAGGCTTAAATTCCTCCCCTAAATCCATTCTTGTTCTGCATCTGAAGCTCTTGACCCAGCATCTGAGTCAGTGAAGAGTCTCTGGGCTGCAGGGAGTGTGGGCCTGTGACAGGAGGGGCTGAGAACCCTGCTTCTTCTTTTTCTGTAACAACTTGGCATAATGCTGTAGACTTTCTTCTTAATTTTGGTGGAGATATATTGTAGTCAATTCAGTGGATTATTAGACCAGTAAAAAGAGAATTCCAGACTCTTGCCCACCTCGGGCTAAACTTCTGTGTTCATCTGCCTTTGTTTACCAGTGCAGTGCTGTAGCCAGTTAGATAAATCAAAGGAGCCGTGGGAGGCAGGGGGACAACTCTTCTCCCCAAGAAAGTGGGGAAAAAAAATGTAAATAGCTTCTTTATCCCTGGCCGGAGGGCTGGAACAGCAGCAACTTTACTCCATCTCCTAAATTCCTTCCTCCTTTTGCACTCTGATCCCTTCTTATCACATCAAGGATGGTGATATATCTCCCAGTTGCTTCCTACTGGTTTGCTAGGGCTGGGGGAGGAGGAAAAATGGAGCTGAACAAAATAGAGATTAATACCAGAACTGTAATTCTAATATCTTCATATTGAGCAGTGACCTGCTGAGCTGAAATTTGTGGACAAGAAACACCTGGAGTGATTATTTTTTTTTTATTGTGCATGTTGGAGCCTTTGTTATATGACAAATCTGATTCTTCTAACACTAAAGAAGGACAGGAGACTAAAGGGAACAGGCTAACCCGTCAATAAAGAAAAGCTACCCGTTTCTTTTTGATAAAAGATTTTTCACTTGGCCAGACTGCAGCTTTGGGAGAAAGGCAAAGAAAGTTCTCCTGATTAAATTTACATTGATGACTAAGCTGTGGCCTTGCGCTTCATTCTGTAATGGGCAGGAATTCCTGAGCGATAAGTGATTAATCGTGGCATTTTAGGAACTCCTGGACTGTATACAGGCCCAGGGGCAGGATTACTGAAACTGCTAATGCAGTGGTCTTTGTGATCACAACTAAACTTATCCCGTGACCAACTCTACCTGTTCTTAAACCATCTAATTATACAGACAGGCAGGTGATATAAAGATAATATTTTTGACTGTTGTAGTAGCTTGGTAGCTGTGGTAACGCTGGGCTGAGATGGAAGTTGTAGCCTAGGGCTTTCTTGATAGCACAAGCGCAGAGTTTATTGCCATGGCTTAATTTACAGCCTCCTGTACAACAACATTGACCTCTGCAACCTTTCACTATCTCCATCTCTCTGCAAGGTATGGAATAACCTTACTGTGAGTGCAGCGGAATCGTAATGATCTCTGCTGCATCATTGCCCTGCCTCTTCCCCTCCCTTTGCGTTCTGATGGCTACTGTTACATGTAAATGGTTTCTGTGCTTTGCAGCTAAATTTTGCTTTCAGCCCCCAGCAGAAAACTATTATTTCTGCTTATTCTAAGCAGAAACTATTAAATCTGTGAACAAGAAACAAAGTATTGAATGAATGCCACTCTACTCATACAGGCTGGTGGCAGCAACATTTCCTCTTCCCCTTACTGCTTGCCCTGCAAACTCCTTTATGAGTCAGTCCAGACTAGTGTGCTCTTTTTTATTTCTTTCCTGGAACTCTGCTGCTGATACAAACCAAGATCATTGCTAAATCAAACTGTGCCCCTCTCCGAGTTGCATAGGACCTGGACGATGACTGCCCTTTTTGCTCTGAGCCAGGGCCCTGTTACTGTGAGTGCTCTACAGACATTTATTAAGAGCAGTGCCTCCCACAGCAGCCTGCAGCTCTCCCCCAAACAATCCTTCTGCCGAATAAGTGCCATTTGTCTGGGCTTTCAGCTACTCTGACAAGGCTTCTCTGTCTTGCTGTTCAAACTAAGGACTTAAATCAAGGTTGTTTCTTTTAGGCTTTTGTTGCCTTGTACTTGCCAAAACCTAGTGTCTAAATGATAGCATTAAGAAGCGTAATGCATTTCAGAATGCTACAACTTAGAGTCTTCATTGTCCTTTGGCATAATTTTTTCCCTGCAGCTTGAAGTTCGATGTAGGTTTCCTTTGCCCATTTATCTCTAACGCGTCTACTGGCCATCTGTACAACCCCTAGCACTGGAGGAGTGGGGGTGTCTTTTTCTTTTTTTAATTTCATTCCACCCCAGACCCCGGCCTTAGCTGGCTTGGGGGTAATTCCCTTGCCAGAACAGCCTCCAGAGCAGCAAAGTGCTTAGCGTCTAATGCCTGATGAAAGATTAGGAACAGCGCACAACACACGCAGCTCTAAAACGTACGTTGCATAACAACGCTACATAATTTCATAAAGATCTGGCAATTCTGCAGAAAGGACTCTACTCCTGTTCTGAAAGCGACGTAAGCGAGAAGCAGCGAGTACAGAAGCATTGCTAAACCCGTGCCTGCTGCGGGCTCTCACCTGGCGGTGACCAGACGTGTTGGTGACACGTCAGAGGACAGCACGCCGTTCATCCTTGTAGGTGCTACCTCTCTTTGCAGCTACGTGACCCCACTGCAGCCAGAAACAGTGAGAGGGGAAGCGGAACCTGCTGTCTCTTGTAGCGTTGTTTGAATGAGCACAAACGAGGAAGGAAGCAGATAACCGCGCTCACCTGTCCCTCGCTTGGAACGTGGTGAGGCACGAGCCCTCCTAAAAGGGAATTTTCATGTTTATGTGCTGTAATGACCCAGCTGTGCTGCTCTCAGTAAAAAGGCAGTGTTCCCAATGATCGGAAGTGTCCAGCTCAGCGCCTTTGCTCAGGCTTGCCTACTCACGTGCAGAAGAAACAGATGTGCCAGCAACTGCTGAATAATCACCCTGAGACAGCCATCAGAAGGGGAGATGTCTCAAGGAAGGAGCTTGCTTGCTTTCTCTTTTTATGTGGCCTGTCCTACTTCTGGGCTCGTGCTGCTGTGCTCAGAGAATGAGTCTTACCCTCCTCTTTTTCCCTGCGCTGGAGCTGTAAATTCTCCAAGTAGGTGGTCAGCTCTCCTGCTAGGGGGCTGTGCAGCAGCCTGCGGGTGCGAAGTAACCCAGCAAGACCAGGTAACGTAAGTCACTGAAAGCAGAGCTCGTTGGACTTTCTGCAGCTCTGTGGGAGTCTAACCTGCTTTGTGACAGATGTAGCACAGAGTCTAGAAATACGAATGCAATTTTAAGATGTGGGTTTTTTTATCTATTTGTTTTGTTTTGTTGTTGCTTTGAGAAGTAGGTGTATAGTTACCAGTACTTCCTCCCACACCATTGCAGCCGCAGCTGGTGGCACCTGTGCTGTCTCCTGATACCACTTGGACGAACACAACGTGTCCCACGGCCGCACTTGGCACAGGGCAGTGCCTGTGTCCCTGCCCCGGGGAGCAGACAGCAAGTTTCTTTTATTTATTCTTTTCTTTCCCCCCATCTTTTTACTTTGCATTGAGACAGATGTGGTGGCCCGCCTGGTCTCTGAAGGGCAAGAGAAACACAACCTCAGGTACTTGCTGTTGCCTTGAGATGCTACTGGTGCTAAATCTAGATGACAGCTTTTCTTTGCGGGTTTGTCCCAGCAGTGTCAGAGGCTGCAGCATCCTCCCAGGGCTGTGTCTTGTCTACTGCAGAGAGCAATGCAGTAGAGCATCCCGTTAGGGCTCTGAGCTCTAGGCTGATTGCACCCCCAAATGTTCAGTCCTGCCATACTGACTCCTTTCAGGGCAGTCAGAACGAGCAAATTTTTTTTTTTTTCCCTAGCCCCAAAAGAGTTCGTCTTCCCCAAGTCATCTGAGCAACCCAAATTCAAATTCAAGTTGCCACAACACTGACATGCTAACAGTTCCGTGCATTACATTTTTAAGTATTTGAGAGGCCTTATAAATCCCTCCTAAAGGGACTTATATTTAGAAAGTATCTCGTAACATGCTTAAAGGCTGGGCACTTACCTTGTCTCAGCAGCTTTGAAAGACTTCCAGCCTTCTTGCCTGACCATGAATTTGGCATATCATGTTCTGATCTGTATATAAATAAGGCCAATATCCGTGCTGGTGGTTCAGCTCTAAGGTGACTTCCAGGGCTGTTAGGCAGTTTTCTTTTTCCCCGGATACATGTTCTAAAATAACGTGCCTGTGTTTTTTCCTTTTTAGTCTTAAGCTATTGTGGTAGTGAGAGGAGCGTGCCAGCAGATCTGAGTGAAACGGGATAATGGGGATCTGCCTCCCTGAAAAATGCTGTTGCTGGAGCAGAAGTGCCTGTATATGAACTTCTTGGAGAATTTTAGGTAGCACTGTGAATTATGCCATGGGGGATTGAAGCAGTGAAGGGAAGCTTGGTGTGTGACACCTTATCCAGCACTGTAATCAGCAGTATCCAAGTCTGCGGACACATGGCCGATAATCTGAATACCAGTTTTTAGTGGCAACTGCTATCCCCATCTGTTTTCCTGCGGCTCTGAATGACTTCATTTGATACTTATGTTCCCTGTTTCCTTGTACGCATTGGAATGCAGCCCACTTGAGAAAACATGTAATTCAATTAACTTTCCCCAGGAAAATGGGATCTTTTGAATGTGTTTTTGTTGTGTTTTTTTTTTCCTCACTTCCCTTACAGCCGGTCAGTAATACAGAACCTGAGTAATACCAAAAAGAAGCATAGAGCAGGGGAATCTTTGATCTTTTCCTTATAATCATGGAGGGTTTGCTCTTCACCACCAGTTTCTGAAGTTGTAAAGAGAGCGAAGGGAAGGGTAGGGAAGATAAAGCTCTGCGAGCATTTACCAGACACCTGGTAGCATGGAGCCCTGCCTAGCCTTTTGCTCCTTCCAGCATTATCTTGTCAGTAGATTTTTGGGAGCAAAACAAACGGTTGCTGTGAGCCATCCGAGTAAGTTTGGCCATTTCTGCTCTAAGCCAGTTGTGATGTGGAGGTGAGTTCTGCTTTCAAAATCTGCTCTGTCCGGCAGTGTGTGCATAAACAGGGCACTGGTGTGGTCCAGGCGTGAGCCACCCTCCTTCTCCAAGTGAACGCAGATGAAACCAATTTCTTTCCAGAGCAGTACTGCTCACTTTTTCCAGTCTGGAAATTTAGGATTGACAATTCAGAGCTAAATATAATCTGGCTGGCTGCAGAGAGTGACTCAGATGCAAGAAGCAGGTCTGCCCTATCACCGTTTCCAAAAAGCCTTGCTGGCTCTTCAGCATGAGTAGCAGAAGCAGGTGGGGAACCAGTCTGAATTTTAATCTCTTTCCATCCAGTTGTCCTCTCTCCTGTTGGCACAATTGACTTACAGAATTGTAGCCAGGCTGCGTTCTGAAGTAACTCCTGGGGGTTCTTCCTTCTCTGGGGAAATGCTCTCTGGCACTGCAGGTACGGTGTTGGCAGACCAGCGAGAGATTTCTTCTGCTTGTGCCGGATGTGAAGCACAGACCACAAACCAGAGCATCCTCCTCAGCAGCGGGGTGGAGCGGTGAGTCAGCGCGCCCAGGAGCTTTGGGACAGGCAGACTGCAAAGAGTACAGGATAAAATCCTTCCTGCCTGTGGCTTGATCAGGACAGCGCTATGCTGCTGTCAGTTGTAGCAGCTCAGAGCGCTCAGTTGCTGTGCAGTGCGGTCTGTGCACATACAAGGGAGTAAATCAGAGTGCACCTGAAATCACGCAGCTTACTGCTAGAGAAGTGAAACCTAGCCTGGCTCTTGTGCAAATACAGAAACACGCTGGGCAAAGCCATCGGCGAAAGCTGAGGACAAAGCAACCTTTAAATACTTGGAAAAGTGGTTTGAGCAGGTGATGGTCTCACCCTGGTCCAAAAACGGGGCTTGCTGTTTATAGTCCAAAGCTGAGCCGCTTGGTAACTGGTAACAATAACACAACACAAACCTCGGCAGCAGCCCCTGTGCCAGGCCTGGCGCTTCCTCCTGCGAGACCCTTATCCTATGCTCCGGTTCCTTCTGACTCTTGGGCACGTCTGCCTGGGACGGGGCTTCCATCCGTTGTGCTGGTGGTGGTAAGCTCCTCTGGAGGTTCATAAAATCATCTCAGTTGGGTATAAACCATTAAGGGAGTTTATTCAGAAATACGTAAGCGGAATAGCGAGGTGTAAATTACAGACAGAAATGATGGGTTGAAAGCCTAGGCTCTAACACTTGGTTTAATTCTGTATTCTCTGGAGTAATACCCGCTGGGGAAAACTTTCCTGCCCTGCCACCCACCGACACAACCCGTCTTCAGTTTAGTATAAAGTTACCTCAGACTCTCATGTTTGCTTGGCAAGGGAATTAGTATAACAGTTTGTATCAATATTAGGGTATTCTCAAAGACCTGATGTAGTTTGGCTGTAACAAGTACTTTGTCTTGAGAAAACAGGCAATCTAGGTAGCTGGGCAGAGAATGGCATTCGTTCCCTTCTTGGCATAGTGAATTATGGTTATGTCCAAGCACTGGTTTTGACATGAACACCATGTGCAAATTTGGTAAGTATTGAAGGCATAAACAACAACCACTAGAACAAAAGTAACTTCCTATACTCAGCATCCCCCTACCTTCCACCTTTTGTAAACCTGGGCAGGAGGTCGGCTGGTGGTGCGTGCCTCTAGTAAGGAGATGCTGCAGACACTCTCATTATCCTCAGCTATGCTCCGGAAGAGAACACAAAGACCATCTACATATGCTAATTCATGGCTAAGGGTTGTTTGCTCGGTTGCACTTGTGTTATTAGCTTCTCTGTAAAAAAAAAAAAAACAGAGGTTGATGAAGGTTTTGCAAGACCAGCTGACTTCTTAATGCCTTACCTGCCCAGCAACAAAGTTAACAGCGAGCTAGATGTGTGCTCTATGGGCACAAGTCCTGAAGGCTCTCAAACAGGATGCTTCATTCTTTTTCAATTTTTTTCCCTCTTTTTTCCAGATTTCTGAGTCCCCTGAATATGCTTATTGGCGGTACTGTGGTGGTCCTGGTGTTCATGGGGTTTGTGTGGGTGTCGCACAACAAGGACATACTCCGCAGGATGAAGAAGCAGTACCCAACCACGTTTGTAATAGTCATTATGCTGTCGAGCTACTTCTTGATCTCCTATCTGGGAGACGTCATGGTGTTCATGTTCGGGATCACTCTTCCTCTCCTCTGTAAGTATTTCTGCTATTCTCCGAGCTGAGGGTGAGGGGGGGGGCTGAACTGAGCGTTCTCAAATAAGCCTGCAAAGTCTAAAGTGGCTTGTGGCTTTAAATCTCTTTATTTAAATTGTCCCAAAACAAAATCGGGGGTGGGGGAAGGGGACACAAAACAGTACAAGCTATTTTCAGTGTTGTTATTATTAAATGGGTATTTGCAGTTACTTAAGCAGTCATTTAGACATCATCTGCCAGTGATGTCACGGCTTTGGGGTGTGTCTTAAGATGGACGCTGCAAGAACTATGCTTCCATTGGGCATGACCAATTAATAAGCGTGTTTCTATTATGCAGTGATGTTTGTCCATGCTTCTCTGAGGCTCCGGAACATAAAGAACAAGCTGGA
This sequence comes from Cygnus olor, assembly GCF_009769625.2. NCBI lineage: Eukaryota > Metazoa > Chordata > Aves > Anseriformes > Anatidae > Cygnus > Cygnus olor. Next base: position 17,074,783 of record NC_049178.1, read on the forward strand.
GAACAAAATGGAAGGAATAGGTTTGAAGAAGACCCCGATGGGCATCATACTGGATGCCCTAGAACAGCAGGAGGATAGTATCAACAAACTGGCTGACTACATATCGAAAGCAAAGGAGTAAGCAACTGCAACGTGGTGATTTACCTGTTGCAGGAGTGTAATTGCTATTTACTATTGTTCGAGCTTGCTTTCAGTTTGTGTACAATACAAGAAATGCACACGTGGTACATACAGATTAATAGTTGCAGGATACAGGTATTCCAAGGTATTCAGGGCTCCTCTAAGAATATAAGAAGAGTAACTTTTTTCTATTGTATAGCAAAATGTTTTGGTGTTTACAGAAATACATCCCAACTTAAACGTGTTTGCTTGTCTCTTCTTCTGGGGGCTAGAAGGGGAAGAGATGGAAACCTCTGGAATGCAGTCTCTCAGACAAACTGTCTTGTAGCACATTTGTTAGTAAGAGTAACACCCCTTTCATCTCAGTTCTACAAGATGGCTGTCTAGCCAGTTTGGTTTGGGGTGTAGCACCTTCAGGCTGGCAGTGTTCAAGGTGAGCTGGAATCTGTCGAACACACGTACTCTTGAATCCTCTAAACCCCTCGAAATCCTCTAAGCTCCAGGGGTCTGTATTGAGATCAGGCTGCTAGCTTAACTGGCAAGCAGTAAAAACTGTGCAATACTTGTAACCAATATGGGTTCCTGCCCTCACCTCACATTCCTCCTTTGGTAGCTGGGAAACAGTCAAAATAAATCTAAGCATGGAGAATATGTGTGGCACTGTGCCTCTCAGTTCCAGTAAAACACACCTTTTGTTTTTCCTGAAATCCTGATTCTGTTACCCCCTGAAACTGCTCTTCTCTGCAGGAGAGCCAGAACTTCCTCACGTAACCCCTGAACTATGGCCAAGCATGGGAGGAAAAAAGCTTGTGGATAAGCTAGACGAGCTAGGTTTCTACCCCTGCTGATGTTTTTAAACACTGCTACTTTAGGACTTACCTTGTTCTGCTTTATTCTGTATAGGCTGTTTTGTAGATGAAGGTGGATGTGTGTTTTTGTGTGTGGTTCTTTTTCTTCTTAACCAGAATGCAAAGATACAAGTAAAACATGCATCTCACTCACTCTAGTCCTAACACTCTTGAAAGGAATAAACTGGATTTCAGGTTTACAAATACAAGCAATAAATGTCAGGATACAATTATTGAAGACCCATTCCAAATTCATCAAGATACTTGCCTGTAACAACTCCTTAAAGTGGTGTGTGGGATTCTTTTATATGTATTTTAACCAAACTGCCAGCTCTGATGGAATTGTCTTGCTAATAGGAGCTTACAAAATATAAGGGGGAAAAAGTTGTCCAGGTGACACTCCATTTTGAGTATTCTTGCATTTCTCTTTTTCTAATAAAGTAATTAAATAATCAAGCAAACATCCTTGAAGTTGAAGCTTTTATGTAACTTACCATGCTGTTTTCATAGTGAGCTGTGTAGAAATCTGAACATGTCATTCCATTTACGTGTTAAAGTGATCAGTATTTATTGAAAATAATTCCAGCTGAAGAGTCGATGGCCTGTTCCTCACTTGTAGCGCATGGTCTTTGTTTTTGAAAACTGTTTCCACACTTAAAGGTAGTAGCCTATGACTTCATCATTACTGTAGAATTTTAAAAACTGCACACTTACGAAGAAAAATAAACTCTAATGGTGACTGCTGAGTGCATTTATTTCAGGTTGGGAAGCGTGACTCTGAACTTAGGCTTGTGGTTGTGGTTGTTCCCACATCTGGTGACCTCCCCAGGGTGGTGGTGGGAGCTCTGGTGTCACCCTACAGCTGGTGCCGTGAGCCTGTGCTGGTGACGAACGGCTGGGGTTGATTGCTCTGCCTCAGTATTAATGTTGCTGAGGCACGAGGGAGCTGCGTGTGAACTGCAGCAACGGTGCGGCCTTGCTCATCCTTGCTAGTCTGCAGAAGTGAAATATGTAAGCACTTGTTTGCATTGCTTGTCTCTTATATAACTCATCTTAATAGCAATTTTACGTTTCTTCTAATTACCTGGGAGGGATTTCTGCCTGCTTCTACAATTACTCGGAGCTGTGCCCTGAGCAGCACTGGGAAGGCAGCTCCGCTGCAGTCGGGTGAGTTCTGGGGTCTCTGAATCCGGCTGCCTCCCCCCTGCAATCCCTTAGGAGCCTGCACAGTGGGGGAACACATATCAGAGCAGGACCGCAAGTCCTGATGTAACTACCTTCATAATATATGCCAGCTCTGCGCTGCTGCTTGGGCTGCTCCTGGCTGAAGCACCTGTAGTGCTTCATTTGAGGGCCTGCTTCCCAAGGGCAGCAGGGCCCTGTTCCCCACTTCCTGGCCTTTACAAAAAGAGGTGTGCCAAAAACAGGTGCAATGAAAATGGTACTTCCTTTTTTATGCCTCTGCTGTGCAGAAGCAGCTTTCCCTCCCTCCTTCTGTGTTGCTTAAAAACTGCTTAGTATGTCTTACGTAATAAATTAACCAGATTTCCCAGGTGGGGGGCATTACAGTTGCAGGCAGGAGTACAGCTGAGACACGTTACGAGTTTGGAAGAAGACAGATTTGAAAGAGATCCCCTGAAAGATGCAAAAAGGACAAGAAGGAAAGAAAACTTGACCTAATGCCAGCGGAGACTACCTTGGATTCAAAGAGGTCCTGAACGTTAGTGATTCCAAAGGGCTGTAATAATATCTGTGGGGTGGGACTGGGATTCAGCTGCTGGAGCACCGCTGTGAAGAGCTACAGGCAATCACAAGGAGTGAAGATTACAGTTCTCAAAGCAGCGCGTGGCATTGGCTTTTACACGTTCATCAGGTACAAAACCAACTAAACAGTGCTGAAATGCACCAGCCTGAAACCATCACGCGGAGGCGCTGGATGCACCAGAGCAGCCTTTCTGTTCTGCAGGCCTCTTGTTAGCCACGGAAGTGCTGCACGCTTCTTATGGATAGAGCTTTTATTTCATTTCCATTTCCTTAGCCTAAAAAATAAAGCTGTATACATGGAAACCAAATGCATTTCTCATGGACAAGAGAATAATCGAGGAGCATGTGTGTGAAAAGAAAGATAAGCTAAAGCACAGCATGTTCCTACAGAATCTGACAGCAGAAGGACAACATGGAAGCAAAACAGTTTACTGAAAAACTAGAAAGACTTAAGGTTATTGATGTCTCTGAGAAAATCCTCCCACAACAAACTGGAGCCTTGAATCCATTTGGCAGGCAGATGGCACTGGGATGTTTGATACCTGATGGAAAACCTTAGCACTGATTTTTCCCATGCCAGCCTTTTTCATCACTGTTTTAAAAAGTGCATATCTTTGTTCCCAAAGAGTCGTTCATATACACCACCTGGGTTCTGCAGAAAACTTCTGCCAAAACAATTGTAAGCGAAACTTGACTAGTCTTTATTCCAAGTTGGTTTCTTTGGGTCAGTCTGGTCTCACTCCAGCTGCTTTGGTAATGGCACCTGGACAAGGACAATAAAGAAATATTAGGAGGGAATTTCTCAGTCCTATTTCCCAAACTAGTTTAGTTTAACATAAACCTACAATCCTTCAGAAACTGGGAAAGGATCAAAAATGCAACAGCTAAGAGCACTAGAGGGATCTGGTCAGGAATTAGGTTTTGTTTGTAGTTCCCCACTTGCGGTCTGCAATGCTTAACGCCCAGGAAATCCCTTTGCAGCAGCGAGCCTCCCCACGGAGGCCAGATTGGCTCAGGCAGTAAAACCTCCGTGTGAAGCTGAGGATATCAAGGCCAAAAAAAAAAAAAAAAAAGCAGTTACCAAAATGACACAGGCAGATGGGATTAAAACCCTAACGCCCCAAATCCAACCCATCTGGCCTGATGCCAGGTGGAACAAAAAATAAAAAAAAAATAAAAGTCAGTACAAGTCTCTGTTGTTTCCTCTTTCCAGGTGATCTGAGGCACCCAGACACGGCTCCTGGCTCGGCCAGGAATCGTTACTTCGGCACAGACATAAATGAAAACAAAGAGAGTGAGTGAGTGAGTGAGTGAGTGAGTGTGTGTGTGTGTGTGTGTTTGCTTGCAGCATGGGCACATCTGTGTGCTGCAGCTGAAGCTGGCCCTCATCCTCCTGCTTTTCAGCAGCTTATTAACGACATTTAGAACTGGTGGTTAGAGCAACAACAACAAAAAGCATAATTTGTGCCTTTTGCAGAAAATCAGTATTGGACAGGACCGATTATTTATCTGAAATGCTTTTACACAGCTGTAAAAATGTGTTACACATTTAGGCACTCCAGAAAAAACACCTTCCACCCATCCTGCTGCTGGGCTTCAAAAAGCAAGGCAGAGGCTCAGATATGGAAAAATGTTGTAGAAGGGTCATTGCAGCATCACTGCTAGAAAAGGACTGCTTATAGGAAGAAAATAACTTAAAAACTTTGAATCCCCCCCACACCAAAGCTCGATTTTGCTGAAAGCATCCAGCCAAAGGCGGGCCTGGAGCTGTACCCAATGCCCCTTTGTTTGCCCTGACTGAATTTCCTCTCTTTTAACTCTACAATTGTGGAACAAGAGGTTAAAATCCCACACTATCATTGACATTTCACTTTTTTTTCTTTGTTTATTTGTATGTTTGCCCTACGATGGGGCAAGCAAAACATGAGAGCGCGGTGGCATCTCCAGCAGATGCTGCCTTTCCGCCGTGCAAACCAAAGCTCATCACAACCAACCCCTGCCCCTGGGGATGGCAGCACGATGCCAAATCCAGCTGCACATCGCCTGGGGGTGCATTTCCAAGACCCCCCATGGCTAAACGCTCACCGGTTTGAGATAAGCGACGTTGCTCTGGCGGATGTCGTTCAGCAGCTGATCCCTCGGGGTTATTTCGACGAGGGGAGGTGGCCGTCTCCTGGGGATCGGCTTCAGCGTTTTGATCACGTCCTTGAGGTTGGTTTTCTCGGCGGGCTCCACGTACTCGGGCACGGCGGGCTTGCGCTGCACCTTTTTCAGCTTGACCACCCTGAAGCTGACGGGCTTGGCTCTGTGAGGCTCCTCAGGGGCCTCCGGCCTCGTGCTCTCCTTCCCTCGGCTCCGGGGCATGGAGGGGGGCATGGGGGGCTTGGGTGCTGGGGGGGCTTCACGCATGCTGGGCTCGGGCAGCGGTCCCCCCAGCATTTCCCACATCCCCGGCGGCAAGCCCAGTCCGTTTTCCAGCATGGCTATCAGCTCCCTCTGCTCTTTCCTCTGCTGCTGCCTCTGCTCCTCCTGCCTCTTCTGCCTCTGCTTGTCCAGGTTCCTGCTCAGCAGGTTGGTCACCACCATCCTGGGCCCCGGCAGCTCGAAGTGGTAGCCCATCTTCAGGAGGGTGGCGTTGGCTTTCAGCAGCCTGGCAATTTCCATCTCGGCCTGGTGGCCCAGCATGCTCCTCTGGTTGTGGAAGCGGAGCTCCGTCAGCGTCTCGTTGTACTGCAGGCACCTCATGATGGCCACGACGCCTTTGCCAGAGATAAAGTTGGAGTCGATGTTGAGCGTGGTGATGCTCCTGTTCTCGCGCAGCATGTTGGCCAGCGCGAAGGCGACATTGTCGTCGGCTCCCACGTTGGCCAAGCTGAACGTTTTTATGTTCTTATTCTTTTTCATTGCGTTGACAAAGTCTATCAGCATTTCTTTGGGGATGTTTTCTATGTTGTTCAGGTTGAGCTCCTTCATGTCCGGATTGTTTTTTCGGACTTTCTCCAAGCTCTCTTCTAAGTTGGTTTGGTTTCCTGAGGGCCTGGCACTTAGCTTCAAGAAGCTGGTATCCAACGCTAACTTCTTAGGGATGTTTAACTTTGATATTTTCTTTTCATTTTCACCTGGCTTTTCTGTCGTTTCCCCTGATTCTCTACCTGATTCCTCACTTCTCTGATCACTGCGATGGTTTTCATGGGTGCAAGTTTCCTTTGTTTCTGATTCACTCTCATCACCCTCTTCTTCCTCTTCCTCCTCCTCCTCCTCATCTTCCTCCTCCTCCTCCTCGTCCTCCACTTCCTCCTCTGCTTCCTTATCGCTTCCACCCTTGTTTGCCTCTCCAAGCTGTGTTCCCGAGCTGGCCAAGCACTCGTTCCTGTAGTGCCTTTCCTTCCCCTCGGCTTCTGGCCCGCTCCTGCCGCCCGCCTCACTGCTGCCAGCTGCGCTGCCTCCCGTCCCCGCAGCGCTCCTCTGCGGAAGAGAGAAACAGCTGAAGTGACCCAATGAGGCTTTGGTTCGTTAACTTTGTCCCAAAACAAAAATGCAACCAATGGGTTTATATACCTCTATGGCCATTATAGAATAATAATTAAAAGTGTCATTGCCGGTACCTCATGGTGTGCTGGCTTGCTTGGGACCGAAGGAAAGATGGCTCTGAAAGTGGCTGTAGGCAGTGTCCCATCTCTGCCCATTAAGAACACTGAGCATTAAACCCTGGATGTACCTAATGCTATGTTAAGGTGGTCCCGAAACCCTTCTGGAGATCAAGGACCTCTGATCCTATTCCACCTCTGGATTTTGTGTGATTTTTATCATTTTCTTGTCAAGAAAGTTTGTTTCACGTGCCTCAAAGCACTGGAAACCTGCACAAAGCGCTCACCGTGTGCTCAGCCTAAGAGAGGGGGAAGAGGGCGCACCATGACCGCAACATGCCCGCCCAGCACGCGAGGCAGCGAGGCCACCTGCTTGGGTACCCATGTGGAACAACTGCCATCACAGAAGCAGTCCCTGAGATAAAGCAAAATGTTAGCTCAGCTTCATCCCCAGCCCAGAGATGGGAAACTGGCCTCTGCACACAGCTGTCATAAGGCAGCAGTGCTCTTAGCATCAAAATAAAGTCAGCTGCAAGCTTCCACCCACTCCACATCCCCTCCTCGATGAGATTTTTTGAGGTTTTTCCCCCTTTCTGAGGAGCACCCCAGCTCCGAGGTCTGCATCGCATCAGAGGCAGCTCCTCCGGGCCATAAGTGTCAGCAGCCGCCAAAGCAGACCTCAAAACCTGAGGATATTAACCCGGAGTTTGTGGTGGCCCTGTCCTGTAAAATATCAAAGTATGACCTTTCTTTTATTCTACTGCCCCATGACTTTGAATAAAAGTTAAGTACTATATTGAAAAGGGTGGGACCAGTTCATGGAGTTTTCATGCTTGGTCTTCAGTGAAATTTCACATTGTTAAAATACATTATGGGATTTTTTTCCCCCAATGTGGCATTAAATTCTATCAATTATTGCATTAATCATGTTCATTAGACTAAATCTTCTGTGGAAAAGCACTACAGTGTTGTTCAATATGCAAAGCCAAACAAACCAGAGTTACATCTTCCAGACTGACTATCTGGTAGTTTCTCAGAGGTTTGCTTTACTGAAACAGAATTAGGATTTTCTTGTGTTAAAAAGCATAAGTAAAGGAGGAAAAACATTGAAAAAAAAAATACAAACCCTGGCACCAGTCCAAGCTGGATCCTGACATTACTGAGGCTTTCAGGGAGCATTTGAATTCATAGTTCATATCGTACCTTACATAGGGAATGAAAGCGGGGATGGATTAAGGTATTAAAGATATAAAACAGATCCCATAGCAGATGCATGACAAATATTTGCGATTTTTTGCTCATTACCTCAGAGGGCAAGAGGGTGACGGGAACTCTCTCGTCCTCGAGCATGCGTCTGGACGCCTTCTGCCAGTACAGGTAGTCCACCAGCGACCTGTGGTCGAAGCTCCCCGTCGGGGGTTTCTCCGTCTGATCCCTCTGTATCATCCCCGTTGGGACCTCGGGGTCTGGGGCCATCACCTCCATCTCGCACTGCAGCTCCTTCAGCTCCTCGGGGGACAGGTTCGCCAGGATTTCATCTTCATCGATGTCCTCAGGGGACACGTCTTCGTCAGAGGCTTGGCTGTGTTCAGACATGTTTACTCTTCTCTCCTTCCTCTACTATTTATTAAAACTAAAGAGAAAGATTAATTTTAAAGATTATTTTCCTAGGAGGAGCTCATTCGGTTGAATCGACAACTTTGTGTTTTGGTCACGAGCAGCCGCAGCTCTCGGGCTCAGTGCAGCAGACGCGCGGCTAAGGCTATATTAAGCTGCACTTGGCTGGACGAAGAGAATTTATGGAGATGCTGCCATGCTCCATTTTCAGCAACGTGTCAGCTGCGCAAACCCTTCTGACATTTCGGTGCAGCTGGTGCGTCCCCCATGGACACCCGCAGGAGATGGCCGCCGTGTGTGGGAATCGCCCCCATCGATGGAGGTAGTTAACAGCGCCTGCGAGGTGCTTGGGGGACGTTCTGTGCCGAAGGAAGAACCAGCATGAGGTGTCTGCATCCATCGTGTCGCTAATATCTCAAACCTGCAGGCAGCGGGGGATTTTTACCGCCTTTAGTGAGGTCTTAAAACCTGAACAGCGCAGGGGGTCGGTGCGAGGTCACCTGTCGCACGACTTAAGAGCTCTGCCAAATGCCAGATCCTGGTTAAGGTAAAACCGCCTGAGCTGGGAAGAGGCAGTGAGCAATCGGTACAAAGCACACTGCGTTCACATGGGGAGGGGGCCCCAGCCCTGCTCCCATAGCGAGGATTTGCCCGGAGCAGCTCCCCCAGCACAGCGCGTCCTGCCCACGTCCAGGCCGCCCAGGGGTGATGCCAATTCCCGGTTCCATACATCCCCCTGGCCCATCTCTGCCATGGCTGTTACTTGCACTCTCACCAGGCCCTGGCTGAAAAGTCACCTCAGCTTCATCCTTTTTCTACCATTTACTTTTTTATTTACCAAATCAGTAAGCAACTAATTTACTTTGATTCACTTGGCTAGTATTTAGTTGATGTAACTGTACAAGATTATCCAAAATCCTTTCTTTCATTAAGTGTCTGTTCCAGCTGAAAACTACCTCCTCATTTCTTTAGGATACTTTATAGGCTCCTACATCTGGATGGCAAACCAGAAAGCCCCATCTCTGACACCGCTGTGCTCACGGTTGCTTTGTAAAAGCAGAGTAGCGCGGGCGGGTGACTTTTCTACTACGATAAAATTTCAGTATGCCACAGCTCAGGAAGATTTCCCTTCATAATTTTAGCTGGTCTTTGCAGGAGGGATCAAGCCAGATCCTCGCCTTGCAGCTGCGAATGCTTCTTTCATAGGGAAGAAGCCACGGACGAGGGGCTGTGGAACCAGGTCCCAGTGAGCGCAAAGCCATTCTCGCTGCAGCCCCAGCCGTGCTCTGCTGGAGTCTGCCAGCAACAAAACCATCCCCGTGTGATGAGGCGTCTGAGTTTTGTAACGAGAACCATGGTGTTAAAAGCCCTATTAACCTCTATTAAAAAGCCATAACCCAAAGGTCCTCGTGCAACTAACGTTGCTACACGGCTGCAAAGAGGACAACATTTTGAGAATGAAATAAACGGTTAAAAAAAATATCAACAAACCAAGCCAAGGACATAATGCTTCTGTGTGCCCCTTTGGTATTTCAGGGCCCATCCTTATTTTACATTATGCAGTAGCAAGCACAACAGCAGACCCGCACATCAATCTATCTGGTTTAGCAGCTTTAACCCCCAGCAATTGCTGTCCATAATGGAGTCCATAAATGGTTTCCTGATGTTATCAAATAAATCAATGTTCTTCTGTAGCTGGTATGTTATTCCCCCAAACGATGTTGTTTGGGTCACAGAAGCTGTCTATTCAGTGGTTACAAATCGCTTGCTAATTTCTTGACTGTAAATAAAGCCCCTGGCCACCTTCTTAAATTTCCGTGATCCTCAGCCAGGCCATCTTGGGCCGTGGGCTCGCCAGATCTGCTAAGTTAAGTACGGTCAAACCCAAGAAGTCCTCTCAAGATGGAAAACAAGGATACTGAGAACACCATCACAGATTTAAAAAGCAAGCTGTCTTTAAGTAGAAATATATCATTTGTCGATACCGTGATTAGGAAACACTACACCTCGGGGAGCAATGCCTCCTCCGTGGGATGCAGAGCGAAGGGCTGCCCGCTGACACCTCTCCCAGTAGCACGGGTGCTAATCCCGCAGATTTCCAAGGTGGGTATCACATTTTGCCTACTTTAGGTCTCCTCCATAAATTACATTGAGTACAGGATTCACTTCCTTTTCTAACACGTTGCTTAGTGTTTTGGTACACTGGAAACGGCACGTTAAGGCAGCAGGGGACACCACCGAGCTGCAGGCACTCTTCTGGCCAAATCTAGGGGTCATTTCCAAGGTAAAACCCCCATCTTCTTCCCAATAACGTTTGCAGGCACCTCCATGAGAGCTTTCCAAAAATCCTGACTAATACCTCCACCTTTGATGCGACAGGAATGCCACTGCCATCGGCAGCCTCGTTATCTTCATGGCAATTTGACACTTGCTCAAGAATCCCAGCGCTAATGAGCCGCTGCGCGAGATGCTCGGCTACCGGGCGGCACCGGGCTCTGCCAGCAGCTCAAAAACGTGAGCAGAAGACAGGCGGCACCTGCAGCCATCGCTATGGGAAGGAGCTCCAAATTCCTGCTTAGGAATTCCTCCTCCAATTCTGCTTACTTCACAAGTGTTAAATAATAGCAGTTTAGGAGCAAACTCTTACCGTGCTGACAGAAAAAAAAAGTCTGCATTGTTAATGCACAATTCGTACTTACTGCTTGCTGTTGCTAAGGCAAGTACTTACATGAGGATGAAGTCTGGCATGAAACCCAGCAGGCTGTAGTGCAGCATCGTCCTACTTAAATAATTTTTCTCTTCTTCATCTTGTGCGCCTTCTTCAAAGCTTCCGGCCTGTCTTGAAAACAAAAGGGTTGACAAGTTTTTAACTCAAATATCAGGAAGGGTCAACTCCTGCATCACAATTTGACCCTAAGCAGACTGTCAAACCATGCTTAAAGTGCCTAAAATTTATTCTATTTTTAATGTAATTGAGGAACACATACTGATGCCAAATACTTGAGAGGAATTCCTGTAATCCTGGCTTTCCTTTTTTTGCTGAGAAAACCCACACATCTCTTTCCCTTTCCTACCAATCCATGCCATCTCCAAGAGCCAAGGCAGTAACTGGATAAAAGTCAGGGAATGTGCCTGTGTAACATAACCGTGCACCACTTGTAAGAACCTTGTAGGCTCGATGGGACAGGCTAAAATTGACCAAGAGAGGCATACACCAAGTATGCCCAGCAATCCTCTGTAACGCAATATGGGATTATAACGGGTCAGATGATGGGGATCGTAACAATAACAACCACCAAGTAACGAGTACAATCGCAGGGAGACACCCTGTGGGAAAACCAGCGGGGAACATCTTGGGAGGGGAAAAACACCCACCACACCTCCAAGCTGTTAGAGAGATATATATCAGATGAAGTTTGCTGCTTACATAGAATAAGAATGTCTGACTTTCGAGGTATTTGCCCAAGCTGCTTGAGAGGGAGCTGCAAAGCGGAGCTCTGGGGCAAAGCGGGGGCTGAGGGGGAGCAGCAGGGACAGGGACCGATTCAAAGACTTTGCATGGCAGAGCCTCAAGAGCGACAAAAGCCCCACACTAAAGCCAGTAGCTAGAATTACATTTTTTATTGTCCTCTCCCTTTTTTAGCCAAATTTGTGATTTTCCTCTAACCAGTGCATGCCAGTGCTACCCAATCAGACTCCAAGGATGCTCGGAGGAGTGACTATCGTCATCGCAACCTTTCCAACGAGCCATCTCCACAAGTAAATCAAACTCTGTTCAACACAAACCAGACAACAAAAAAATCACTGAGCCAGCAGATCAGGTATCGAAAATTTGAGTCATTCTAGGTAGCAATGTCACCCTTCAAACACTGGGGTGTATCTTTATTTTACAGCGTACGCCCTGTGCCCTGTATCATCCTGCCATCAAAACGTGCCCACCGGCAACGCTGCCGGCACGGCTACGTGATGATTTCAGCATGTACGTACGGGGCTCGTCCTGCCCTAACCTCCGACCAGGAACAGGTGGGAGGCTTCTTCTCGAGTTACTCCAGCTGAGCCCCTGCTGGCTGCAAACCTTTCTCCGCCTGCGGCTCTTCGATGACACCCTAATGATTAAATATAAATGGAGACTCATGACTGCTGCGCCTGAGCCGGGCAGGAGATGCCCTGGGAGAGGGAGCACATCCCTCCACCGTCAAGAACTTGCTGAAGGATTTACGGCGACAAGGATAATGAAGTTGGATGGAGGACAAGGAGCTTCTCCTTGGCTAAAGGTTTCATCACTCTCTCTCAAAGGCCCTGCTATCTCTGTCTCCTCTTGTGCTGCCAGCACCAATTGCTCGCCACCCCTCCTTCCAAGCAGGAAATGTCACATCAGGTTTACTTGCAGCTGGGGCTCTGGGTAGCAGTCTTCGATGACAAATCCTACCCTGGGAGATGACCCATGTGGTCCCGAATCCACATCCAGCAGCTGAGAAGGGAAAGTCTTGCTAGAGAGGGCAGGAGGCAGCACATCAGGATGTCACCATCCCTACCCGGTGGTGGGGCCCTGCATCACAGCAGTGTCTGGCGACAGGGAATGGTTTTGGGAAGCTCAGCCCCACTTGGGTCTGAAAACCCAGACAGAAGATGGGCGCAGACAAGAGAGAGACAAGACACGATGGCCAGTGCAGCACGATGAGAACAAGCACATAGAACTGTGTGTGTCTTCACGCATTTGCAAAATAAAACAAGACTACTTTTTTTGTCCCCACCATGCTTATCTCAAACGGCTGCAAGAAGCGTCCAAAATAATCTGAAAGCCACTCCACGAATTTTCTGTTACCAGTGAGATAAGAACATTCCTTTCTTGGAAGTTTTGTGGAATTTTCCCCCTAGCGCAAGATCCCAGAGAAATAAAAATACGGAAAGCAGATGATTATACTTAAATTAATAACCATTAAATAAAATGACACAAGTAAGACTGCTCCTATTTGCTTTAAGTTGACAGATTTCAACACTTGTGCGAGGCCCTGGTATAACTCTTAGCTTTCTGCCCTAGAAATGTATTAAACATAATAGGAAAGAATAAAGTAGATTGAAGAACAGTGCAGGAAGCAGGAACCTTTCTCAGAGATGTGGTAACTTACCCAGAAGCCGCCTGCTCAAGCAGCTCTCTTGCATTATTCCCAAAGCCCAGGAGATGGAGCAAACCTTCAGCCTTCACAGGGCTCTTTACCAACACTGGCACTCTCTGGGCCACGCTGGAGGTTTCTGATCTGCCCAGGAGCTGCACAGCTTTGCTGCAGTGTCTCCTTTTTAAACTGAACAAGTCCAAGATCGATCATAAACCAGCTTTCAGCAGAAACCCGTGCGTCACATCCTGCACAAAGTCACGTTGGGCAGCAAACTTCACATCAACGCACTTGGGTGCACGTTAAAGATTTGCTGTGGTAAAGCAAATTTTACCTGTGCTGGGCAAGGGGGCTCCTAACCAGAGCCCTGTCCTTCTGTGCCAGGGGGGTTACAGAGCCCAGCCTGCCCCAGGACCCACGGTAACGCCACATCCGAGTATTGCCATTGAAAACAGCATAGAAAAAGCTGGCAGCAATTAAAAGCATCAGACCTTCCTTATTTTAGTCCTATTGCCTTTTTGAGGATTCTTGGCAAGGACCCGTTTTTCTTCTTCACCCATTATCACCTAAAAAGCACTCAGAAGTGCTCCACCGTGCGTGGTGTTGTGCAGCTGCTGTTTCCCCTCCTTGCTCTCATCTCAACTGTGGCACCTTCCACCTGTTTTAGAGGAGAGGCATTTGTGCCGCTGTAAAATTGAACCCCGTGGGTCTGTGTTTTTTTTTTTTTTTTTTTACCTTGGTGTTTCACGTCGTTTGTGTCTTGGCTTTGTTCTGGATCATGGCAAACACAAATTTCTAGGTATTTCTTCAAAGTGGAAGAGGCAGAGAGGGTTTCAGGTGAGTCAGAGGCTGGAGGGCTCCTCTCTTCAGTGATGCTGGTTGGTCACTAGATGGCCTCACTGATCCTGGTGAAAGCCTGTGGAAAAGTTTGAACAGCTGTAACCACTGCTGAGGTAGCAAGTCAAACCAGCACAGGTAATTTGTATTTGAGTTTTGAACAAATACGATAACAATCACAATTATGTCTTTATTACCTCTTCAGCTGCACTATACAGACCTGGTCTCCACGAACTGTCACGCACGAGCACCAAAGCATCGCTCCAGAAACGCAGCTCGCCACCACAAGAAGCTGCAGGGTGACAGGAGGCAGAGCTCAGCAGCAGGCCAGGAGCTGTGCTTAATAAACAAGGGCCTGGGCAGCAACTGGAGCCACCAGGAGCTGCCCAAGCTGTGCCTCGGCCACGGAGCAGCCCCAGCTCCCTGGTGGGCGATGGGCAGGGGGGTCCCATGGGACCCACACCCTCCTGCTCATCCCCCTCCAAGACAGGCAGCGTCTGAAATCCAGCCCCGGAGGTTTCATGCCCCGAATTCCCCAGGAGAGCAAACTGGGCTCCACTTGAAGCCACCCAAAGTTCCCACGTTCTCAACACGCCCATCCAAAATCATCCTAAATCATCCCGGTCCTGTCGGAACAGCCCCAAGGCCGGGTGCCAGCGTTGTGCCGACACGGATGCGTCAGGCTGAGCTCAGGCCTGAGCGGGGAGGGAAGAGCCAGCGCACAATGCAACGGCCACAGCACCGAAATACAGGGACATAAACAATGCTTTAAACGGGGCACGGGTCTTGTCACACACCTCATTTCCCTTTCTAAATGAAAACCTTTGAGAGCGCTGATAAATAATTGCCAAGGGGCAGTGATAGCACTGGCTCTGCGTGGGACACTGGACTTCGAACCATGCAGCTGCCTGTCACGAACACCGATGTTTTGCAACAGTGGTGTGAGCAAGCACGCGGTCAATGAACAGAGAACGTGCCAACAGACAAGCCTCCAAAACTACTTGGACAAGTGGTAAAATACAACAAAGTGTGAATATTTTTAGCGGTCATCTATACAAATCCTTCTTAATATATGTTTTCACCAGCAACCTTGAAATAAAGACAAAATTCAGAGCTGGTTAAGCTTATGGATAACACAAAACCCAGCAACTAACAAATTACTCTTTGTATTTTCTGTAAACGCGCCTCCTCCCGTTGCACTGCCAGAAATTCAGACTTACAGACATGTTCTCCAAGGGTCTGATACATCTGGGGCAAGTGTTCACCAGCAATAGGGCAGCCTCTGCCAGCTCCCCTGCCCCAAATGGGCTGATCTGCAAGGGGACCACGGCCACTGACCCTCAGTGACAACCCTGATACTGCGCAGTCCAAAAGAAATCAGACCGTGGTGATTCACCCTATCTTAGTTTCAAGCCTTGAAATAACACAATGCACTTTTCCAAGCACTCAAGTAGAAATAGGAGGAATGCTGAAGTGGTTTTGGTAGCACACTTTTCAGTTTATTGACCTATACAAAATAATAGGTCTAGAAATTCATGAGTAGTAAAAGAATAAGCAAAAAAGAGCTTTCGCATTTCTAGAAGGCTATACAAATATGCAAAACCAAGGAAATAAGTTATTTATTTTGTTTTTGTTCGTTTAATTCCAAATTGCGACTCTAATAATACAAACGACTAAGTACCAGCTTAACAAGTGTGTCCTTCTGTATATATTACATGCTCTGGAATATTGGTAAAAAACGTCCAAAAAAGTTTATCAGAAACTTTTCTATTCACAATATGAACAAGGGGTTACTAATCTTTTGTATAAAAGAAAAAAGAGCACCATTTTATGGGATCCTGAAGCACAGTACAGCTGAGACACGAGAGAGATTTTACAGTATGCAAATGAGTCATCATAAATCACGCAAGAGAACCCATGCTAATTTGTTCCTACAGATGGATGACATGAGGTAGGTTTATCCCTCTTAGACCAAGACTGCAGTCGCACTTTTTTTCTGAATAAATGGTTTTGCAAAGATGCTGTTCTAGTCACTCAGTGACTTTGCAACGCACCTGGCAGTTCAGATGACTCGTGGTACAATTCTAATGCCCCTCATTTTAAGGCACCCACTTGGCTGTTTATGTTTGCATCCACCTTAAAATACTGGCCGTTACAATCGAGTTGTTCATCGTGTGGTAACTGCAACTCTCCATTTCCGATCCTCAGTTCGCTACGGCAGAGCAAAACGTAACTGTCACCCAACGAACACTACGCAGCCACAGTGAAAATCTGCCTGCTCCTCTGCACAGTGAAGTTGTACCATGGAAAGGTCGATAAGTGTGAGGTTATTAATTACACTTTATCATGGAAAGGAGTTCAAAGTTTACTCCCGTTTCCAAAATCCACAACCACCTACAGTTTTACATGACATATTGTGACAGCAAATTCTTTTCTTTCCAGAACTCGTTTGTGGTGCTAACAAACACTCTTAACAACACCCCAAAAATGGATATACTCATTCAAACCTCCATAAGAATAATAAAAAAAATCCAGCCTTCCTTCAAGTAATGTTCCAATACTGATTAAATCACCCTTTGCCTCATTCACACACACAGTATCTATCCTTCACAAGCTTATGAAAGTCCTTCCAGGTCATCATAAGCCATGGCAGAAGAAATTTCCATTTGTTCTTCTTTCAGACATCATAATTGTGCTCCTAGAATTCCTGTTTTTTCCGTAAGAGTTCCCTTTTCACATTTTTTTTTGAGGTTTGCCTTCAACACCTTCCAATCTTCAAAAAAAGTGCTTGCTAAATATAAATACTTCAACCAAGTGCTGCATCTTGTCGTAGATTACATCGTGGCTTGCCCTTGCTCGTTTAGGCTATCCGGATTCAGAAAGAAGCGCCATTCTTGGTAAGACTTTGTCATTTTGCTATAGTCCCTCGTAATGCTGAACTTCATCTTTCCCAGCAACAGAACACCTCCTTTTTGTTCGGTCACAAAGGTGCCCCCGAGGTCTCCTTCGGAGTAACAGCGTTTTGTGCAAGGCACACAAGGGTACGAATGCAGGGCCGCAGGCGGTCTACACGAGCGTCCCAGGCTTTGAATCCTCGTGCCAGAATAACCTTTGCTCGTTGCTGTGCAAGTCTTCCTCCAACTGGTTCTCTTCATCATCACCCAGCTGGCTCGTCTCTGCATAAGCTCTGTAAGAGATGGCATCAGGGATAAGCAGGAGCCGAGATCTCCCCCAAATGCCCAAGTTCTGCTTTGGGGATGTACAAACAGGAGGAGCCCCATCCCACCTCAGCGTGGCGAGCATGAACTCACACGACGCCCCTTGAGCTAGAAGGAATGCTGACTGCTGTGATTTTACACCCCCAGCAAAATTTGGATCCAAACACAAACCCAGGTGTTGTGCCGTAATTAGGCTATTCGTGCAACGGGATCTCAGCTACTCAAAATTGTCAAGACTCTGGAACATACTGATTGCTCATTTGCCATAATCATGTTAAAATAGAAAATAGAACAGATGAATGATTGGCCTACTGATTCAGAACATGGGAAATTAATAGTAAAAAAGCACTCATACAGAAAAGTCTGCCAAAATAAGCAATTTTCAAAGCCCGGTTATAGGAAGTTAAGAAATTAGTAGAAACCGTAGTCTTAAACACTGTTATTGTAGAACTTTTAGATCACTCCAACAAAAAGCTCAAGGCATTTAGCTTAGAAACGAGGATCTAGCAGAAGCTTTTGTATCTTTTCTTACGCTTCAGCTCACTTTAAAACAAACAAATGAAAAACTCGGTCATTGCCCACAGGTCAGCCTGGCAGCAAGCGCAAGCAGCCACACATGAAGCTGGGCACACACATGCGGAATACTTACTACAGCTGGCTAGGCTTAGCATAAGAGCACTTAGACAGGATGGCATTTGTGCGGGCAGAGCCGTTCCCAGGACAGGCGGCCTCTGATCTTGCCGGTGACAGCCGGTGTGCGAGAGCCAGGGGAGACCGAAAACACGAAGCAGGAGCAGCAGGAGTCTCGCATGCACTTCTGCAACGCCCAAGCGAGATCCTGGGCTCCTTGCAGTCCTCAGGGAAGCCCCCACACCCAGCGCAGCTGCAAGGAGCAGCAAGTCTCGCCGGGGTCACTGGCTGAGCTCTGCCAAGCAAGATGCGCTTGGTTTATTAACGGGATGACCCATGTCGGTATTGCCTTTGAGCAGCAGCAGGGTGACGTGTGATTAAAGAGAGGTGCTGCCTTTACTTTTTTTTTTTTTTTTTTTTTTTATTGGCACAGGAGCTATAGCATCAGCAACGCAACAGGTCGGTGCCCTGCCACACTGCTGGCTGGGCACAGGAGAGGCCTCCTGCTGCGGTGGGGAGAGGAAGGGGGCTCAGTGGGTGCTCTGCCCAGCATGCCGGGAGCTGCCTGTCCAGCATCAGCTGGAGAAAAAGCCTGTGCCACAGGTGAGTTCATCCTTTACTATGCCTCTTTCCCCCTTCTTTGAATATTGCTGGTACAGTTATAGGCTGATCTACACCACCTGGAGAGGATACCCTCACTAAGTCAATTTTATAAGTACTCTTCATCCTGGCCCCCTGAAATCAAGCTGCTTTCTTCAGATGTTTTAGTAGCCTAAAAAAATGCAGGAGGGAGAAAGGACAGAAAATCTTGACACACTTTACTCACCTGCTTTGCAGAGGAAGGTTGCCATAAGTGTTTCCATAACAGCTGGCAAAAGAGGAATGAGACAACGTATCATAATCTGAAAGTCCCATTGCAAGTGGGTTCCGCCAGTTCCCAGCAGTGTTTGCAGAAGATGCTGGAATTCAAAAAAAAATTACGGCTAATTAGATCTTTCTGCAGCTAATCAGATGAGACAAATGAGACAGTTCTCATTAGCAATCCCTATGCGTTTCTGCAGGACACACCAGCAGAGAATGCAAACTCAAAATGCTATTTACAAGCACTGTGAGGAGGAAGGCTGTTGCAGGGATATTTCAGAGTGAGGGAATCTCTTTATAAAAAGACTGCTCAGTGATGCTGATTGTACTGTGTTTTGGACACTATCACAGCAACTGCATGTACATGGCTTCTACTTGGTAAACATGCCTGTTTGAAACATATGGCTCTCTGTGCTTCTCTGAACTACCGCGCTTACAGAGACTAAAAGGCACTTTTACCCACAGAAGACAAGTAAGTCTCTTCCCAGTCACAGAACAAGAACAAAAACCCCATTCAGTTCCTTATCTACTTCCCAGCCTTGCTTATACTCTGCTGACTGAGTGGGCAGAATTGATACACAGAAGGGATGTACAAAACACAACATAGAACAAATTGGACATTACCCGAAGAGAAAGATGACACACGACTGCTAGGAGAGCATGGCACCTGCACACCTGCAAGGCCCAAACTCCTTTGAGATCCTCTGTCAGACTCAAAGCCTGCCTGCAGGCAATGACCCTGTTCCTTTTGACTGGAGGCACGTTGGTACCAACCACGGAGATGCTCTGCTACTAAGGCCTTGTGAATGTTTTTGGTTATATGCTCCGTTTTAGCAACCTGCTTCCGTGGAAGCCTTAGCGTTGCATATGGGTTGTGCGGTACTCTGTCCACTTCGTCCTCATGGTAAGACCTGAATTCCCTGTAACGGTCATATCCGTAATGTGCCGATGAGCGATACGAAGGATTGACACTATACTGTCCCTCTGTGTCACTCTCATAAACATATCCTCCGTTGTAATAAACGTCAGACTCGGTGTAAGGGGAATATCCAGAAATATAGTAACTGGAGGAAGGCTGCTCCTGATTTTTGTGGTAGACACCATTCCGGACATCCTTCTGGGCAAGATTTGGCATGCTTCCTGAACTTGCAGCAGAAATATTTTGTTTCTTTGACCGTCTTCGACCCCTGGTCCTGTTGTCAAGCGTCTGAGTAGTATAATATGGATTGGGTGTAGGCGTCACGCAGTAATATTCAGCACTGGACTGGCTAGTGTAGGATGATCCATCATCTAGGATCTCTGTGCTGCTGCTTCGCTGGGACTTTGAAAGCGAGAAGGCTGTCTTTTCAGCGGGGGCTTCGGACAGCAGGTGAGTTTGGGACTCCAGACTGCCACTGCGCTGCCTGCAATGGTGTGGGGAAACATCTGGCCTGAAACAATACAGACATAGGTTGGTTAAAAGCAGTCACATGCAGACATACAGAGAGCTGGACAGAGCACGTGTGGACAAATCAGGCTTGCTTCCTCCCCAGCCATTTACAATACAAACCCAGCATTTCCTTCTCACATAGAGTACCTGCATTGCAAGAAATTCAGCTTGGCTAAATTTTACATTTGCTGCAACAGCAGGAGATTTTTCAGATTTTCACTGTGAGCAAGGTAACCTGTGACAGTGATATATGCAACAATGCTGACAAACTCGCATTTTGCAACGACTTACAGGAGGGATCTCACAGTCTAAGTATGCAATGTCTAGACAAGTAGCTGAGCAAGAATCAGAGCATAGGAAGCTGGGTTTCCCGTGGCTCTGTGTCCCACGGTTGTGTTACCAGAGCTGAATACACCATAAGCTCTTTATAACATTTTAACATTTATAGCACCTCTCCTTCCCACAGTAAGGGCACCAATTTGGATCTTTCTCCTCTACTTGGCCACTTACTTTTCAGGAGGCTTGGAGGACCTTAATCTACAGAAGATATCTGTAAGCTTGCACGCCACCTTCCATCTCACTCCTAATTTTGCAGACACCCAGCAGTGCAGCAGCGTGTGCTACTATTTCTGCTACTGCCCAGCATTTACATTCCTGCAAATGCTCTCAGTTGCATGTTAGAAAGCTGGTGCAAAACCGTACCAGAAGATGGTGGCTGATAGCAACCTTGTGCCTCAAATATCCAGAAAAGGCATTTTGAGAGCCTGACTCCTGAGAGCTGCACTGCAAATGACCTTTTATCCCCTTAACACCATTCAAACTCAAAATAAAACCCCCTTACTGTAAGTGGCTGCTACTGTAGGCGTTGCGTGTGAGCACGGGTGTTGTAGGCATGCTTCTCCCCCCATGGGACGGGGGCAGTCGGTCCAGGGTGCGATAAGGACTGCTGTGAGTTGAAAGCGGGTCCCTGTAACGAAGACGACAGAACCCCAGTTAGGTTAACCACAATGCAAGTCGCACGTACTGAGACTCCGTGCACCCTCAGTCTTAAAAGAAATTAAAAAAAAATCCTAAGGGCTAAAAAAGCAGGTAAGAGTAACTGGATATGATTCCACATACAGAACAGAACTTTCTAAAGAAGAAGAAAAATTCAAGCCCTTCTTGTGGTTCAAGAGGTTACTATTCTTAGACGAAGAAATTGCTCCCCAAGTCTTAGGTGAATTGTGTATGCTTTGACAATGTACCTGCTGAAATACTGATAGGATCAGGAGGGCTGGGTATGGTCTGGTGTTATCTGAAGCAATTATGCACAGTCATCAGGAAACATACAAGCTGTTTAATACTGAAAACAAACCACTTGGCCACAAAAGGGTGAAAGTACTGGTGGGCACGATCAATTCCTTAAATGCAGTCCTTGCTATTAAATTTCTCACCTGACTCACAAAGACTGCACTACCCTGCAGTTTCACAGAGACTTGATGACTACTCGTACCCACTTGTATTACTAAAGAGGAAATTTAGCTCTTATCACTAAACTCTTGAACCCCAGAAGAGTGTAGAGACAGCGGCAACTCTGGAGAGCCCATAAAAAAAAAATCTTTACATGGGCAAGACCGAGCTCGTGCCAACAACACAGAGAGCACAGTGAGATATGCCATACCTGGAGTGTCTCGTTTCCAAGAGCTGCTCGTTCATGGATGACTTTCTAAGATGGATCCTCTCCAGCCCAAGGGACTTTGGTGGAGGAAGCCTTGGAGAAAGCTGTGCAGAGCTGGTTCTTTGTGCTGGCACAGTGAGGGATTCACTGGCTGTTGGAAAGGAATACATATTTTGTTAGCAAAATCCTTGCTATTTTTGTCCTGTAAGTAAATCTGTGACCCCTGAACAGAAACTCTGCGCTGTGGAGACAAGGAGGGAAGCTGTGACTACAGGGAGCCTCTCCCACACCCGCCTGCACCAAGCTCTCCTTCACCTGGACAGGACACCGTGGAGATTCAAGCAGGTCTCTGCAGCACCTCTGACAGAGGTTTCTGCTTGGCACTGTGTTGCACCACAAAGTGGAACTTCCTTGGGAAAGTGCTTGTCTGCAGCTCTGTCCCTCCCAGAGCAGAGCTGGCATGCTCAGCCTCGCCAAAGCCAGTTCCTCTCCCTCACCATTCAGCACTTTACTTGGAAATTACGTGAAGGATTAGTTTAATACAACCTAAAAGGGACTGACTTCAAAAGTGACTGAGCGAGCAAAGACACTGGCAAACAAATTTGAGTGAAGGCAATTGGAAAGATGTTGGTTTGATCCTTGTTCTCACTTGCTTAAGGCACAATCCAGATGCCATTAGAGCCAAAAGGAAACTACAACTAATACAAATAAACACAGGACAAGCATCATAGAGAACGCATTCACAAACCAAGGCTCTGGCTCTACTTCTACTTGTGCAAGCAGGAATCAAGTGCGACTCCATTTTAAAGCGTCAGATGGGTTATACAAGTCTAAAACTGGGACAAAACAAGATCAGAATCAGGCCTTAACTGAAAAGTGAGTAATAATTTAGATAATGTTTGTCCCCAGATGATGATTACCCAGCCAAGGGAGAGGCAAGCCAAGTCCCTTCCACCTTGTGGAACAGGGTGTGAATGTGTCGTCTGTGGGTGTGTGCCCAAAGTGAGTAAGCTGAGCAAACGCCATACCCATGCAAGATGCAGCTCACTAGGTAACGAGGAAACGTAAACAGATCGTTACTATCTCTGACTATTCCACTTTTTATAAGTTTTAGTAACTGTGAGGACAGAAGGGCTGGGGAATTCCTCCCAGCTGTTTATCTGCCTCGGTCAGGTCCCAGGGATGGAGTATCTGTTGGCAGTTCACAGTGCCCTCGTTCCCCAGGTTGATCACAATAAAACCATCACAATAAAACCAAGCGCCTTCTCTAAAGACAACTGAAATCAGCCCACAGAGCAGAAACTTTCAATAACTAACCCATTATGAAAACAGACATTCCTGATTAAGCTCTTTTTAACTCTGCTGTAATTTGTCATTGAAAGACAATAAAGTAGCAGGCTAAAGGACGTTAAGTCAAAGAGTATCACTGAACAAGCATACTTCAAAGGCAGAAAAGGATGATCAACATACCATCATCATAGGTTGTTGTATCAGACAGAGAGCTGCTCTCAGATGGGATTATATCATCTGTGAATGAAAACAAGCACTTAAAGCACACTCCACATTAATTTCAAACTATCACATACAGTTTATTTTCTAAGGCTTCAGAGCCAGTTGATACTTGTAACGCTGCAATCGCCCTGCTTTAGACTTCAGCAGCCTGAAGACGGTCCTGCTTTGCCGTGGTATCAGGACCTATTCGTTGCCTTTGCATTTCAGCAAGCTACCTACATAATCATCAAAGGAGATTTTTCAACTGCAGTGGGAATCAGGCCAAGATTCACAAAGGTGTTTTCCAGTCAACTTCCAAGAGATCTCACAGGGTGTTTTGGTGCTTCTATAGGAGTCAGGAGCCTACACAGACACGTAGATCTTGGCTGCCAGCATCTAATCTCCCCAGGTACACCTGAAATCCCACCAGGTAGGTACTGATCGCCTTTTGAAATTTGGAATTAAATTAACCTGTGAATGTTTCATCAGCATACAAATTCTGCTTCAATTAAATTAATATAAAGCCAGAAAAATTCCACCGATTTCAATCAAGTTACTGCAAATTCCAACAGCACAGAGTGCACAAACTGTTGTACAGGCATTGCAATTTTTTTCCTGTGTCTTTTATGTTTTGCTATTTATTCATAGCGCTTCATTGCATGTGCCTGTGCCCTCACCTTATTACCACACACCACCACTCACACTCACAAGCAGCCTGTCCTTGCCAAACAGCCCGCATGGTCCTGGAACGGACCAGCTGAGGCCCAGAAATGAGGCTGGTGATAAAAAGCAGCACCAAAGGTAATTAACCCAGAGAGACATCGAGCCTGTTGCTGGCAAGACACAAAGCTGGTGAGGTGAAAAGTCTCCACGAATGAGAGAAAGGAGGCTGCAGATGATGATGGTGGCAGCCACCTCACACGTGACATCTGCATCACTCACCGTGAATACACGCAATGAATGCTGCTCATTTGTGCAAGGTAAGCTCTAGTTACAAGAACCAGGTGAACAGAGCTGCTGCTCTTCAAGCAGAGCAAAACATCAGGGCTGGCCCCTGCCCCGAGGGGCTTGTCAGACCACCAAGGTGGGCCGCAGCGCTACTTGCAACCTGACACGGGGAAGAAGCTTTACAGGAGTTTATTCATGTGAATTTACCAAGTTTTGGTGAAATAAGGAACCAGGCCCAGTGCAAGGAGGAATAAAAAATCTTCCTAGAGACACACACAAACAGCCAGCCTAAAGCTGGCTACACAAGGGTCTGCAGTGCTGACACATGCAGGAGCTCTGAATTTAAATCCCAAATCTGTGAAATTCCCTGCAAAAGGGGAAGGAGCTCTCTGGGGTACAGAGGAAGCAAAGGCAAGGAAGAGGGGAACATACTGAGGAGGAGACAGCCCAGCACATCCTTCAACAACCACTCCTGTAGCTGGGATGTAAATACCTATGGTATAACTCAATAAATCAGTGTTACTACTTAACACGTCATTTCCAACAAGCCATTCCCAAACTTCACAGCTGCAAGTGACTTTATTACTGCTCAGCTTTCTTCAGCCCTGTACCTTGAACCCAACAGTACAGTCGGTAATGGTGAAAAGGTTACACATAAATCAGTTATCGAACTTGAAGCAGTCAAGGGCTCTGCTTCAGGTACTGTAAACATGCAGACACTGCTCCAGTCGGGAGCTGGAAGGGAACACAGCTAACTTACTGCTGGCCAAGCATTTGCTGCTGCTACCTGCAGGAAGGCAACCCCTCTGAGAGGGGCAGCTCAGTCCCTTCTGTCTGCGTTTCCCTCCTCAGACAGCAAACAAGGATGCCATGTATCAGATGTTGCAAAATGATGAGCTAAATGGAGCTTGTACAAGGACCGAGGATTGCACATCCAGCTCCTAAGTTCCTTGTTTGCACAATGGTAGAAAAAATCTCCACGCAACAAGCAGCAGCTGGGCACGGATGCTGCCCATGCTCTTGCTGGCCTTCAGCAGCTCCCCGTGCTGTTACTACACACCACATGTCACAGGTAATGCAGGGCCTCCCACAACAGGTATCCAGATTGGTGAGCAATAACTGGAAAAACAGATGTTTTCCTCATCTCTGTCAATTAGGAACTAGCTGGGCCACATTAAAACGTGATCACCAACCCTTCAGAAAAAACGCGTTGTGATGACAGACAGCCCAGTGCTGCTGGGTTTTGTGCCAGGTGCGAATCCAAATCAAGCTCTCAATGAGAGTGAGACAAAGCAAGGGCTATCCCAACAGAAACCTGGCAGTGCGCAGGGGGTTCTCCTCCAGGGAAAACACAAGAGGTCTCCATCTCCAGTGTCAGTGAGAAGGTATCGGCATCAAAATTGCATTTTCTTTCCCACCCTGCAATTCCCAGGAAAAAAACACCAGCCTCATGTAACATTTCCTCTGGGACAGGAGGCAAAAAGAAATCAATCAAGTAATTTTCCACGGAGAGGAAAAGTAAAACATGTCCTAGAACTGTTAAACGTTATAGAAACTAGAATAGCCTGCAATACACCTATGAGCTTTTACTGTTCTCCAGCTCCTTCGGTTAACTTGGATACTACAAAGTTTTCACGCTTTGTCCTATGAAGGAGCCAGAATCTCACCTCCCTCAGGAAAATCCCATTTTCAGAATGGAAGAGCCAAGGACACCTGCTTTCATTGTGCTCATCACTGGCAAGTCCATTTAGTCAAAAATCTGTATGACACAATCTGCATACACAAACTCCTGACCTTTGCTTACGTCTTCCTAGGCACCGGTAATTTTTAATCATGAAACAAAATCTTTGGTCCTTGTTTTCTTGACTCTATAGAATAACTCACACATTCTGTTTTTGCCAGAACTGCAGCATTGCAGAAGGGAGAGAGATCTTGCGTGTGGCAGCTCAGAAATGCACCTGCATTCAATACACTACGAATTAGGACACCACACCAGTTTCGACTGAGATGCTCCTGCCAGCCCTTCTATGCATAGCACTCCTGGTCGGTACCTGGTGCTGGAACGTGTCTGCGCTTGTTCCTAAAACTGCAGCTTATTCTGCCCTCAGCCTATAAGCTGTGTACTTATTGTATCAGATGCAGCAAATTGCATCTCTTTTTCTTATTTAATTGCCTTGGAGAAGATAAAAATCACATAGACACATGTAAACAAAACTTGTAAGTGAGCCAAATGACTTTTTTTTCCTGTTTTCATCAGAACACGGGGAATTCTCTTGATTACCTGGTAGAGTAAGAGTTGATTTCTGGGTTGGTTTTTTTCCACACTTGATTCTATATTCATTTATGGAATTTTCAATCTCTTGAAGCTTTTTTACAGCATCAGCATACTCTTGCTTTCTTTTCTTCTTTACGTTTTTGCAGAGATCTGGCTCACTAGCAAGTTTCTTTGCAGCTTCTACCAGCTTTTGCTGTATGATAAAATTGCTCTCCAACTCCTGCAAAGCGGGATCCTGTAAATTCAAGACATGAGATATTTAGATGAGGTTATACAAATGATGATCTGTTTTTGTAGTAATGAAGTGGAAACCTCCTGCTCCAAGACGAAGCCTGAAAACGCCTCTTTGAATCTCTCCCTGCTTTAGAGAAAATAAAAATTGGTATCCCCATACCTACATTACTGGGAGTAGGAAGCTTTAATTAATTGTTTGTAAACAACTTTGAGAGGCTCAAATGAAAGGTGCTGCAGAAGTGCTAAGTAACACGTTATTAAATCTGGACAGTAGGATTTTGTTTCAGTTGCACGTAGGCAGACTACATAAAATCAGTTTGCTGCAGGCACGGATTATACGATAATGTAAAGCCAGCACAGCGAGTTTTGGGTGAAAGACAGATGCAAAGTGCCCAACGTCTACCTACTGCTTGGATGGTACACAGCTAGTTAGCAAATATCTTAAGGAATGAGGGGAAACGATGCGCTTCCAGAAACTGCATATATCTGAATTAGCATATCTCCTGAGTCAGTCTCTACCAGCAAAATTCATATTAGCTTCTTGAGCAATATAGAGCTTTTACTTAGGTGGAATTTGCATTAAGCCAGAGGTAAGTCTCCTGCTGTCATCTGTCACACAACTATGCTCAGGGACAGATGATTTTGCAAGGGGGACAAGCACACCCCAGCCACTTTCTGGGCTCAAACACAACCTCAAAACACCACAAATCAGTGCTCAGGAAAGGCTCATACACACGGGTTGTCAAATGGCATCGTGAACATTAAAATGCAAGTAGCATGGCCAAACGAGGGGCTCAGGTTAGGGATTTTAAGGCTTTTTGAAATGGCCAATTTCCTGGTCATTTCTCATGGAGCACAGCTGAAATAAGGGCAGTACCTGTCTAGATCCTCAGGCATAGGCACGCAACTGCCCCCAGCTGCCTCCTCTTAATCAGGTAAGAGCTGGATTATTTCTAAGTGGCTTTGGCCACCGGTCTGGCCACCCCACCTTTGCTGTGAAAACAAGCTGCAGTGCTCACCTCTTCAGTAGGGAGCAGGTTGTCATCCAGTTTGAAAGCTGTGCCAACACGTCTTCTGACCTGGGGAGGTTCCTCTCCAGCACTCAGAGGATACTCTTTTGGCATCTTGCCCGTCAGCTCCTGGGGAACAGAGAGGGCTCTACACGAAGGTCCAGTGAGCAAGAAGGGCCCACCCCAACCCTGTGTAAGGTGCTGTTCTCACCGCCTCGCGCAGGCAGATTTTCTTCAGCTCCTCAACTTTCTGCAGCAGTTTTTCCTGAAGGAGTTTCTCTTTCTTCTTTAGCTCCATAATTTTCTCCTTCTTTTGTTCTTCACTGACCTCTGAATCCTGAGAGCCTGAAAAATACATTCTCTTTATTAGAGAATTTACAGGTAAAAGCCACTGCTTTCCCTCCCGCAACAAAGGACTGGGCAGGTAGGCTGCGACCTCCCCAGAAGTGGCCAACCTAGCCCAACTGCATCATATTCAAAATGCAACGTCCAGCTCTTGTGTCATCCAGGAAGAAGGCTTTTAGGAAATCTGCACTTCTTCAAACCCTCAATACTGGCCAAGTCTTAAGTATACAAGCCAAAACCGCACTACTCAAAATAAATCGAGACATTAGGGATACCTATGATACACTTGATACTTCAGCTTTGATTTTGCTTTGATACAGACACCGATTCTCCTCACCTGGGCTTTACCTCCAGGCACTTCTTGGGGGGAAGGCAGGCTTTTATCTACCTAGGAGTCCTCCACGGGTGGTGGAGATCTGAAGTCCACCTCAGAGCTGAATTTTATTTAGGAGAATGTCTCTTTTCTGCTTATTTTTGCAGAAAGCCAGGGCAGTTCAACTCCTACAGCAGGTGCTCGAAGTTTGCCTGGATTCAGTTTGGATTGAATGACACTTGGATGAGATGTACAGTCAGTCATGCAAGGATGGGCTAACCAACCGGTAAAGTGATATCAAGTTACTTGTGGACCAAAAGTACACGGTTGCTTATCTGTCTTTAGCACATTTTCACTTCCTTGTTAGTTACAATGGGAGAGGAAACAGCAGATCATACAATAGATGTTTCTGCCTCAGATATGTAACCAATACACGCTGTCACATGCTTCACTGTATTTGTGGTCAGCTGGACTCATTACCCCTGTTAACACACAAGTGCCGCTGTACTTCAGGGCCTTGCATTCACACAAAATATTACCTGATGAGATTAAACTGCCATTGCTGGCCATAATAAGCTGATTTTTTGCTTCCATAGTCACTAGCTTTGAAACCTTTGGTGTTCCCATTTCTGTCAAATCCATGGCAATATCATCCAAACTTCTGGCTGAAGGAATTTTTGCCTGAAAAAGTTAAATAAATAAATCATTGAGTTACCTCTAATTAACTTCAGAACATGGGGTCACAGAAGATGACATTTCACACCTCATCTCCCACAAAAATAAGCGCTAAAGCAACAGCATCACACAGGAGCTGACTGTGCACTTGGCTGCCCCAGCATTCCTCAAACCTGGCCCCAAAGTCTTAACTGCCTCCGAACTCATAACCTCTTCTCTGTTTGCACCGTGTTCGAAAAGAACATGAGAAAGAGACAAAAGAAAAAGCAGATTAAATACTGAGACATGGGAATTCCCTCTGCTGTGATTACACTTCCATAGCTCTTAATTGGAGGCAGCCTAAAATGGATCGAATAGCAGTACTGTAGCTTAGACTGCTCAAAAAGCAGACAAAAGCTATTTGTATTTTTTCTCTGGGGATTAGGTTATCCACGGAACAACATATACTGAAGGATATGTAGGAAAGGTGTTGAAGCTTAAGCCTACAGCAAAATGCCTTCTAACTTACTTTGCTTTGTTTTCTGTCCAAGTAGAACTGGTGTTGACTGATTGCCATTACCCAGATGGATTTGATCAGGGAAGTGTTTGCATACCAGGTTTGCACTACCAGTCCACTCTGACCAAAGGTCCTTCTCGAGACTGAAATCCTGAAGAGGTGAAAAGAAACACAACTTTAGGACAGGCCTCTGAGGTTTGAAGTCCCCAAAGCCTCATTCCTAACCAGGCAAGACTCATAGCCTTTATTTCAGAGATCTAAAAACCTGGACTTGCTTCTCCCCAGCATCCGCTGCCTTTCCTCCCTCCTAACTTGCCATCCACTTTACAAAGCCAAAGCCCCTCCTGGTTGAGCTTTATGGAGCAGCAATAAGAAATTCACCCTGGGCAAAGGCTCTTCCTTCCTGGAAGGGAAGGCACAGAAAAGCAGCTGAGGGTGAGCTCCCTCCCTCACCCTTGGCATCAGTACCAAGGCAGGGAAGGGCAGGAGGTGCCCGAGGTTCTGCACTGCCACCAGTGCACAGACACCTCCCATCCCCAGCCACTAAGACAAATGACTAATACCCAGTCCTGGGAGAAGATTCATCCCACGGCTATCCCACCTCCAGCCTCACCTGCGGGGATCGTGAACTTCCA
The DNA here is from genome assembly GCF_009769625.2 of Cygnus olor. NCBI lineage: Eukaryota > Metazoa > Chordata > Aves > Anseriformes > Anatidae > Cygnus > Cygnus olor. Next base: position 17,104,887 of record NC_049178.1, read on the forward strand.
CGGCAAATTTCTTCTCACGGAAGTAGAGGTTTTCCAGCTGCTTCCATTGGAATAGCTAGAAGGACAGGGAGAGAGCAGCACAGCACGGTCACCCCAAGAATCACCAATCTTCTGCCCCCACATTATACAATTCCAGCAAGTTACAAATTCTGTGCGTCTTCAGCTATGGCATAGACCCAGCAATAACAACATTCATAACATCAATAAGTGTATCAATATAAACGTAGGGGATGCCCCTCAAGTAAATGCACACTTGCATGAACAATGCACTGCAACTTCTGGGTTTGGGCTGTGAAAACATCTGCTTTTATCAACAGCACAATTCACGTCACTGCTGGATGTCTGTAGGGACCTTGGGAGGGTGGCCAAAGTCCTTTTCTCTCTGATTAAATGCAGAAGAACTCCAAACGCAGCAACTACGCGGACACCAAGTCCTCTCCTCAGTCAGAACACCGCCAGGGAATGGCAGCAGCTGGGGGACGACCAAGACCTTTCCCTTCTGAAGACACTGGGCATGGGATTCAGCAAGACATTTCGGAGCAGGGGTAAACCACGCACAGAGAAGCAGCAGCTAGGGGAGGACTGGCCCCACAGCACACACCGCTGTAAGGAAACTGCCGATTTCCTGCCAAGTGCCAGCCGGGAGAGCACGCCGAAGGAAACGCTCTGCACCAGGGCTCGGCAGCTGCACCCATGGGCTCGGGGTTTCGCACGAACCCGCTCGCCCTTTGTGCCAGAACCAGCGCCCCGTGGGGCTCACCCCGCAGGTCCCGCACCTCCTCAGCCCAGTCCCAGAGGGCTGCTGCTCCCCTGCCTCTCGATGCGGGTCCTGCAGCAGCACGCCCTGCCCCAGCAGTACGTGTGCGTGGGTACAGACACCCACACGCGTGTACCCGAGGTGTCGCCGAAGGTGGCAGGGAGCAGCAGAGACCTCTGCATCCCCCAGGAGTTCCAGGGTCGCTCTGCCAGGCAGCTCTTGCTGGGACCTGGCACCAGCAGCCCCAGAGCCCCGGCACAGGCGATGCTCCTGCCGGCCTCGCTGCAACGCCCTGGCACGGCTGGGAGCCAACACACCGCGGCTACGGACGGGCCTCACGCTCTGCACAGCTCCCTCTCATGCCACCTCAGTACAGTTCCGTACAGCTCCTCTCATGTCACCACGCTCCCTCCACTGAAAGCTGCCCTCGCAGGGCTGTAAGAGCACAGCCTCACGCCTCTGCGGGAGCAGCTCCGGCAGCGCTCCTCCCGCGCCCTTTCAGCTCTTCGGTTAAAACTTTCCTTTCTAGCACGACCATTTATTCTCAGATTCTGCTGCAGGAAAAACGCGGCAGGGCGAAATGTCATTTACTTCAACCGATCAATCACTTTCCGTAAGATTACGGAAGCTTTCCTCAGCCGCCTCAGCACGCTCCCCCAGCGAGGAGAAGCGCCCAGCGCCAGCAGCGCCCTGCCCCGCTCGGACGGCTCGCAGAAGCGCTCCCTCCCCCCTGCCGCCCCCTTTCCCAAAGCAGAGGGATCCGCTCAGCACCCACCGGGGGTGCCCTTACCTGCCCCGGGCCCGCGGGTCCCGTCCCGTCCCGTCCCGTCCCGCTGGGCGGCAGCCGGCGGCCGGGCGCTCCCGGGCGGCAGCCCAGGAACCGGGGCGGCGCCAGGCGGGGCCGAGCGGGGCCGGGCTTTGGGGCTCGCAGCCTCCGCCCCGGCACCGGCACCGGCGGCCCCCGGGGCTGAGCCCCGGCCTCTGCGCTGCTCCTCCCCGCAGGGAGCAGCCTGCCGAGGTGGAGGGTGCAAATCCGGCGTCCGGTTTAAAAAGGAAAAAAAAATAAGGGGAAAAAGAAGCGGGGGGGTGGGGGGGGAAGAGTAGGAAAAAACAGGGAGAAATTAAAAAAAAAAATCGAAAACGGGAAAAAAGGAAAAAAAAGAGAAAAATAGAAGAAAAAATAAAGTAAAAAATAAAATAATTTTTAAAATCAAATAAAATAATTAAGAAAATAATTAAATTTAAAAAAATTAAATTAAATTTAAATAAAATTAAAATTAAATAAAATAAAATAATAAAAATGAAATAATAAATAAATAAAATATAAAGAATAAATAAAATGACATTAAAAAGCCTTTACATTTCCTGGAGGTGGCTGGGGAGGGAGCAGAGCCATGCCCCACTCGCCCCCCCGCGGCCTGCCCAGCCCCCTAAATCTCCCACATATTAAAAGAAAATAGAAAGGGGGGTGGATTGGAATCTGTTTTTTGAGGGCTGGAAGAACAGTTTGGAAGAAATGAAATGTTTTTGCTGTGTATGTTCCCTTTAGCCCGCTGATAAGGCCCACCTGATCTAATGAAGGTTTTCCTGACACCCCTCCCCAGCCACTGACGTTGCCAGATCCTTACAGGCCCGTGGAAAACTCCCACTGAGCACGGCAGGGGCTGCCTGTCGGACCCTACAAGCAGGATTTGGCCTGCTCGGGGTTTGCTTCTTGGGTCTTTTTGGAGAAGGCACAGAGCAACCTGAAAGCACCTCACTAACCCCGCACCTCTTGGCATTAGGCAGGGCTCTGACCCCAGCCGCAGCTTTTGGAAGCACGGGAGCTTCACCTCCTGCATGCCTCCTGTGATCCTGCAGAACAAAAGGATCGCCCTCCTAGCCCTCTTTCCCATACAAAAAGAGCTTGTAATTGTAGTCTAACAAGAAAGGGAGCAGACACTGCCTGCCTAAGTAGTGAGACACCTTCACAGTGGAAGCAGCTGGTTGTCGGCCTGGCTGATCTGGCATCCAGCTTTGAATAAAAGGCAGGTCTGTCTGGGCCCGACAGCAGGAGCTGGGGAGAACGGCCCCGGCAGGACCACGGGCGGGGAGCTGGCATAGCCCCTGCCTCGAGAAACAGGCAAGAGGCGATTTGCTTAACGCACAGATGCATTTAGTTCAAAAATTACTTTAAAAACATCATTTTTTTTCAAGGGGGTGGAAATCCAGAGAGGAGCCGAGCACTGCTATCCAGCAGCACCTCCAGCCCCAGCACATTTCCTGGGCCAAGAGTGACGGCAAATTCTCACCAAGAGCTCAATTACCCCAATTTTTGGTTTTCCACCCAAGGGATCTTTGCGTAACGCAGCAGGGATGTGTGCGCCGTGCTGCTGCATCTGCAGCAGTCCTTCCTTCGGGAAGTGCTTTGTGGTACGTACCGTGCCCGTAGGGAGGTTCAGCCACCACCATCCCAGTAGCTTACTGGGAACAGCAATCTCCAGACAAATCTGGCGATTCAGACCAAGGAAACATAAAAGATTTCTGCCCGCAGGAATGCACCCCACCCCGATGAAGGAAATTACCACCCTGCCGGCAGGGCTGGAAGAAGGGCTGCGTTTCAGCCCCTCAGCAGCAGTTCGCTGGCTGGCACGCTGCCTTCAACTGAAATCTTTTTTTTTTTGTTGTTTTAAATTGCTCTGCCTGGCTGCAAAGGGAGGCATTTGAGGGGATAGCAGGAGAGCCAAGCTGCCCCACCTGCAGCAACTTCTGACAGAAGGAGGCAGACAGCTCTCACCTGTGCCAGCATAAATTGGCAGAGCTCACCCGGAGGCATCCCTCATCTCTTACATATTAAGCCAGTCGTCTAAAAACCTCTTCAATCACATTTTTTCTCTAATGCACTGCGATCAATCCTTGCCAGGTTCCCACTGGCATGGGCTTTAACAAGGATCAGCGATGTCTCAGCAACGAACAATGCGGCTGTCACAGAACGTGTGTGTTGTGGGGCACGAGCTCGAGCAACTTTCTGCACATCTGGAAGGAACTGCATTTCAGAGCGGTCTTGTAACAGCTCTGTGTTTATTTGAAATAATTATGCGAGCTTAGTATCTTATGTCTAAATCAATGGCTTCTCCTTGGTGAGAAATAAACATAGTAAAAGAAGTCTTTGCATGATTAGATCCGCCTGCTGAGAAGCCTGCACAAACGCTATTGTGTTCTGAGCAATTCAGCCAAGCAGGACAGAGAATTTACATTAAGCAAATGTTCTGCAAGGGAAAACTTTCAGTATCAGCATTTAGAACGTATATGTGGAATTAAAAGAAAAATATCATAAATATTACCCATTTCAAAACTAGTATGCTCTAACAAAAACACTCCTGAGAACATAATGTATTCAAGATGACCAGCATTAGAACTGAAATCCTTGCAGATTTGAAACAATACCATAGCGAGATTACTTTTCCTCTTCAGACATTGGAGTTCATTTATCACCAGGGAGTCGCCCACAGAAACACAATGAAGTGGGAGAAAAGGTCCAAAAGCAAGCAAGCAGCCTTCTCGAATTCCCATTCCTCGGAGTATCACCACACGTTGGCTGAACGCAGAATAAACTCGACCCACTCCACAGTGCACGCTCCAGAAACGAGACAGGGCATTGTTTCTCTCATCAGTGAGAGGAATATGGGTGGAGATAAAAGGGAGAAGTACCCTGTTTTGAAACAGCATCCGAAGTTCTGCACCCTGGGACCCGTTTTATGCGTTTCCTAATCAATTCAGAAGAGATTCAGGATGGGATCTTGGCATGCCACCCAGACACCCCTCCCCACAAGCAGGAGGCATTTCTCCAAGCAGGAGATATCTCCGTATTAACTGCAGCTGAAGGCAGAGTATGTCTGCAGAGCAGCAGGACTGCAGAGTTAATCCCAGGTCTGAGCTGAAACCCGAACACGGGTTGCAAACCCAGGCTTTTTATGCCCTGTGAGACTTCGGAACTATAATCAACTGAGCCGGAGCATAACCTCCAGCCAGTGTGGAGCCACAGCTTTTATCTAGGAAGAAAAAGACAATTTTCCTAAATGACACAAGAACAGCTCTCTGTCTTCAGTCTGTTATAGCAAGGCATTTCCCTCGGCTCCCATCACTCGCAGTCCAGGGCAAGCTGTAAAATCTGGGTCCACTTTGCTGGAAACCACTTCAAAAAATTACAGAGTTCCAGGAGCAACTTAACATCGACAAAACTCCTTTCTTCAAACAATCTCAGGTTCACCAGCAAAATATCATGGCTGGAATCAAACCTCCGCAGCCAGCTTGACAGAGGCAGGCAGACACAGCAGGTTCTCCTGGTCCAGCCCCGACCTACAACAACGCACGGGCAAATGGGCTGCGCTGCTCACGGGTGACTGACACGGCATGCACAAGCTTTGGCAAGGCAGATGAGTATCTGGGATTGCTTCATCTGGTTCTGTCTTGCAAGTTGTTTCCTGTGAAGAGCATTCAACCCTGGACTTCACGCCACAGTGTTGATCCAACAACAAAATCTTGGGATAACCACTGTGCTCCGAGGCTCATATTTAGGTCTCTTTGCCTGAAGACCTACTTGGACAAAGCCAAAAGATTTCACTTTTTGAAGATTACCGTTGGGAACTGACGCTGCATTAATGGATGGAGTTAATTAAAATATGCATGTAGGTTTTCTTCTGAATGTGGATTTATCTCTGAACAGAAGCCCGTGATCAACACGTTAAACAAACGCAGCTACGTCTGGCAGCAGCCATGACTGTTGCACAAAAGGCACAAGGAGCAGAATAAAGCTGCCAGGTGGGAATTCAGGTGGAGCACAGGCACCAACTCCAAGTTCCTACCTGAATCTTGGAAACTTTCCCACTTCAGCAGGTATCACAGAGACTTACACAGCCAGAGATCACTTATCTTTAAAACTAGGAAAGGCCAGCCCAGTCTCCCATTAAATTTGACTCAGCCTTTCCCCGTTACTGAATTAATCAGACATGTATATTTAAACATCCCTAGTTGGAGAAGTGGACTACAATCGGGATGCTCTCTCCCAGACGGCTAGGGATAAACACAACAGCACTTTTGATCCACAACATAAACAGCAGGATAACACCAGCACATGGCAGTTGTGAGTTTGGCTCCATCTTGAAGAGGAAAGCAAGAAAATTCTGCTAAATCCAGCAAAACTAGCACTTCTACTCAGACAGGCAGACAAAATTTACATGCCTATTCCGCTCTTGCTGTTTTGGAAAGGATGGTACTTGCTGACTCCTTGGAGATTTTGACAAGCTATACACACTCTTCGCTCTCTGAAAATATATTTTGATGCATTCACAAATGTGAACAAACAACAACGCTAGCTGAAAGCAAACTTCTGCCTGCCACAGCACTCGCAGCAAGGCTATATAGCTGCGCTGAAACAAACGGCAGTGTCTTCAGCAGTTTAACTTCAGCAATTTTTGTCCCTTCCAGTTAGCACCAAACACAAATCTGCAAGTCCATTGCAATACCACTGCTGCGTAATACTAAAGCCATATCCATCCTTGCTCTTTGAATCAGCTTATTGGCATTAAACCTTCCCTCTGCATTTACGTTCTTCTCTCCCACCTTCCCTTTTGATCTCTGTTCTACATTGTATAATTATAATTAGAGTGCAGCAGACAACTTTTACCATTTCCATTGTAACACTTCCACTGCAGGGGTGACCTTTGGGTGTTGGGTTTTTTGTTTTGCTTCGTTTTTTAATTTTATTTTTGCTAAACACGACTCCTGCTGCATTCAAAGGCAACGCCTCATAAGCAACTGTAGCAGGGTGTGACTTGTTATCTGGGTCCTTGCTGACCTTAAAAAATTTTCTTAATCTGCCTGGTTGATGTTGTAAACTGAAATCCCACAAGCAGAAAAGTGCTTGGCGAAGCAATGCTTCTAGCCAGGCAGGATGTATTTTCTTGGAGAGAGTTACTGGTCACAGCGGGACATCCTGGCTGGAGAATAGTCTGCGTCTGATCTGATCGGGAAACCTTGTAGATATTGTCTAAATGTAGGCAAGTGCTCAAGAGCAAGAGGAGCTGCTTGATGTTCTTCTTTGATGATTGATGGCTGTATTAACATTTTCTAGGGTTTTCATTGTGTCACTCTCATTTCAGAACATGCATGGTAGGAGAGACCTAAAGAGCTTTACTGAACAAAGTGAAGGAAGGACTTGAGAGTTCAACCTTGGACACACAGGTATATAAATACAGCACAAAAGAAACCAAGTCATAGCCTGCTCTGGAGAAAGAGAAGATCAAGTTGGGAACTTGAAAGGGAATTGCTCTCCACAAGGAAGTTTTGTTAAGCCATGTTTTCTGGCACAAATACACTAAACATTATCATTTTGCAAATGTAAAATTCCCTGGCAGGAAGCACACGCTTCATGTGAACTCCTGCCCAGAGCATTCCAGGGAACGGAGAACAGCAAGCTCCGTGTCTGCATCTCCTTACAGCCTCAATGTTCCAGCAAAGACATGACCAAAAAAAACCCCACACACATCCAACCCAACAGCACAGCTCCCACACATGCACTGCTGTCTTTTCCCCACTGCCAACCCTGTTAACTCTTCAGGGACTTCCAGGGCTCAGTCCTGTCTCAGTGAGCCTTACACATCTACAGGACTGGAGGAGTTCCCAACATATCATGTGCTTGAGCAGCACGATGGATTTCCAGGGCTGCCAGCAGAAGAGCCTGTTAGGGTTGACTGATGGATGGCTGCGAGGGAGCCAGCAGTGGAATATGGGACCCTCTGCCCTGTTTCAACAACAGCTGAAGTTGTTGGCAGAGTTTACTCTCCAGGAGACACACTGGGGAGAAAGGGGGCGGAAAAAGAGAAGAACGACTTCCAGTATTTGGCATTTACTCTCAATCCCCCCTTATAATTCATTTCATCATGAAAACATGCAATCGCCTACAAAGGCCTGCAGTTTCACACAGTTCTGCTTGTATTTCGTGGACATCAGTGGATCTTCTCATTATTTTTTCACACAAATTACACCTCTGAAAGCCAAACGAAACATTGCTCAAGTACAAGGCCTTTAGTTTGGGACTTGCAGAAGCCCAACTCCTTCATGCTTTTGTAGTTATCCCTGGAGACTGCCAAAATTCCTGTAGAGACTGTCCTGAGACCACCAAACTCAAAACCACAAAGCTCCTGAAGGGAGCTGCTGGCTGTAGTGAATTACTTTCCAGTATTTAAGCAAGGGGGGAGAATTTTTACTGCCTGGGTGCTAACAGGATTCTTCTACCTCCAGCCATTTGTCTTTTGCTCATTTTTTTTATAAGCAATAGTTTAAAAAGGTACATACTGGCATGCAACACTTCCCCACCAACCCAACAAATGCAATGATACAAAAAACTTACTTTTCTGGGCTTGACTTTGTCTTGTAAGTCGTACTGTCCTATCCCTTTATAACTTATTCCAAGCCACCAAGGGATTCCTTGTTTATCCTGAAACAGGGAAGCCTGCGTGAGCTGTGAGCTACTTAAAAATTAAGCAATTCCAAGATCACAGCCTACTTCATTCTGTGACAAGTACAAGTAGGTAGGGAACAAGGACATTTTATGCAAACAAACTGATGTGAAGTGGATTGCTAAAGTGAATGTTGAAAATTTCTTCCACTGCCTTCTCAGGTAGAGGCAAGAAACTATGTGGCGGTTGTGCAAAGTGGACAAAAAAGCAACAGCACTGTTGAAACAAATGGGTGTCACTCTTTGCAAGAGGTGGCTGTGAGGAGGAAAGGGTAAGGGAGAGAAAAAAATGTGGCCAATGACTGCATCCATGAAACTCAGGCACGACACAGCTGCAAGAGGAGAACAGTACAAACAATCAACTTCTCAGGTACCATTGTCAAAGCCATGACTAAAAGTAAGGAGACATCACCTCTGCTGAGCTCTTCTGCAAAAAACACATTTGTCCAGTCTCTGCTCTACAAATGGAAATAAATAGTGTATTTCCATCACTCTCCAAAAATACTGTTCAACTAAACAGCATTTTCCCACTCTACATGTGCACCCACTAATCATTGCCATTTAGAAGCTCTTTTCTACATTGTATTTTTTCTAGTCTTGGTTAGAAATGGCTCCAAAGGAAATATTAATTGCCTCAAATCTAGAAGTGATATCCAGGTTAATTAAGCTGGTATGAATTTAGGTCCTGATAGCATGACTGAAGGTTTTCACAGAGATTCCTTTCTGTCTTCTATAGCACGCAATGCTTTGCTGCTCTCTGAAAACATTTTAAAAAGAGAACTGAAGAGGGAAAAGGTATAGAGGTTGAAAAATGTGGGGTTTAATTCCGATAGAAAGGTACTGAATCATCAAAATACTCCTTTAGGAATGCAATCACATGTAATAAGCCAAGCAATCATATTATCTATAGACATTTACTAACCTTTACTCCATAGTAATGAACTCCATATGTTGGCAAAGCTTCTACCACTCTCATGTACCTGTAGACAGATTTATAGCGTATCAGATGATTTTCTCTGGAGGAAATCAATCTATTAACATATTTTTTTCACACATACATTCAGGACATGTCATTTATCATTTGCATATTTTGAAGACCTTAATGATTTAATGCCCATGGTTTTGGAAAAAAATAGCACCCAGGCTCAGGGAAAGATGTGGTATTTTGGCCCAGACAAAGTAAATGGAAGATTTCTCATACTACAAAACACTCGATCTCCTATCAGAAGTTCAGAGAATTGAAAGCAAAACTTCCATTTCTGAAGTGAATGTGTAAGTCTTTTGGGAAATGTTGGCAGGAAAGATATGCCTATAATTATTTCATGATGGTGCTTTGTTAAAATAGATAGCTTTCAAATTAAATTGTTTATGGAGTTGTACAATTTTTTCATGACGCAATTCAGACAGCCACTGAAGAGATAATTTTTTCTCTGTTCCTGTCGAAAGAAGCCTCTGAATTATTGGGACAGAGTTGCAGGCCCCAAGCCATGGGACAAAAAGGGCAAGTTGTCTACAATATGCAACTACAGCAATCATCTCAATCTTCTTGGTTCCATGGGCTGTATTCATCCTGCAAGAACCTTGTTTTTTGAAAACTAAATTTGAACACACATGCATTTGTTTTCCTTACAGAACCTAAGGTAACATCCTTAGAGTCTGGTGTGAAAACTAAGTGATAGCAAGCAGGGTATGGAGAAGGCTTTTTTGAATAAATAAGGCCCATATTGTTTCTTTTATATTTGATGTATTTGAAGGAAGAGATACAACCTTAAGTGGAAACTTGTGACATCTAAAGCTTGAAATACTTTTAAAACATTACTCAGTAAAAAATAATACTGGCAGATACAAAAGGCAAAGTTTGCAAGCAATAATAACCCAAAGAGCCTGCATGCCACTTCTCAAATAGGAAAGAAAAAAAAGGAAAAAAAAAAAGGAAAAAGTTAGTAAAAAGATCATCTTCACAAGTAAGTGTCATACTCACTGAACAATGGCTTGTCCTCTGGTCAGACCTTTAATTTGTGTATAATGTTCAATTACTCTATCCTCACTGCAAAACAAGCACAAAAAACAATTTAGAGGCTGTGACTTTTTTTCCGCATGTGATAGCATTTGTTGAAATTTGTGTGCCTGCTCAGCATGCAGAGGAGTGCCCCTCTGTACTTTTCTCTGTACTTTCCCACCTTTCATTAAGCAGTGTGGAGCTGCCTTCTAATCCCTACCATTGCATGCTGCGTTCCAGACTAATTACCAAATCATTTCAGATCAGCCTGCTCCACTGCAGATGCTGCTGCAGAATAATAGTACTAATTGTATAAATTCATTTTCACATTCTAAAGAACCCAAACTTCAAAGGATGGTTAGTGCTCTATATGTATGGCAGAAGTTGTTAAAACAAACATTTTCATTCTAGCGTATTCTTTTCACCTGACATTTCATAGACAAACAACTATAGATTTGTCAGCAGTGACATTTTTACATTTTTCCTGTTATATACTATAACATTTGCTTTTAGTGGAATGAGAAATAAAATGTGCATTTAAGTGTCAGACACTTGAATGCAAAGAGAAACCAACAGTATTTGTTCTGAAAGAAAAAATCATAAACCTAAAAATGAAATAAATGAGGGAGTCAAACTTGAATAAAGGGCATGAATTACAAGGAAACAAAATTGTTCATTCATCCCAAACGTATTCTTCTATGGCAAATTCAAGCCACAAAATCGGACCTGCCTTTCTGTTTCCAGCTTTTCCATCTCATCTTTTCCCTGTCCTGTTGAGGAGTGAAAGAGCGGCTGGTTGGGCACCTGGCACCAGCCAAGGTCAGCCTACCACAGAGGCTCTGCTGTTTAGTAGTTGAAAAGGTGCTCTTTGCAAACACAGACTTGGCCAGGATTCAGATTTCATCTCTTTCTAATGCATGGTGCCCACTTACTCTGATCCAGCAATTTAATTTGAACGAACTTTCAGTCAGGGATTTGCATCGGATCTTGTGTAACTTATAACCTTCTAAAATTGCAAATGCTTGAACACAAGCAATTAACCGAGTCTTCTATAACACAGGCTGAAAACTTTTAAAACATTTTACAAAACTGTTTAAAAGTGATCTTGTCATTACTACCCATAACAAAGATTTCCATTTTAAATGAATTAAACAGCTCACCAGTAAGCAAGCGACGGATGCTCCTGCAGCGTCTTGGTAGGGAAGACAGGCAGCGTCTTCAAATCTTTCCTAGTGTTTTCATCACTAAAAGCAAAAATGGCACAGAGTCAGTGCTGGTGAATCATTCATGCAAATTGCCGGTTTCAGCGGAAGGAAAGGGTTGTATTTGCTACCCAAGAACAAGGTGGATTGCCCCATATCAGGCCGTCATAGCAACGTAACTCTAGAGGCCCTCTCATGTGACAGTGATGTACATGGTGTCATGCAGACTCATGTTGTAACTCATTATACAGACACGTGATTATCGAGTTAGTCAGGCCACTGTGGCGGGAGTGTGGTATCAATATTTATTTTGCACACACTCAGTTTGCTAAGTACAGACTGAGCTCTCAACAGCTGCAGAAGGAAAGTTTTTGCCCAAAGGCAAGGCTTGCAGTGCTATTTTTGCTCTGTCTTTAGCTAAAATCCTTTGCAGTAGACAATAAATTCCATGAAGCAGCATGGCATTTGTCAAATCTCAGAGTTTGACACAGATCCGATTCAAAACAAAGGATTTCAGTTCATATACTTTGAAGTATTTTTACTGGAAGGAGTTTTCCTGGAGTTCACATTCTGCAGAAAGTTCAAATATTTTGGACTCTAGGCCCAGCCCAGAACAAAATCAAGGCTGTTGAAATATGTGAATGCAATTTGTCACAAAACCAACAACAAACAGCAGAATATTTTAAAACCTATTTGTAGGCATCAGTAAAATGGTGAATATTTTCTCCTTATATGCTCCATTAATTAATCAGCTGAAAGCTGCACGCCTCATTTCTGCAGGATTTCTGCATGCCTTCACAGCAGTGTGAACAAGCACGAACACGACTGTTCTGTGAAAAGAATGCACCAGTCATGTTCATCGGTATCTGCCTCGACTTCTGCAGCCAGGCTTTCCTTGAAGGTGTTTCCCTGCTCCCGAGCTCTGTTTTCATCAGCGTCCACTATTACAGATCCCGTCTGAGCCGTGTTGCCCCTCTTCCCTCAAAGCGGCTCGTGCGCACCCATGCACCCGAGGAGCAGATACCAGCACAGAAATCTGCTCTGACACCACACATCAGCCACTGCAGGTGGAGGAGGCAATGGAGGTGCACTGAACCACTCACACCTTCAGTCTCACAGCAGATGTCACATGGAAGGAGCAGTAAATTGAAACTTTTTGTGCCTCCAGCGAGCGCAGGCTAATTGCTCTCCAAGCTTCTTCCCCCAGCCCTGACAATGCGCCTCAACCCTGACTAAGAGGGACCACCTCTGGGGACCAGGAAACAGTTCAATCAACAGCCTATTTATTCTTCAGCGTCTTTGATGAAGTTGCCAAGAAGGGGGATGGTCAATTAGCACGCAGGAGCTGTTGTTTCTGAGCTCTGCAGCCGGAGCTCTTCTGCCAAGAATATGCACTTTTCTTTGCAAGCTGGCCAGCTCCCAGCTGCCACAAATGGGGACATCTGGGTAGAAAACCAGGATCTCTCCTCTCAGTGCTCATAGGGCCAGTGCTCACAAAAGCAAAAGGGGGGGTTATTCACCCCTTAAAAGCTTGTTGATTGTATCAAAAGGCTGTAAAACATCCCAGCTTGTGGTGCAGACAGGTTACCAGGGCTTTGTAGGGCCACATAAAAATGCAGACAGAGCTCATTCTCCTGAGGCCTCAGAAACCAGAGTAAAAATAAACCAAACCAAAAAGACCATCCTAAAGCTAAACAAAGCAAAACAAAATGAACAACAACAAAAAAAGAAAACAAAGCCCTGAGCAACCTGGTCTTAACACAGAGCTGACCCTTCTCAGAGCAACAGGCTGGTCTAGATGACCTCCTGAGCTCCATTCCAACTTAAATCATAAACTCAGGATAATTTATCATTAAAATAAAGATTTCCTACTATTTTAAGTCTAACTCATAACTGTAATGGCCGCATTAACAGACAGGGCTGGCAGGGAAATACAGTGAAGTAGGAGAGGGTTTCAGAAGGAAGCGATAACAAAATAGCTCATTTTTACCACACAAAAGGGTTGTTCCTCTAAATATAGGTTCTCAACACAAAAGATTCATAATCAGAGGTTTAATAGCAGGTCCCTAACCCCCCTATTTAGAAGCCTCGCTGCCATTGAACAACAAAACGCCCAAGCAAGGGCTGAGGCAGTGACGAGGCTGATGCTGGGAGACGAGAGCTGAGCCCCAGAGGTGCAGCCCCCTCTCTCCTGCCCCACTGCAGGGCAGGGCCACGGGTGATGCCTGAGCTGCCACCACAGCAGCTAGGTCAGGAGGTCCCAAGCTCTCCTTCACCAATCGTTACGGCATCAGCAGCCTCTCCAGCACTGTCTCTCCACAGAAACACCACCAACCTCAGCAGCTGTGTTCTACCACGCACGGAAATGCCACATTATGTCCCGCACGTTGGGACATCGGTGACTAAAGGGCTGCCATCACTTCCGTGCTGCGAGGCGGGACCCACCCCTCCAGCACCGACCCAGAACCGCGGGCCCTGGGGCAGTGCCTTAGCAGGCAGAGGCCAGGGAGCTGTGACGACTTTTTGAGGAGCTGGAGCTTCTCTGTTCTCCTGCCAACCTGCAAATCTACCCAATGTCTCATAATAGCAGCAAATACACTCCTTTTAGGAGGCCAAGTTGGCCCTTGGGACTTGCCTTTCTGAAGGGACCTGATCTCATAACTGGTTCAAACACAGTCATGTCTTGTCGATCTGCAGCTCTGCACCCTATCAAAATGGACTTATAAGGCCTGAACGTCTCTGAGAAGCCACATGAGAATTTTATTTTTTCCTTCATAATCCTAAAACTAAGCATGAAACAATCCTAGAAAAATGTGAAAGACCTGGAGAACAGGGCACAGCTCCTCGCACGCTGAACGCCTTCAGAGCAGGCTGGCACTCAGCAGCGCAGATCTGCTGACTGTGCACCCAAGGATTAGCATTTGGGATGATTCACAGCTTCATGGATAATAAAAGCCTCAAGTGGACCTCTTCCCTCCTTCAGCAGAGTTCATTATCACTTCATCTGCAGAGAGGAGACCAAGCACGTCTCCCCTTGACCCTTCGGATCACTTTCCCAAGCCCTCTGAGCCCCAGCCGTTCCCCAGAGGTGACGACTGCAGATAGCAGGAGCGACGGCTTGAATTATTACCTGTTCCTGTTCAGTTTCACAACAACCACAAGGCGATGCAGAAATCAGAGGGCAGCCAGCCCCGGCTCCAGATGCCCTGCCGCCCAAACAGCCGCCCAGCCGAGCGGACAACCGTCGTGCTCAGCATGGCCATGGGCAGCAGGACAGCTCTCCTCAGAGCCGCAGTAGACCCGGGCAGGAGGGACCGAGCAGCCCCTGCTCACTTTTTGTCTGATCCCCGCTACGGAGGGGGCTTCTTGACTGCTGCTTCTTGGCAGAAGGCCCACATATAAACTTTAAACCGCCCAGAGTCAACGGGACTGAACTTTTTTGGCAAAGGTTTGTTTATTTCCCAGGAGGGGAATCTAAGAGAACACTCGTCTCAAGTATTTTTCCACTATGGAGGAGAATGAAAGAAAACAAGCTGATAGACCCTTTCCTTTCCATTCCACCCTCTAAATGGGAGTTTCCTCCCCAGCAGGTACCGAGCAGAACTTGAACTGCTGTAGGCAATGTACATGCAAATCTACACCAGACCCTCCTCACACCGAGCATTAACTTTCATTTGGGGTATTGTGGGTTTGATTTTCTGCTCAGTACCAGCTCTACAGGGACTGAAGGGCAGCTCGTCTCTAAAATAACCAATTGCAATCGATAAACCACATGCCATACGAGTAGAAGTTCCCACATCCAAACTACTATCTCTAGCAGCAACCCAGTACTGATCCTATGTGCTTCCTACAGCCTGCTGACCTGCCAGGGAAACGTTACGTGTCTAAAACCCCACCAGAAAACTTGGTTCCTGGGGGGGAACCAAGTCAGACTACCCTGGCATGCTCTGCTGAAAGCACATTACTGAAATTAAAAAAGAGACATATTTATGCTCCCAGAAAGTGTATCCTCACAGCTTGTAATAGCATGATACAACACTCCCTGCCAGGCAAAGATTTAAAGAACTGTGCTAATTAAGACCATTTGTTAATGGCTGCCCAGGCTTTTCCCTGCGCCCACTGTCACAAACAGCTTATGCCTTTTGCTAATGCAGTAATTCAAGGCAATAGATGTAGATGTAATAAGACGTGGTTAATGAGATTAACATAAAATGTGAAGAGCAATAGACACACCCACAGCAGCAAAAGCAGTATGTTGGATGATATCATAAAAAGTTAACCCGCATCTTCTTTGTAAATATTAATACATCGATAAGAATAGGACTTCAGACAACTTTTAACTGACTAAAGTGACGGCAGGTGTGTGTCTCTACTGAACCATGTTGATAACACTCTACAAGGCAGGAATTTATCGCTGGGGAAAGTTCACCGTACAGTGATTTTCCTCTGTTCTCAAAGCCTCTTGTCCTCACATAAATACTTGCTCTTGTACTTCTGTGTGATCATTAGAAAGCTTCTCCTGGGTCCTTCTGAATGTGACTGCTTTACATTTGGTTTATTCTTGTAATGAATTTTAGGCACACCACCAGTGGAATTTAGAGTGGCCTTGTTTTTAGAAAACACTGACCAACTGCACAAGTTAACCAGAAAGCTATTTTACCGACACCAACAATCAGCAGCCACTTCTGAGAATCGCGTGCGAGACAGAGAAACGTGCAGCTTCACAGCTAAAGAAAAATACAGTATTACCCTGCACTGTGAAGATGCTTCAGAAATTTTCCGTTAAGATTTTTCCTCCTTATTCTGTTCAAGATGTTTGAAGCTAGTGATATGAATGATTAAAGGCTAACTGCACAACAACAACCCGTGCTGCTGCCTACAGCCCAGCCCGGTCCCACAGTGGGCAGACTGAGGGTGGCATCACCGAGGTCTCCACGTTGTTCCCCTTCCCTATGACCTTAGATGACAGGCAGCAACACAGGCTGTCACCTTACAGCTGGACTGCTTCGGCAACAGGTGCATTTCCTGTAGTTTTTTGTTTTGTTTTAAAATAAACAGAAGGGCCGAGCAGGCTGCCTCGCACGCTCCCGTGGAGGCTGGTCTGTCCTCCAAGGTACTACACGAAACAGGTGTGGGGAGCAAGCAGCAAAGCAAGGGGGGAAAAATGAGCAGGGTTAAAAGTGCAAGAGAAAAAAGGCAGGGAAGGAAGACAGAGCAGGGAAGGTAAGGGGAGAGACAATTGATTTAGCAGCATTTGAGTAAGTCAGAGCAGCAGGATCTTGGCAGCAGGATTTTGAAATGCACTCTCTGACAAATCCTCTTTTGTGACAAATGCCAGACGTTTCCCATCATTTCCCAGCCTTTCAGTTTATGGTGTGATGGCACACTCAAGAAAGTTATTTTTCCATTGAAGGAAGACCAGGACCCAGAAAGGCCACGAACATGGGGCTCCCATCTGCACAGGGCAGCCAGAGCCTCCCCCCAGCAGCGGGGAGCTACGTCAGGCAGGCAAAAGTTTGCCACTTGAACACCAGATAAGAACCACCTGCTCAGAAAGGTATTTGAAGGAGCATTTTTAAGAGCCTTCCAAAGCCTGTACATGAGAAGGAACATGATAAAGATTGCAGATGGCTTTTTCCAATGCCAAGCAAATGTTTTGGGCTTGTTGCATATCTATGCTGGGGCCATGCTGCTAGCCCAAGGCTTTCCATGCTGTGCTGCAACATCAGTTTTAGAGCCCGACCTTCAGCTCCAGCCCTGCTCTTTTAGGCTAATTTCTCAGCTTCCCAAGTCCCCCACTGACTTTCTGAAAAAGCAGCAGCAGCACCTGCTCATCTCACAGGGGTTTGGTGACTCCATGAGTCGGCTTCTGGAAAATGTAGCAAGAACACCACAGAAAAAGCAACATCTTTTATAGCAGCTCTCTGAATGCACCTCTCTCTCTGAGGACATGGGAACCAGACAAATGAATGTGAGATGCTCCTGGAGCCCCCTGGCCGATGAGGCACCATTCATATTTTCCCTTTTGCAGGCAGGGAGCAGGGTTCTCCATGGGCAGAGAAGATCTGTGACCTGAACAAGCCCTAAACTCTCACTTCGTTTACAGCTCTTGGTGTGAAGACAAAGTCTTCAAAGTATTAGTACCTCTTGAACAAAACACCCACGGCTGTTGATGGCTAATGGTCCCACAGCCCTGGTGCCACACATCCTCATTTATGAAGCTGCAGCGCGTGTTAGCAGGGCTTCTTGGTCAGTGCAGACAAAGCAGAACGGCTCTGCTTTACCTGGGGATTCACTGTAAAGCAAAATATGGCTATTCACAGCCAACACAACGCTTGAAGGATCCCAAGCCCTTCCTCGCAACAACCCACTATTATTTCTAACACTCACGCTTTCTTCCTGTTCGCACAAAAGTCAGATTAGCCACATTAGTTGTGGTTTTTTAGCATGTCTGAGTGCAGCAGCAAAGCTCAAAGCTTGTTATCACAGCTCTGTGTGCTGATACAGAGATACACGCAACCACAAGAAAAATAAAGCATCCAAGTAACAATAAAGGCCCGACGAGTCTGCAAAAGCAAGAAGCTGATGCTGAAAAGCTGTCATCCCATTTCCTGTAGGCACAAAACACACACTGCTGGTTAGATCCCAAACACCACGAGGAAGGAAAAACAAATGAGGATTTTCTTGCCTCTTTTTTTTTTTTTTTTTTTTTTTTTTTTTTTTTTTTTTTTTTTTTTTTTTTTTTTTTTTTTTTTTTTGTCTGGAGGCAGACCAGAGCTCAGACTGCTGCTTGCAGCCTGTGGTGCAGGACTGGAGAACCTCTGAGCACGCACAAAAGCCCTCCCTAGGTGGCTGGGTTGTACCCACCATAGCACTGCTTCTTTGAGCTAAAAGTGTCTTAAATGAAAAGATGAAGAACTGAAAGAAAAGACTGCTGAAGGATCCTTACATATGACAAAACACCATGACCCCTTTTGCTGCCCCTCTGGAAACTGTACTAACATCACGCATATAAAATACAGAAATATGTTACTTACCCAACTGCCATAATTATGTGTAACTATTAGAATTACACTATAGTATGCAAGCAGCAAATCCCCAGAGATCAAAATATTAAATTACTCAAAGCATTCTCCTTCTTTCTCTGTTTAATTCTTTGCTCACTTCATTCTCTGCTTCCACCTAATTCAGGCTAACTCATCTGCTGCATAATAAGCATACTACACAAATTCCTCAGGAGCCCTTATAATTTCCTATTTTAAAATTGTTCTGTTAAAAAAAACCCACAATGCTAAAATGACAGCATTTCAGAGATGACACATGCTTCGGTCTGCCCTGAACTTTACAAGTAGCACTAGCAGAAAAGAAATGTTGGTGTTAAGTCTAGCAGAAAATTGGTGTCTTAAACACAATTTTTTGTAATTGCACTTAGTCTACAGAATGAATTTCAGCTTTTTACTGAAGAGAAAAAAAAAAAGACACCAGGAAAGAACAACATTTTCATCTCAGAACTACCGCCTGAGTGTTTTGGGAGATGGAGTTAGAGAGCTCAGTGGCTCCTTCACTACACGTTTCACACGATACACTTGGGGGTAGGATTCTGAACATGAACTCAAGAAAAGCGAGAGACTTGCATGCAGCTATGGAAAAATTACTAGTTTTCAACCAGCTTTTCTTTCAAGAGAGTATAAAATTCAGTTAATCAGAGAGAGATCTGTGTGAAAGTGGGTATCTGATATTTGTAAAGTAGGGAAGTCACCACTGTATGAAATACATATCAAACATGACTTTCCTTTCCCTAAGATTGCTTATTTACCACCTCGGTTCTTTACATGTTCCAAATGAAGTGAAATACATAATCACCTCCCTCGGCAAACAGGGTCTAAGTTAAATCTGTGCTCGTCGTGTTCCACGTTTTAGTTATTCATTGCCACAGCGAGGGCAGGAACGCACAGAGCTGGGTTCGACTGAGCCAGAGTTAATGGTTCACGAGCATGTGCCTAGCAAGGCATTTAAAGAAAAAGGGCACAGAGCGGAGTCGCAGCTGAAAGGCAAAACACAGTGACTCACTCGGCAAACAAGAAACTGTAGAGCAAAGCGAGGGCAAGCACAGCACCAGACCGCTCAGCGCTGATTTCCCAGCTGCGCGGACACGACCTCCAGGGAGCAGTGGGCTATGCTGGGGAGAGCCTCTGTAAACACCACTGCACAGGCATCTAAAATATGCAATTGCATTAAAAGGAAAATCCAAACCTAAACTGAGCTGGTGTCTATGACAGGCACCAGACGGATGCCTTGAGAACGTGGATCCTCCCGGCTCGTTTATGTCACCCACCGGTACGGCCTGAACCCTGCTTGGAAGGAAATCCTTTGGGGCTGCCAGAGGCACCAGGCTGTGCTCAGGCTGAGAACACCACCACCACGGCCCCTTGTGGGGGTACACACGAGGTGGGCTCCCCATGCACCGCACAGATCCCTCCCAGACCTCCCCAGGATGGGAAAATAGGGACAGTGGGGGAATCTGCTCCAAATCTGTGCTTCTGCTTTGCCCCAAATCCTGGCTGTGGCCACACCTGGGGTTTGGTCATTTGGACCTGGTGAGATTTCCCAAAACAGGCCGGACAAGCCAGCTCCAACAATTCTCAGGCGTGTCCTGCTTCTGATGCCAAGCTGGTCCTCGGGTAAGCGCTGCAGGTAGCAGGTGCTTCGCTGTCAGACACCCCCTGCCTTCTCCTGAGCACCTATTTCCTAACACTGCCCACATCACCATTTCCACGTTCATTTCCACCAAGAGATTCTCCCTCCAGCAATCATACTCCCAAGCAAATACTACCCAAAACCTAAGAGTTACTGCTCATCTTAATTAGGAGCAAATTCCTGATGCCAGTTTTCTGCACCTAGACCAAGCACTTATTTTGTTCTTTGATAAAGTTTGTAAAGTTTGGAGCTTCTGAGCCAGTTCCTCTATCGCCTCAGCCAGCAAACGTATCTTTCACACAAAGCTCTTCCTGCTGCAGACTGCGTTTATCACCCACGTAATGATAAACCCCAGTGTCTCACACTTGTCAGCTATCAGGAATTCATTATTTTGTCTGTGTTATGTTACACCAGTCAGGAGTTATCTTTGCAGCCCACAGACCAGAATCAAAACCGAATGTGTCAGCTATTTAAAGAGAATGGAAGCCCTCCTCCAGCAACTTCATCAACTTGCAGGGAGCGGGGCTGCCTTGCAGTCCTGGAAGTGTTATTGTGGAAAAGGAGATCCAAGATTAGCAGTCAGAAAAACCTTTTTTCAAAAGTCACTTTCTTGGTATAGTCCAAGCAGCTAATCTGATTTTAATAAACTCTCTAACATTAGAAGCACAGCATTTTTGGTATTGTCAGTCATCACGTCTCTCTTTTTTCAAGCTACAAAGAAACATAACGCTATCTACTATTGTACAGCATTTCTGAGGGCAGATGCGTAGTCTGTAAACTAAGTACAAGTAAACCATTTATTTTCCAAGGAGGCAAGACTTCACATATTGCATATTTACACGGTGAATAATTTCCAGCCTGATCTTGTAATTATTCTGATTGGGTCTCTTTAAAATTTAAACAAAACTCCTAAAATAAATAGAACATACACTTCCCCCCCCCAAAAAAAAAAAAAAAATAAAATTCAACCGTGCCAGAAGCTGCAACTTGAATCAAATTCTCTTTTTAAAGCCCTTGCAGAAATTTTAAAAATTCAACGTTTTTTAAAACCATGGTTGCAGCTTTCTTCTGTTTCATTTGCAACCATGCAAGTGGATGACTGCGTTTAAGGAACACAACTTCAAAACTACGCTAACGTTCGCGACTTGCATCTTGTTTGGGGTTCTTAACGTAGGAGCTGGAGAAGATGGATGAGGAATCGGTTCAAAGAGAGAAACAGTCAGCTGAGAGTCCTAGATCAGGCGTGGGCAGCGAACACGAGCAAGCATCACATCCCTCCTCTTGAGCCAAGCGCCCCAAGCCATTCCGCAGGAAGGCAGAGGGCCGTCGACGTGCAGCATCCCAAACTTGCTGCCAGCATCACAAACACAAACCTCTCAGAGGAAACCTGTGCCTGTCTCAACCCTGACGCTGCCCCACACCCGGGAGAGATGCGGCACCTCCGCGGCACGCTCTGCATCACACAGATGGGGTGACTACTGATCGTGGCCGGGATCACCCATCCAGTAAACAGGAACAGGAACTGGGCGTGCGGTGAGCTGCACCACTGCGGCATGTTGCCATCTTTGCTAATAATTCCTCCCGCGGCCCGTGGTAATTTTAGGCCACCTTTGAGAAACCAGAGCGATCCGAAAAGGGCAGCCCTGCACTGGGCATGCCGTGGGTGTAACTCCGAAGCCTGTACTTAACAGCCTGTAAGGCTTTATCAAGATGTCTTCAAACCACTGTCTTTTCAAAGTGGGACTTGAGTGTTTTGTGTTAATCTCTGAAAGACAGAGCGCGTACCCTGGTGCCAGGAGGGCAGCCCAGCACCCTGGGGACCCACCACCGCACGTCACCTGCAGGGGCCAAGCCCCAGGGACCCTCGTGTGGCCGTGCTGGCACTGCTACTGGACTGCGAGGGCTCCCCAGGGTCACCTCCGTGGTGTAGGAAACAGAAGTTTTTACTTCCTCCAAGTGCCCGCACGTCAGGTTTGCTCGCTGAAAATGAACAGATTTCCAAAGAATGTGCTCACCCACTCAGCCCAGGACGAGGGCGGGTGGCTCTCGGGAGATTACTGCGCTCTTCCAGCAAGGCCTTATCTGAGAATTTGAGCAGCGGGTTGGGAAAGGGGTTACTGGAGAGAGGCAGGAGTTTAAAGCGCTCGTACCCTGGTACCGGTCTGTGTATTCCCACCTGGAGTCAGCAAGAGGGACATGTGCCTCCCAAAAAGCTCCCAGGAGGCGTGTGACACAAGCAGAGCTCACCAGCGCTGCCTGGACTGGCCCTTTTTAACTCCCAGCACGCTAATCTCCAGGACTTCGGGCGATTCCTGTATCTACCGGGAGTTCATTCAGCACTAATCCTACATAAGAAAAAAAAAAATTAACCAGGCTGTTCTCACGTAAGCATAAGTGGTGCAAGAGCTGCATTCCAGAGGGTGACTCAAAGTGGGATTGCCAAACGATAGCGCACGGTGAACACATCGAAGCAAGGCACCGCAGACGGGGGCAACCACACGGCACGAAGAGCAGACAGGCTGCAGGACAGCGTCCCTGCTCTCACCGCTACGTTTGCCAGGGAGAGCAGTCACACAGTATCTTTGTTAGATACGCCGGTAATTAAGCTAGTGCTTTATCATCAGCGGTCCAAATGACCACTTGTGATATGTAAAACCGAATTCCTTCACTTCTGGTGGCTGGGACAGCTGGCCATGCTCATTTGATATGGAGGCATAACTTTTTTCTTTTTTAAATACAGTGAAAGCAATTGCCACAGCCATGATCTTCTGCAAAAGGCAACTCTGAGGAAGAGCTGCACTTGGAAAAGGAAATCAGTCTTGTAGCACACCTCTTCCCTCCAATTTTGTTTAAATACTTTTGAAGGTACCCACAGGTGACCCACGCCTTCCAACCTGTCAGCTGAGGCATGTGAAATAACCACGTACACTGTTCCTGTGCATGTGAAGCAATGCTTACAAACCTATTTATTGCAAATGATAAGGAGTCAGAGTTAAGTTCAAACCACAGAAGGGAGGTTTTAACTATAAAGGTAGGTTTTAACCTTAACCTCTTTTCTTGAGAACTTGTACCAGGTTAAGAGAGCCCACGCCACCAGCGGCTGCAGCTTAACAAGTCACTTCTTGTCAAGTGAACTGTGGTAACGTGAGTTCTCTGTCCCTAAATTAAGGGAAGCTTTGGGAATCACTGTGAAATCAGGCAAGATGAGCAGTCTTTCTGGTGAAAAGGGCAGCATGCTGCGGCTATAAGCAATATCCTGTGGGTCAGAAAGCAGGTCTACCGCATGAATAGGAACAGAAATCATCTGTAGAGCCAGCCCAGCCAGCTGATCTTAGTCACAAGGACATCTTTTCCTCCCTGCAGGCATGACAGCACACCAACAAAAAGCAGAGGGAGATTGGTGATGGACTTCACACAAAGTGTGTCCTTCAGTGAAGCAAAGACCAGCACTTGGAGAAGGGGGCTTGGACCGAAGAAGTGGCACTGAGCTGACAAACACACGCTGCAGGAAGAGCAGAGGATGCCTCTGCTGCTGGTTTTGGCAGCCAGGTGCAGCTCATCACCTGCGTTTTTGCAGGTAGCTCTCTGCTGAGCATTCTCAAAACACGTCTGTTGTAGCAGGAGAGCTGTTGCAGCAAAAGTGTAACCACATCGCTCCTCCTATATGGAAGCTCAGCAAGTAGTAAAACATTAACGCAACCAAAGCTGACCTTTTGAATTTCTATTTGCTTAGCGAGCTGTTTCTAATTGAAGGTCTTTTCCCCGGGCTCCAACAGCTCTGAGTGCGACCCCAGCTCCCCTTACAGCCCCCAGTGCTGGTTACCCAAACCAGTGCACGGAGGTGAACCCGCAGAAAGCGATTTCCAAGGGCAAGCACCCTGGGTGTGGTGTATGCAGCTTCAAACAGCCAAAGCGCAGCGAGAGGCTCGCACGCCAGCCACAGCACAAGTGTTGGGTCAGGTGCGGGCAGGGGGAGGCCCCAGGGCAGCTGCAGAAGAAAGCAGCTCATTGACTTCGGTGGGCAGCTGGCGAGCTCCACAGCCCCCTGCACGCGCTGCTGCTGGGCGGGCAGGGGCACGGGCAGGGTTGGACCCAAGCTGCAAGGCTGTTTTCTCCCCGTCCCACTCAGGCGCGCACGTTAGGGGAGGAGAGCAAAGAGGGATGGCCTGAAAATTGGTTTGATTCAGAGCCTGTTCACAAAAGGACTTACTCACCCTGCGGACTCAGATTTTATCCAGCCTAGCGGTGCATTTCGCTTTCTACAGCCGCTGCTCCTGGCTGGACCTCACCCCCCCATTTCTGATTGTTTGAAACACAATGCAAACCAACAAAAACACATCCATCAAGCACATTAGGATTAGAAAGGAAAATGTTATTACCTGGAATAGTCCCCTTTAGCTTCCTACAATTGAAAAACAGTGACAGAATTAAAACACGATCTCTTCAAAAGTCCTCGGTTTTCCCAGCATTGTTCGCTGCCCCACTCCCACAGCTTTTTGGCTGGATCCCGACCTCAGCTCCACTCATGCAGAGCCCAGAGGCTGCCTGCATGCACTCAGGAACAGAGCTTGGCCCTTTACGCTTCCAGCTGTAGATTATCCACCTACACCATAAATAATTCTGCTTCTAGAAGGGGGATGAATTTCATGATCCAAATCAAACGTCTCTTTTACTGCATGAGAAGCGAAATACAGTTCTCTCTCTGGCCAACCAAGCCCAGCTGAAGGTCAGCTTTATGAGCAGGTCAAACTTTTGGGAGGAACTGTGCTCGCTTCAGATAGAAGCAGCTCGGGCAGATCAAGGCACTGCAGCTTTGCTGGAGTATTTTGTCAGCGACAATGTGTGTGTGGGAGGGAGGCCACAGAGAATCGACATTTTAAAGGTGGATATTTATTTCACAGAACCTGGTAAATAACCAAAGGACAACACAATAACCTGAGGACAACACAACTTGATGAAGGGGAGAAAAAATTAACGTAATTTAAGATAATAGCCATATAAAATATGTGCTCTGAAAGAAAAATTCACAGGCATAACACAAGATTTAGCTACAGTATTATACCCTTCTCTTTCTTCCCAGATCTCTAGCATATAGTTAAATTAGAAGAGTAAGTGATACATTGGATAGAAACCTGCACAAATAAGTTACTTCCCTTGAACTTTTCCTCCTTCCTTCACTCCTCCAATTTAAAATTCCACAAATATACATTTTTTCACCTAACCTAAAAGAAAAACAGCTCCCAACATTTGTAGCATTTTTTTCCCCTCTTCAGCTACAGAGAACATGAACTACGCTGCATGGTTCTTTCTGCGCAGAGTGGAGGGAAAAAAAGGCAGAAAGGCAGCACACAGCTGAGCTAACAAGTCAAGGGGCTGCCACATGCCAAAGCCGCAGAGTTGCTGATACGAGAAAGTCACCGTGCACCTCCAGGCACGAGAAAGAAGAGCTTACCTGCAAAATCAGGGCTGCCAACTTGAAGACGGTCTCGCTCTCGACCTCGATCTGCCCCTGTGCACGGAGAGAGGAGAAGGTGAGCGCTGGGAGCCCCGCACCGCCCGCCCCCTGAGACCACGCCGGCGGGCTGGGACGCCCGCCTGCCGAGGGAAGTTCACGCAGGGTTTGGTCATACAGGGTTTTGGCGAGCAGCATCGCTTCTGCCAGCAGCAGCTGGGGGGGAGCCCAGGCTCCGAGCGAGTCCCAGCCCTCTCGCCGCCCCGGGACTATTTCTCCCCTTCCGTGAACACTTGCTGTGTGCACACGGACACAGAGCGTCCGTTCCCACCTCCCCCGGTCTCTCTCTCCCCCCCCCCCCCCTTTTCATGCCATCGCGTGTTGTCTTTCTAAATCTTTGTTTTATTGCACACACCCTGTCAGGTACCTGATCCTGCACATTTTAAAAAACTTGCCGTGAAGAGAGCAGGTTGCAGTACAGGTATTTATGGCTCTAAGCACACCACCTCCCCAAGGCAGAGGCCTCGGCTTTGTTTTGATGGTGGTATGCACACCCATGATGCTAGATAAATGCTGCTTATTAATCACGAGGCTATTATAACTAATTTTCTTTTACCACACACAGTCTGGAGATCTTACAGCCTCCAAATCCTGCAAGTACATGTGTTTTATTGCAATGCTCAGAGGAGCTCTACAGCCTCCCACCCTGGAAAGCTCAGTTCTTGACCCCACTCCAAAACCAGGCAGAGTCTTGCAGTCATGGTCTGAGAGCACAACACACTCGGTGACTTCAGAAGTGTGCAGCTGGTAAATGCTAAAGCATCAGAAGTACACATGTATCTTTTTTTCTTTCCTTTTTTAAAGCTTGCAATCGTAAGTGCAATCTTTCCAGATCAGCCTCTAGCAAGCAGAAATCCTGGTCTTGGTTCTATCTTGGGACCAGCAATAAGACTGGAAGAGTAAAGGAAACACACTTAAAGTTTGACACTGTCAGAGCTACTCCTGATACCTACTGCACCCTGCAAACCACAAGTAAAGCACAAAATTGGCCTAGGAGCCATCCCTCGAATCTTCAAAGATTTTTTCCTGTTAACCATCTACAAGTGAAGGTAGTGTATGTGATTGCCTACCCACTGCCACCAAGACCCCAACACATCCCCCTGTCCCTAGGATTTGTTGCCTGAATGAGGGACAAAGCAGACTGAAAGCTGAAATAGTCCCAAACCAGGACAGCAGGAAGACCTACAGACTCACGTAGATGCAGGGAAATGACATCCCTAAATATATAAGGCACATCTGGAGCTGGACTAATTAACTACAGCTGCAGGTCTGGCCCACGGAGACTAAATTCAAAAGCGAGCAAACAAATAATTCAATTTTCATGGAAAGGAAGCTTTTTACCAGCTTTGTCAATAAAACATTCCAGCAGCAGCGCTCCCCGGGGCGGCTCTGCGAGGGCAGACTAGGAGGAATTTCCCCTTCCCAACAGGTGTGGCAACTGCTATGCAGAAGTAGCCTCCAAAGCATTCCCAGACATTTTATTAGAAGAGGAGGGGCACATCACAACGTAGGAGGGGGAAAAAAAAGGCTTCAAATTCTTCTCTCCTTCAGATCTGTTTAATGTAGGTGCTCGGGAGAAAAGGCAAGGTTCGCAGCCCGTCAGTCTTCACATAGGTGCAAGATGAAGGCACTTCGTTACTTCCAGGTCTGCAGCAGGTTAGTCTCTGTCATGCACATCTGAGCCGCCTTTTTAGCTTCAGTTGCATCTGCTCACACAGCCTCTGAAGGAAGCAGTGGCAGGGGAGATGCGGGACACCAGTCGTCCCTGCACCACGCTCTGCACCAGCGGTGGGGAACCCAGACCTGAGAAAACGCCATTGCCCAGAAAGCTCTGCTGAGCAGGAAAAACAAGCTCCAGTTGAGCAAAGCTGTCCCTGGACCACAAAATCAGGGAAAACGGGGCCAGAAGGGACTTTAAAAGCTCATCAAGACCATCTCCCTGCCCCGAGGCAGGATCGGCTGCATGGGGCTCATCATCTTTATGCTACAACAAGCTCACCGAGGGATTTACCTACCCAAATGCAATCCTCACATCAAAGGCCCTCTCTCTTTGTGGCAGGCTCCAAGGAAAACTCTGCAGCGTTTGGGTGAGCCACTTCAGCAGCAAGTCCCTGCTGACCCACAGCAAGAGCTGCTGCCGGCATTACAGGGGTGTTTGAGACTTAATAACTGAACACCTCTTCGCTTTTCATCTTCAAAGCCTATCCCAAACATTAACTAATTAGCCACAGTAATTACGAGGCTGCTCTTACGTGTTGGTTTGCTTGGTCCTAAATACAAGCTGCAGGGAACTCTGGTCACTTCACCAGGCTGCTACGGCATTTCCACGGACACTGAAAGTGAACTCCCTCACCACCTCGTTTAGGGTTTTAATAGGCGGAACAGAGGCCTCCCTCCTTCAGGAGGCACGGTTTCGGTCACTGCTTTCACCAGGAGGGTTTCGCAGAGCTGACGTCCTCACTTTCAGACGTACTTGCTTAAAAGCTGTGTTTAGGAATGAGCAGGTAGGGAAGTCCTCCACAGCCTAGCCTGTTTTAAACAAGACACTGCAGGCATCTTTACTGGAGCACCTTCCCCGTCCCTTTTTTCTGGGATACCCAATGCTACAAAACACACACGCCGAGCACACAACACTCGCTTACACTCAAACATGACAGGTCTGCGAAACCCACTTTCTGTACAACTACCCCCACCTTGAAGCCAGAACTTAAAACTTTTACTTTATTTTCCCCCTGCACTCTCAAATGGCCATTCCCAGGTCTTGACCACACCAGTACCTAAAAATGCTCTAAAAAAGCCTTTTTGTCTCGCTGCAGTGCAGTGACACAGAGCCGGCTGCTGCAAACAGGCTGGACCGGAGCTAATTATCACCACGCATCGCCACACAGTAACTGTACCCCAAAAAGAAAAAAGAAAAAACACAAAAGAACAATCAGCAGAACCCCTACCTTTCAAGGGGCTAAAATCAAAGAAGGACAGATGGACACGGAGGGGAAAGCACTGACCTGAGGGCACGCAGTAGCTAAGTAGCAGAGAGATTTCAAGCAAGGGATCCCAAAGCCCAGCGCAGCCTTTATCTAACAGACTGATGCTGTACTACTGACAGTCTCTTGGACAATTCCCTCTGAGCCTGGGATTATTTTCCATCATAATATAACATTCTTTGCCATCTGGTTCCCCAATTGGCCATTGCTATAATGTAATCCAGCCCTGGGCTGTCAAGGAGTTTGGACAGCCTTTGACTCGACACAGATCTGTATAGCAACACACGTCACTCACGCAGGAGCGCAGGACCTCACGCAGGAGCGCTCTCTCCTCTCTCCGACAATATTTTGATATTGGAACAATCCCTCAGCCCCCAAGGCTGGCAAATAGGGGGCTCTGTTTTAGCCCTGCTTTAACAGCAAGTTCAAATTTCAAAACTAAATGGGGAAGAGCGGCTGTAAAAAGATTCATCTGCAAAGCCTGCAGTTGGCAGGTAATTTAAGCGCAGGCTTCGGTAAGTAGGCGCAGCCCTGGGAGCCAGGTCAGCCAAGACTCTCGTGGCTGTGTTTTCGACGAAGATGGAAGGTTTTCCTAGATGTGTCCCAAGTGGGAATAAGGTCACTAGCACGAGGTTAAGTAGATGGATGTAATTCAGATAATGAAATCTGAGTCTTAGGCATTTTAGATGTAAATAAGTTTGAACAGAACAGAGGGTGCAGCTCTAGGGAAGGGATGAAACTGATATTTTTCAATTAGAGTTTGCATAGGGACCAATCGTTTCAGCCAGGAGACAGCCTCACCCCCTCGCGCAGCTCTCCAAAAGGCCACCGGCTTATCTAAAGAGTGCATTTGGTCCAGTGGATTCGGGTGGCTTTGTCACCCTGACAGACGTCGGAATAATAAAAGGTTGGAGCAGATGCCCAGCCCAAGTGGCAGTGAGTGTACAGCAGGAATCCAGCAGTATCTCCACAGCTAGTACAAAACAACGCTTGCCTTCAGCGTCCACAGCCAGAATTTAGCCCCTGGTTCAGATAGGAGCTCAAGTCTTTGCCTGAACAAAAACAGGCTTATGAATGTGATAAAAATCACAAGGCTTGGTCATGAATAGAGCAGCGAGCCCTCATTAGACACAGCATCAACACGAGAACTGTCAGAGATACACGTCTGAAATCCCGATGAAAACACAGAACAAGAATGACGATAGCCAGATGAGCATTAACTGTGCTAAGCAAGTCTTTAGGCTGTTTAAAGGATATTTTTTTAAAGCAACACAGGAACTGTCATCTTTAACTCCTGAGAGCCAGAGCAAGAAATGAAAATTGATAGTTTCTTCAGAGTGCATGTAACCTCCAGAGGTTAAAGACTGACAACATTTCACGTGAACAATTGAGAATTAAGTTATTAAAGAACCTCTTCCCTCAAACCAATCTCTTAAAAAGTTTTATTAACTGAAGATGCCCCCAAAAATCCACACTATGCCTGAATAGCCTCAAGCCAGCTACAATATTGAATGTAATTACCTGTGATTTCTGAAAGGTGATTAAAAAAAAGCTGAAAGAAGGGTGCAATTAGAGGGAAAGGAAGGAACCAAACGTCTCCAAGAACGTTGTCAAATTGCGGATGGCAATTAGCTGGGTGTGGACCCAGAACAAGTGAACAAAGCCACGCCAGCTCCCATGCCCTCACCCAGCACTGCAGCAGCTTCCCACCAGGGCCCCGGTGCCCCCAGACGTGTCCCGAGAGCCCAAAGGTGCGAGGTCAGGTCCCCGCAGAGCGAAAAGCTTCGTGTATTTCCTGCGCTCAAGGCTTATGAGATGGCAGAGATGGAGCAGAGATGGCAGCAAGGAGGCCTCTGCTGCCGGGCCGGGGCCGAGGGCCACACACAACCTGTTACACCACGAAACGAGAGCGGCTCCGGAGGAAGTAGGTCAGGCAAGCTCAGCAACTCGCTCTCAGCGTGGCTGTGCCGGGCGATTACACCGAGGAGGCACGACGGCAGCGAGCGAATAACCTCCAGCCTGAGAGCAACACCGCCAGGGGCTGCTCTGATGCCAGGCGTTTGCACCTACCTCTCCATCCCCCTTGGGTTGTCTGCAGTTCCTGCTGCCCCACAGAGCGCCCCATCCCAGTCCTGCTCCCTCCTGGATCTGAAGCCCCAAACCTTGCTGGTCCCCTTGATGCTGCAGCTCTTTCCTGCAGGAACTGCCAAGCTCGGCGGCTCAGGCCGCTCCAGCCAAAAAAAACCTGTCACTGCTGCCCGGTATCACCTCGCAGTGAGTGAAAGCTTCAGGTTTCTGTTACACCCTTTATTTCGCTGTGTTTGCCAGTCATCCTCATCCCATCCCCTTTGCCTGTGCTTTGTACCTTAGCCAATGCTCACATGAAGCCCTGGGGACAGCGACACTATCTAGGGGTAACTCTGAGACTTCTCGATGCAGTTCAGCACAACAGGGCCCCAGTCAGCTACTGCTGCTTTTTTTTTTTTTTTTTCCCTGCATGAATACAATGTAAAAGTAAAAGCAAAGAACAGGGGAAGAATGTACAAAGTCTTCCCTGTGAGCCAGGGTATATATTAAGCCTGGTGATTCTTGCCAGGTAATCATAGGCTTTCGCTTTCCTGCTGCCACGCCACAGTGAGATACCCAGCACCCAAACACCAGAACAGGCCGAGGTGGCACAGCATCTTCACCCGTGGCCAGAAGATCAAAGGTGCAGACCTCTCCATCACAGTTAATGCCGGCAGTTCGGCTCAGAAGGAGGCGACTATGCCAAGAGATGCAAGGTATGAAGCTTTGGCTGACAACCAACTAAATCCTCATGTGCAATGGGCCGGCCCAGTTACACCTGAGACACGGCTCCACCTCCCCATCGAGAGCCTCAGCAAGGCTGGGGCACCATCACCACTTACAGCAGGCAGCCTCAGACCAACCTCAGCTGCTCGCAGAGGCGCTGTGGAGTCCCTTGACTCCACTCACACCATGGCCAAGACCTCCCCAAGCCACCAGTGCGGCCCAGTGGGAGGTCTCACGGGGTAGCGATGAGTACGGGGCTCCTGGGGAGACCTACCAGTTCCTATCAGCTTGGGGTCCTGCCTCCTGCCAAAAGACAAGGACAGTCTGTCGCATTATGCTCACAGGCACAGCTGTGCCCCATCCCTCTCCTCTGCTCACACACCGCCAGGGGCTCAGGGCATGGAGGCGGCCCGCAGCACCCATGGGAGCAAACGACAACAGCCCCCAAGGTGGAGAAGAGAAGGGCAGCTGGTCCTGGGCTTCACGTGGGCCATCTTCAGGAGCAGGGTGACAAACCCAGGCAACAGACAGCGTATTTTAATAGGGTTGGCTAGGATCGGGCTATACCGTGTTACAGGCTGCATGGGAACGCTCCCCGGTCCCTCGAGATGGGGGAGAATTAGGAAGTATCTGCTATAAAACTTTCGAGAGCTCTCTAATATACAGCCACTCTGCTCTCCGCGAGCTGGAAGCCAGCCAGCCTTTATGTTCACACCAGGGGTCTGTTTCAACAGCTCCTCTTGGTAAGCACTGGTCTTCTGCCTGCCAAGTGCTCACAAGCATCGCTGCTCATGAAGCTATCACGGTTACAGACTCCACCGAAAACTTTCATTTCCTTTAACTTCTTCTTTCTTCTTTAAAGCAACCCTTGCAAGTCCTTGAAACGAACGGGAAATTAAATAAATAAATCCCCCAGCACACAAATACAGAGAGGAAAAGGGGAACACAGCCAACCTGACCAAGCTCTTAGTTTACAGAACATATTTTAAGGACTGGCAAAGAGTCAACCGTATGGCTGCGGAGCTATCAGGAGGTTAGCTCTAATGCACAATAAACTTGACAGTGCTTCGCTAGCCAAGTAGGGTGTTAGTTTTCCAAACTTGGCTGTTTTGAAAGAAAAGACAAATTTATCTTTCCAAATTTATCATCAACATGTGCTTGACCGGCTCCTACCCACTTCCTTTAAAAGCGTCCCAGCCATGGTCAGGGCCCTGTGCAGTAACATACCAAACGTGTTACAAAGCTCTCCTGTCCCTGCGCAAACATCACTTCTGATACCCATTTCACCTGAAACCAAGCGCTAGACTTTCCCTGTTTAAATTCCAGCTGCACAGAAGATTTCAGAGATCACTATAAATCTAAACCCAGCTTCTTCAATGCAGTGACAGGAAAGCAAGCCTGCGAATTGGGGTTGTCACCACTGAAGGTTTTCAGGCGGCGGTTCTCAAAGCCTTGAAAAAAGAGAGGCATGGAAGAAAACAGAGCCCGGATGAACAAAAAGCACCCTCACTGCAGTTTCCCAAACACACGTGGAAAACCAAGCTTATAACTAAGTCAGAGAGGCCCTCCTGTAGCCCTGGAGATGAAAGCTTCAGCAGCTCCCAGCTCATGCTCAGCGGCCCGTGGCGCTCCTGGCAGCGGACACGGCTTCTGCAAGCTCCAACCCAAAGAGCGGGGATGCTGGAGCGCAGGAGCCAGCCAGCTGGCCCGGCCACACAGGACCGGGATGGCCACAGGACTGCAGCGGAGCAGGGAAGAAATGGGCAGCTCGACATGAAAGGAGGGCAGGGCGAGAGAGCTGGCAGCACTCGTTGCACAGGCTGGAGGCCAAGATGTGTGCACGCACCAGCGACGAGGAAACACCGGGCGCTCTCACGAGCGGAACAGCGAATGTTGCGCTCAGGTTCGTAAGCGGTGAGACATGGGGAGGGCAAGGCCAGCAAATCTGGAGTGTGTTGGCAAATCCAACAGAGGAAGTTTATTTTCCAGGTGTGTAAAAGCAGTGTTGCATTACACCGTGCAACAGGCACCAGAAGGAGAGTGCCGTGCCAACGCAGAGGTGGGTTGAGATGGGAGCACGCGTGGGGGAACTTCGCAGCTCAGTGCCGCGGCACTTCTCTTTGCTCCGGGTGCAGAACTCCAGCACTGGTAAAACATGAGCTACAAAAGAAAGAGAAAAGAGCCCCAGTCCTCAACGCCTGGGGCAAACGGGTCTCCTTGGCTGCCCAGCTGCTTGCAGGGGATGAGGGCAAGGCAGAGGGAACAGGCAGAGAACAAGATGGGTTGTACAGGATGCACAGGCCTGGCACAGGGCGGCAGAGGCCAGAGGCACAAAGGAGCTCTGACAGAAGAGCACGGAGGTGGCTGAGTGGGTGAGGAGCAGAAAGAAATATACTTTTGGCAGCAGAGATTTTATTGTCTATGTTGTCTCTCACTTGCCAAAATGACTACGGAATTTGCGAAATGTGCAAGCCCCAGATTCTTCAAACCCTTGTTAGGGAAATGTGGTAGCCAACTTGCAGAAAGGAGTGAAAAGGATTGCAGGAATCTGGAGGTGGAAGGTGAAGAACAAGAGAGCGGCTGTTCACTGAAGAGCACTACGTCAGCCTTCTCCAGCTTCAAAACTTTAATTCAGCTTTTCATTCCATTATATAAAACATAATAAATTCTGTACAATATATTAGCATAATTAATATACATAATATGCTATATTTTTTGTTCCTGAATTTTCATTCAGCCTCAAGCAAAACCCCTCTGGAGTAATCTGGGGCAAGGCAGCCAACACACGCTGCCCAGCAGCCTGGACCCAGCGATGCTGGACTTCATGAGGGGAAGACCACACTCTTTGACTAGACAGCTGCTCACGGGATCTCACACAGGACTGCCCATAGATCTCTAAGAACACTGCAGATAAATTCACGATGCAGCCTCTAAACCTCGTAAGCCACAGATAAAATCCCCTCCAGAGGAGGAGTTAGCACGAGGCGTCACCAACACACCACCTGTATTTGCCTCAGCCTCGGGCTGGCTCTTGCAGCTCGTCCTGCAGCGGGCAGCAGCACTGGCACACGGCTTCTTGCAGGCAGGGCAACGCCAACGTCTCATCTTCTGCTCAGAAAAGCATGGTTTTCCTTTAAAGCATGTAAGCTCTGGAAATCCCTGTACCTACACACTTGGGTGTTGTCTTCACAGGCTGTGAGCACACGCCAGTGCTGACGGACTTCAGTAGAGCATCAACACAAACTGCTTCAAGCATCAGGCCTCGGCACCACCCCGAATTTGGGCTCTTCCACATGTTGTGCCCCCTGCAAAGACTTTGGAAGTAGCTTTGTGAAGGTAAAAAAACATGATGGGCTTTTAAGCAATCTTATTACTGCAGGCCTTCTCACACCCCAGTATTGCAGCACCTCTCCTTCCAGCACATTCCCGACCCACACAGAGCAGAGGTTTCAAGCAAAGATCCAGGCTAGGATATAGTCCTGGTGTTGCACTCTCCAGCACACCCCTGTGCATTGAGGAGCACGCCAGAGCACACGGGCTGGGCAACGGTTGCTACTTTTTGGTGCATTGGGGTTTCCTCACTCTGTAAATGCATCAAGGAGAAAAAAAAGCGAAGCTGGGGCAGGTCTAAACTGCCCAAGCTGGATCAACGGCTGAGAAGCGCCAGGGAACATTCCTCGCCATCATTAGTGAGCATCAGCCACTTGCTTCACTGGAGCGAGGGATGTGCATGCACGGAGCTGATGCTGCGCCCCGCAGCACGGACCAGGGCGGCTGCAGCACCGCGCCAGCGAACACACTGCAGTCGGGGTGCCTTGTGCCTCCTTTTGTCTGGATCCCCTGGGCTTAAACACAAGAATCTGTCCCACGTGCACATCACACCGCTTGAAATCTAGAGTGACCTTAAGTTTACCGTGTGGGGTAAAAAAAAAATTTGAAAAAGATCTAATGTGAGGGTTAAAAGCCACCAAACCAAGCAAACATCTTGAAAGTAAATAAACTTTAAATAAACAGGTTGAGTCCTACCCACGTTCCCACCCACCTGCGCTCCCATTGCTACACACACCTCCCTGCGCATACCGCATGTTGGCCATCTTGGTGTAACGCGTTCCACATAAGCTGAGGGGTCAGTCAGAGCACTGCTGGCACGCAAGGACCACGACGGCACAAGCTGACACGACATGCAGAGCACAGCGGCAAGGAATCAACAGCCCAACAGAAATAGGAAGAGCTCTGGCACTGCAGTGTTGGGTGTGCAGGGGGAGAAGGGCTCCCCTCTGGAGCTCGTGCAATGCAGGAGAAGAAACTCTCTGAGCTCAGAGCTGCGGCACCTCGCGTCAGCTGCAGTTTCACAGAGCACGTCCCGAGGCGGAGGGGAGGTGGGCAGCAGCGAGGGGTCTCGTCCACTTCCCACCAGAGGAAACGGCAGGGACAGGGCACACGCAGTCACCACCTCTGAAGCTGTCCCTGCCCAAAGCCTCAGTGGAAGCACCTGGGAGGGAGGCACGCTGCTGGGGACAGCTGGCACTTGTGTTGCTGTCAGTTAGAGCACACACCTGGAGAGCAACGGGGGAAAATAAAGCAGCCTTCATTCGAACCTCCCAGCTCCCGAAGCACCAAACTGGACGGCGTGATGCAGCCTGCTTATTGCAGCACTCTGCGCGTGATCAGCGCTTCACAACTATCAACACTTCATTTCAATAATATGAAGTTATGCTGTTCGAATAATAATATTTATCTGGGCCAGAAGTGACTCTCTATTGGCTTGATGACATATTTATGTCTATGATCAGTGAGGGCGTTTTTCTTGCTTCCCTTTCTACTTTTCTTTCTCTCATGCTTTATGCATCTACATAAAAGCATATACTTGCACCCAAATGTTTTGATGTGCACCTAGTATTTATTTCAATAGCAGACTGCTTCTTGGGGCGGGGGTATTTTCCCCATACCAGGACTAAAACCGGTCCCATTTTCCAATTCCAAAATTTATTTTCTGTCTTAACTGCTCCAGTATTCCGTGGAAGGATCATTACAGGTTGCCAAGACCCTTCACTTAAAATGGCAAATACGCCAAATGGAGATTTGCTTTTAATGAAACGTAACTAGTGAGGCCCCGAGTTTTTCAAACATTCTTTAAAACTTGAATATTTTGTGAAAAGGTGCAAGTTTCCTCCACTCTTCCAGAAAGCAACTCCTGCACAAACCACAGTCACAACGTCGCCATTAACTGCTTTTTCTGTAAGCTTTCTGATCCTACCATAAAATAATGAACATTGGATACAGAATGAGAGTTCTCTAAAATAAGAAACGTATTAAAGGTGAAAACTTTGGCCTGCTATGCTGAGCTTCAACATAACACTAAATGATTGTTTTCCAAGAAAAGGTTGTAAGAACAGAGTGACCCTTGGACTAACTTAACCATGATCAGCAATTAAGGTATGAAATCACGAAACTAGGAACCAGAGCATAGGATCTTCCTCACTTTCCTCCTTAAACATTTACTACGCAGCATGTAGAGGGATAAGTCACTCTGAGACAGAGCCTACCTGCAAAGCTACAACCCAGATTTCAAACAACTTAAAAGCTTTCAAGTATTTGAGACATTTCGGTGTGGTGAGCACACAGCAGGGTTGTGAAAACACCACCAAGAAGCCATCATTATCCTTATCCATTTGCTTGAAGCATCAGTGTTTAAGTGGAGGAGGAGAGAAAGCATGCTGAGATTTTAATGTCAGTAAGATCTAGAAATAGGATGTCGCTCTCAGCAAGTCTGCAGAACCATCCAAGTGGTGTGGGGAGCAATAAAAGGGGGATGCACAACAAGGAGCTCCAAAGGATGCTGAGCCTTACCTTGTGCACACAGGACTTGGCGTTCAGGAAGAACAGCTCTACCGTCGTTTTGTCCTTGAGAAAGGAAATGCTTTCAATGTAGAACCTGACAAAAAAAAAAGAGCAAAGTTACTTTCTTGAATAGGTTTCATCTTCCTCCCAAATCATTTGATTTCCTCAGCATTATGTTCTCCAGCAATAAAAAGGTACAGAGGAACTACAAGCTACTGCACTCATTTCCTGCCTATTAGGAGGGAACAGGCAGAAAATTGTGGGTCAACAGCATGAAGGGAACAAAAAACTCCTTTTGTTCAATGCATCACAGGTAGCTGATGACTTCTAATCTCGTTTGCAAATCCTGTCGAGGTTTAAAGCAGCAAACCCCATCCCTCCCATGCAGACAAAACCACAGAAATGGAAAAGGTAACTTAAAACTGTGTGTTACGGGTTGGGGAAACAGCCTCATGCTGTGCTGGAGGAGAGAGGTCAGTGGCAGCCCCACAGGGGCTCACCCAGCATCACCTTTAACATTGCCCCAAGGGGCAAGCAAACAGCCCACGAGGAAAGCTTCGGGGCTGGCTGCAGCCCGTCAGGCACATCAGCCTGGCGATGACCACCAGGAGCTGTTGGGTACAACCTATACCTAGGGTACAAGCATACCTGGAAGCCCAGAGCTTGCTACTGTTCTCTATTTCTTCACCCAGGCTACATCCTAAGCAAACCACCTAGCAATGGAAAGCCAGCACCCCACAAAGCAGTAGCTAATCCCACTGCAACCCACCAGCCTCCGACATTTGAGCAAAACTTGCCACCAGAACAGATTTACGGTATACAGCTCACACACAAACAAGCGACGTGATGCAGAGGCACTACCAAATAAAGCAATTCCATTACTGGTTACTCTGGCCCAGCCAAGGTTGGCAGATGTGTCCTGATTTGTTACACAGCTACGCCAAACATGATGCACACAACTGGCACTCTGCAAGCCACACACAACTTGTCTGCACACCTCTGACTCACTCAGGGCATCAGACTAAACTAAGCGGCGCTGAGACACACTGAGATGCAGAGAAAACACGGCTCTAATTTGAGGAGCACAGAACTGCCAAGTCGGTTTAAAGAGACAAATTTGCGGGAACATTGTCCTGTCGATCCTTCTTTAGCTTTTTTAAAATCCTTTTAGGATTTAAAAGCAGAATGCCTGTGCTTCATTATCAACAGCCAACTCATTACAGATTGGATCCAGACTCTCCCACATGATACTAGAAGCAGGTACACTTCTTTTTTCAGCCAAGCAAAGAGCTGGGGCAACCACCACCACCCCAGCAGCACAGACCCCAGCAAGGCTTCTCAGCTTCCAGCCTTTGATACGGGAGGCCAGGAGGGCTAATGCAGACCACGCAGCCTGCCATGCTCAGAGACGATCCCTTGCACAGCCCCACCGTGCTCCTGAGGCTCCTTGCAGCCTCCTGCTCCAGCCACCCTCCGCTGATCCTTGCCCGATGTGCTGCCAGACCAGCACTTGGAGGCAAGCACCTTCCTTAACCTGCTAAACCTCCCTCAACCCTGCTGAAAAGGGAATTTTCCTCAGCTAGCGGCCCGCTTGGCACCTGCAGTTTCTTTCAGCCAAGACCATCGGACATAGCTTACTGTTGTGTCTTACCAGACGCGTGCTGGTGCTTGCTGCCCATCACCTCCTCACTGCCTGTCCCTCCCATCCCTGCTGTGCTTCTCCATCCCAGCCTCCAACTGTGCACTTCAGCTGCTCTCACGGGAGTTTGACTAAAGAATAGACTATGACAAGGCAAATGTGCTCACACGAGATAAGCGTCTGAGCCAACCACCCAAGGCCTGTGCCACTGAGCAAAGGCCTGGAGTCACTTATGCAAAGAGTTGACAAAACACAGTGCTGCACATTTTGAAGTGGCATTTCTGCTGGAATATCTATTTTTTAACCATAAGATAGTTTTTACATTGCTAATTCTTTCTGTAGCTTCCTCCTGCTCTGCACAGGCTTCCTGCTCACTGCCCTCTTCCTTGGCTCCTAATTGCTTCTTTTGGATCTCATGACCCTGGAGCAGTTAGGCTTAAAATTAGGTTTACAAGTTGATCTTCCCAAGCCCACTCTTCACACATCAACTCTTGCCCAGGTCTCTGCACACCCTGTCCTGCAGAGGAACATCTTGCAATGGAGGGGGCAAAAATGGACGTCACAAGGCAACGACATCAACTCCAGCCACAGAACTGCCAGGAGGTGACAGCTCAGGTGTGAAGTCATGGCAGCCCCCAGTGGGTAGGAGGCACAGAAAGGACCATGTCCAGTCACATATTTTAGCCCCGTAGGTCCTCAAACAGCAAATACTTTGAAGAGCCCATCAACCCTTTTTAAATGTTTTTTTTTTTTTTCCTTCCCCTTTCTGTTAAAAGTGGGGGAGGGGGGAGGAAGAGAAGCTCTGAACTCCATCACAAATAAGAACATATTCAACAAAAACAAAGTGCCACTTGTTGGAACCCTTCTCTCTGTGTCTAGAGTGCAGAGGACGTGGCAGGGCAATGGTGCCAACTGACCAAACTGCACAACAGGCTCTGCTTTGGAAGTGCTTCAGGTAATTAAGCACACAAAGCATAAATCTTGATATGAAAAGTGAATGAGGTCAGTCTGCTCTCATTTTCCTCACAGACTAAGGAAAACAAAAATATAAACTCCAACAACATTAAGAATATGACGCTTGGTCTTTTCTGCCAGCACAGCTCTGTCTGCTACAGGCCTGAAAAAAACACATCCTAACCAGCAGAGCTTTGCCAGCGAAAGCCCTAAAGTAATGTAATTATTTTGGCCAAAATCATCCCTTTACCAGGGATTTTATTCTCTCCTGGGGACTGGTTGAAGCTGTGTGAGCAAAGAAGCCATCAGCAATCCCTTTCAAGTACTGACAAACCTTAAGTAAACATAAGAACATGAAAAAGTGTGATTGTTTAAACAAACTGCATCAAAATTTAGCACTATTAAAGACAAGTCAGACAAAAAAAAAAGATTTAAAAGGGGGGGTTGCGATTTAAACAAACAAAAAGCAAGGAACAATGTACTAGTAACAGTTTAAAAACTAGCAGGTTCCAAGCTATCTGATTTCATAGCTGAACACAAAAGAAATCAGCACTTACCTAGGACTTAGTCACCCTTTAAAAATAACGTATTGGTTTGACATTTATTTCCTATATCACTAATCCATTCTTTTAAACAAAAATCACTGAAGATAAATGAACCAAGTGGGTACTGTTTTCTCTGTGGAAACAATTACTCACCTAACAGCAAAATACAAAGTTGCTGGACCTGGTTTCTTGGGCAAGTCATGATCCAGGACTCTGTGGTCCAGCTGCAGCCAGACGCTCTGACCTCTGCAGAAACAGATTGAGGGGATGGTTACAACCAGGAAGGGAAATGTGGAAATGTGGTCTTTCCAGTACACATGTTTACTCCAAGCATTACTTTAAAAAAAGTGCAAAATTCAGCTCTGAAGCCGGCAAACAGTTCAAATTCTTTCCTCTTTATCCCTAACTTCAGATGTTGACATAATTCACTTTTGAACATGAGAACACTCTTTACAGTTGTATTTTCAGTTGTAGCACAAAAGCCATAGCGTGGCATCCAGAAAAAAAGGAAGTGGACCCTTCTGTGCTATAAATGGGGCGACTTCATTGACTTCTCGTGCATAGCAGGGGGACCTGATCTGTAGCAAAGGGCGGCAGTTTGCATGCCTCCAAAACTGGCCTCTTCAAATTGGAAAAAAAAAAAAACAAAACAAACAAACCACAAGCAAAATAAAAATAAATATTTTTAAAAGATTAACAAAAATAATAAAATAAATCCCCCAAGCCCCAGTAACTTCCCTCGTGACCCTGAGGCCTCAGGGCAGCCCAAGAGCTTGCTGCTGCCCCAAAGTGTTGGGTCCACCCAGCCACGGAGCATGGGTGCCCTCCAGAGGCCACACGCTCATTCCAAGCACCCAGCCCCAGCCGTGCGCACCACCCAAGGGAGCCTCTGGAGTCCCACAGGTGGTTTTGGGGAAGCCAACAGCTCTTAGCTAACCCACGAGCAGCACTTTAAGGGAGCTCGCCACGAGGGAGCGCCAGCAACCAAAAACCTCCAGCAGAACTTTGTGGCTGCTCTCGAAAAAGCCACGTGTGAACAGCAAGCAGTCTGAAGGCATTTACAGTAGAGCTGGAAGAAGGTGTCTTCAGCTGAAAGGACAAGGATGTGGCAAAAATACCCAAGATGAGAGCAACTTAATAATATACTGCCGCAGTAGGGGGTCCAGAGGCGAGTGGCTACTACCACCCCTGTAAGCCCCAGCAGCCAGTGCTTCAGGGTGGCCCCAACCTCAGCTCAACGTGGTCTGTAGGTAGAGGCTCCCATCAAAAACACCACAAAAGTGGCAGCAGAGAGAGCAACAGGGACTGGTATTATTCTCGTTGGACAAGAAAAGGTTTATTTAGGGGCTGTATTTATGCACAACTCTGTTTCTCCCTCTATCTTACGTGGTTTTGCTCCCATGCAAAAGGGAGCCGTCAGGTAACACCGCTGAAGACACCAGCCCTTGGGGAGCTGACACCCTGCTGGGCTGCACCCCGCACACCTGGGAAAGCATTTCAGTGCAATTCTGAGAGATCCATCTAAACAACGGCTGAGATTTCCATCAACCCAGCTGGCTCCAGCAGCAGAAGCAGGTTTCTGGCTGCAGCACCTTGCCCATCCCAGGCAGCCACCACGGAAGCCGTCAGGGGGTGCAGCGCTCACACCGCGGCAGCACGGCTCAGGAAGGGAGGGAGGGCTGTGCATTTAAAACATCTGCTGCTTTTGCAGCTCTTTTTGGCAGTCTGCAGAGTAGGTTGGATATCTAAAAGCAATAGGCAAGCAAAAGGAAAAGTTGTTTACGGGAAGCCTACCTTCATATTTCACAGTTAAGGACACTTGGGTTCAAACGACTCATTGATAATACATTGAGACTAAGGTGGAAAGCAATACAAGCTATTTGTTTCAAAAATAAATCCAATTCATTTTTGTTGTTATTAGAAGTGCAGAGTGGGGAAGTTGGGGGTGTTCACATGGGAAATTAGTTCTGAATCAGTTTTTTCATCTTGTAAGATGAACAAGAAAAGTGAAAGTGTCAGGAAGGGATTTTACAAGAATTTTCCATTTTATGCCAGCAAGATATTTTCCAAGTATTTTTCTGTTTGGTACCTTCCTCTTTCATCACAGCGCAAGCAAAAGGGAGGAAAATCTTTCTTCAGAAAGTTATTTTCCATCACACTGAGCTGCCACAGTGTCTGGGATAGGTTTCACTTTGCAATAAACCACAGCTCTTTAAAATGAATTAGCATACTTACGTATCAT
Source organism: Cygnus olor (assembly GCF_009769625.2). Classification (NCBI taxonomy): domain Eukaryota; kingdom Metazoa; phylum Chordata; class Aves; order Anseriformes; family Anatidae; genus Cygnus; species Cygnus olor. The sequence goes on from NC_049178.1 coordinate 17,147,550, forward strand.
CTATAAAAGTTATCCCAAAATATTCCTTTTCTTTCAGGTTGAAGTGCGAGGCCACTAGATCCAGTAACTCGCGAGACAAAAGCTTGGGCTGTTGAAAGATTCAAGACCATTTTATTCAGTTCAGTTCAAACCTTTCATTTAAATAATCTCTGCAAACAGTGACACAACTGCAGACAGCATGTTGAAAGCATGCCCATTAATTCCACTTCTCTTAGTTGCTAGATCTAGTAAGAGATGCAACATCTTTCTTCAAATAGCACTTACAGCTCGGCCCTGAGTGGCACTCCTTAAAAAAAAAAAAAGGCAGGGAAATCTGGCCACTAGTGCAAAAAAACGTTATTTTTAATCAATTAAAGGACAAATTAGGAGCACACAGAGGAAGGTGACGAAGCATTTATAGAGGTCTGGGTGACTTAGCAGCTTAAATTACCACTTTAACAACCAAACTGGTGGGACTTCAGAGCCCCAACACAACTTTTTCAGTGGAACTTCTGCATGGCTTAAGACTTCACTGATGGTCACCGTTTCGGTGACACTCCCAGCTCCCTGCAGTGGCACAGTTACATGGGGCACTATTAGAGCAGAACAATCAGAGCAGAATAAAAATCAGTTTGCCCTGGGCCTGGCCACGCTACCAGTGCCCAAACCAGAGGGGTCTTTACCTGAACCAGCAGCTCCAAGTTCCTGTCATCGAGGAGATGCACCTGGCAGTGCCGGCCCTCTGTCATCTGCAAAGACAGCAACACAGCACCGTCAGAAACACGAGGATCTGTGACTTCACTGCTTTGCGCAGGGCCACGTGAGGCTAGGACAGCACACGACAAGCCTGTAATTGACACTGATCAGTGAACCAATGCCGTGCCGGAGCTCAGCGACCTTCTGTGAGGACTTTCTGCTCCGGTGACAAGTGGAGATGACCAAGGACCGAAGAAACCTCCATCCATCCAACCCTGCAGATGGGTTGGTCAGTCTGAATTTGGTCTGCTGACCGGGACCTGGTCTCCAAATTGAATGGAGTCTCCACTGGCACGTTATTGCTCTCCCTTACATAACTTCTCACGATAATTAGAAGCTGCTGCTTCCAAAGGATGCTTCCATACATGCATGTACAGGTCAAGAGAGATGCTTGAACTGCATTAAGAACAGAACGAGATGTGCAGCCTCTGCTGTTATGTCTGGACTCCTTTGGTCCCCACTTTGTGTCACACTTATCCATTGCAATCAACATCTCTCTCCTCTTCACAGGAGAATTCAGAAATAGCTGCACATTATTATGCCCTTTTAATATCTGCCCTTTGAAATATAATACATTTGCACAAAGGCTTTTACATTATTCAAACTCTGTTCTAATTATGGGCTCCGGCCAGTGCAGGCAAAGGACCAGCTGCATGGCGCCGGGTGTGAGAGCTGCTAGAGGAAACCTGGCTTTTGTATTCCTTCTCACAGCCTCAGAGTGACTCGTGTTCCTGACAGCACCAGCTCCTCACAGACCGTAAATCCTGAGCTCTGAGCAGAGGCCAAGGATTGCTCACAAAGGGGCTCCCCATGGGATTAGGCAGCAAGACGCAGCAGTTCCTTCTCTGTGATGGTGACGAGGACAGAGCTCTGCTGCAGGAGCCAACCCCAGGCTGCTGCACACCCAAAACTTGTAAAGACTTAAAAATCAATGAAAATAAAGCCTTCCCTCACCCGATTCCAGTACAATTGAAGAGATTTCCCTTCTCCCCGGCACTGGCCCATTTCAATATGCTGCTGCATGCAGCAAGGGCTGCAGCACACAGCCTCTGCTGTAACCAGCCAGCCCCTCTCAGCCGTAAGAGGCTGAATTAACAAAGGTTTATTGTTTGAACTAATTGAGCTCATTTTGAGCAAAACCCAAGAGGGAGCCTCTTCCCGAGCAGCACTACAAGAAGACTGGAGATGAACGTCTGCAGGCACAGCTTCGTCTTGTGTGGGAAAATGGAAAGAGGTTACTGGTGTCGGTACCACAGGTGCTCCTTACTAAAAAAATTACTAAAAAATAGGGATAGACATATCCCTATAGACATATCCCCCAACAGACATTACTAAAAAATAGGGATATATTTATAGATAGCATCGCATTGCTCACCAAAACAGCAATACTCATAAAAGGACCATTAACAGAGCAAGTCTAAATGGAGAAAATACTTCTCTTTGGCTTTCTTGTTCTGCTGTCAGTGTGAATTCACACAGAAGGGCCAGATGAAGAGTGACCTCAGGCAGTGTGTGCATGCAGGGGTGCAGACCAGAGGCTGCACCACCATGGAGACACCAGCGACAGTCCAATATGAACCACGGCTGCATCCCTGCAAGGGAACACTCCCAGCTTCCTCCTCCGGGGTTTGGAAACAAAATTGCAGCGTCCCCATGCTGGCTCCCAGTGAGCTCCATGCAATTTATCCGCTTGCTGCACACGCTGTCTGATGCCCTTCAATCCATTACGATCCCATCACAGGTCCATTTGTTACCTAGAGCTGCAGGTTTGCCACTGCACGTGCATAAAGGAGCCGCACGCTACCATCAGTTAATCATTTCATCAGCGCACCCTTCAAGGTGGTGCACGTTTCTGGCTCTGACATACTGTTACCAATCTGCCCCTGTTGTGAAGTGTCAGATCCAATAGTGTTTTTAAATCATTCCCCATCTGTTGCTCTGAGATTGCAAAAGGGTTGCCATTATTTAACTGCTAGCTGCTTTAGCTTTTTACCCAGTGAAATCACATTAATCACTTCTGACTGTTTTAATTGCCTCAGTTGTCTATTGTTAAGTGAAAAAAGGTTTCTATTATAGCAAACACATACACAAAGCCTTGTGCTGAGGAGAGAGGAAGGTTGCTGGCGAGATTAAAACATAAAAGAAATACCAGCCACAACCTGTGCTCCTCCTATTCAGCCACCCAAGGTGATCACAATGTACCTTAAAAGTAATTAAACCTCACAACGCCCCTGATGATAGGCAAGATATAATTATCCCTGGTTTTATTGATGAGTAAATGTAAGTACACAGCTTAAGAGTCTGATTTTGAGAAGGGCTGAATATTCACAACTCTGCTCGGAGGGTGCTCGAGCTCCCCCATGGCAGCCGCTTCTACACTTTCCCTCTGTGGGGAAGCCTGCTGGAGGGGGCACCCCAGCTCTCCCCACTGCAGATGCTTTTCTCAATGGAAAACCACCACCTAAATCAGTTTTCCAGTGGATCAGCAAGCTGAACCGACCCACATTGCTGCTAGCTCCGAGGCAAAGGAGAGGAGAGAGCAGGGAGCTCTAGAGGACAGTGAAGCCCCTTTTAGCAGTGGCCCACATCGTATATGTAAGGCAAAATCACGTGCTTACCACGGGACCAGTTTTAAAACAAAATAGTATGTAGTATTCAAAGTCATCATGGTAGTCTGCGTGTAAAAACAAGCCCTAATTTTCTTCCAGCAGCCAATTAAAAAAAAAAAACATGAAAAACCTCCAACTAATCCAACTCCTGAAATCTCCTGAATCAGTGACTTATGTTTAATACCTGGGACTCCGGGAATCTCATCTTCAAAGAACTCACACAGCTGCTTCCCAGACTACTGGAAAGCTAAATCACAGAATCAAGGAACATCCTGAGTTGGAAGGGACCCACGAGGATCATCAAGTCCAACTCCTGGCTCTGCATAGGACCACCCAAAAACCAGACCATGTCTGAGAGCGGTGCCCAAACACCTCGAACTCACAGCTCTGTGCCATGACCACGTCCCTGGGCAGCCTGTCCCAGTGCCCGACCACCTCTGGGTGCAGAACCTTTCCCTAACCCCCAGCCTGACCCTCCCCTGTCCCAGCTCCATTCCGTTCCCTCGGGTCCTGTCGCTGTCCCCAGAGAGCAGAGCTCAGCGCCTGCCCCTCCGCTCCCCTCAGGAGGGAGCTGCAGGCCGCCATGAGGCCTCCCCTCAGCCTGCTCTGCTCTGGGCCGAACAAAACCCAGGGACGTCAGCACTCCCACAAGCCTTGCTCTCCAGACACCTCACCATCTTCATAGCCGTCCTTTGGATGCTCCCAAATAGTTTTATTTGTCCATGTTGGCACACCCGATGGCTGGGTGCCTGCTAAGGTGTCTTCACCAGGGTGACAAGGCAGAGCATCAAAGCAGCACAATGTGGGCACTCCCCACATCGCACCAGAGCCCTGTCGAGGAGCACAGATCTGGTGGGGTGACCGCCAGCTTTGCTTGCAGGCTTCAAATCTTAAGCAGGGTTAACTAGGGAAGACCAAACATCAACCCTCAGGCGCCTCTTGCAGTCCCAAGGCTTTAGCAACCGTGGTTCCTGCAGATGTGCAAGAGCTTGCTCCAAAAATCCCCACCCCATTCCCAATGGGGCAAAGTGCACTTCTCCTGCTTACTCTGTACTTACAGCCGCAACTGGAAACAAATCACTCCCAGCCACCATCAGGGAGCAACACAAACCCATCCTGCATCAGGAATCTCACCCACGTCAGAGGTCGCTTCCAAGAGGCAGCTCCCCCCTCACATATTTTCCAAGCTTTGTTCATACGGGGGGCAGAACAGAAAGCTTCAGGAGGCTATCGCAGCTGCGAGACCAGCTCAGAAGCACAGCACAGACACAGGTATCAGTGGTCTGGTCCTCTCCTGGAGCCTGAAGAAAAACTGGGGAGCTTCATAAGAAGCATCACGCCACCACAGTATCACAGGATATAAAGGATTTTGGCTCTGGAAGGGTGCCTTCAGCTCAGCAAACAGACACCCTGAGCTCCTGGAACCGAAGGACTTGTTTTTAACTCCCCCAGTGACACGGGTGTGATTTATTTCTCTGCAGCACATCCGTCTGCCTGGCCAGCTTCCTTGGGCTCTGGAGGAGCCTGTACCTGGTCCCCAGCTCTCCGGGTGCAGGGCTCCTCCTTGCCCGAGACCCAGTGCCCTGGAAGCCCCTCACAGACACGTTTTCATCTTTAATTCAGAACGCCTCGCTAATCTGAACAATATAATTGATTTTCTATTTAGCTGGACCAATCAATCATGAGATGAGCCCAGCTGTCTGGCTCAGTTAAGGGGCAGCACAAGCACTCGAGATATATATAGACTCACATCTGTGTTTTCAGCTTATTCTCATTGATTTTGCATTGTCTGGGCAAATGAACAATTTTGTTATATTTTTGCAACAAGCACCCATGTTAGTCTTTTTAGAAGTTATTTTTAAAAGGCTGCTAATATTTAAGCTATTATGTAGTACAGAAAGAAGCAGCATAACATTCATTCAGCATCCCCGTATCGTCTCATCCTCAATAGGAAATTAGCAGAGCGATGCAATGCAAACATTGTTTTTGCCAATGTAATGGCAAAACCATCCTGAGATACGGGGCTGCTGGATTCTTATTGTTTCCCAAAGTCACCCAAGCAAGCAATATAAAACAAAAAAAAAAAAAAAAAAGAAAGGAGTGGGAAGGAGAATAAAAAACCCTGTCTGATGCAGTATTACTGCATGAGTATTAATGCAATTCTGCAGCCCCCCGTAACATAGAGGCAGATAGTGGCACTGGGCTTCCACCAAAAAGTTGATTTATTTAAATGAACATAATGAAGGAGAAGAAACAATTCTCAGGATCTATGGTTTATTCCAGATCTAAGGGTCTCAGGAACAATGGGTTAAAATATTCAGAAAGATTTCATCTAGCCAGGAGTTCTTACAAAGTGAGACGAAAAAGTTTTGTTTTGCATTTTTAGGTTTATATTACTTTAATACTGTTCACTGAACAGCATTCAGTAAAAAGAAGAAAAACACATTTTTTCCTCCACCTCACTTGTGACAAAAACTAAGACAAATTCTCCATGTAAAGTCATGGAAGCAAGATTTTCCGAGATGTCAGTCCTTTAAAAAGGGGAAAAAAAAAGTAAGGCAGAGAGAAAAAGCCTACGTCTTGGCTACTTAAACCAATTCACTGTAATATCCTGAGCCTGAATGTTTATTTGGGGAAAAAAAACACGCAGGATATTTACGCTACTTCTCTTCAGCAGTAACATCCTCCGTAGCTGAAGCCAGTTGTTACTTCCAACATTTTTAGACATTCATCTGTGTCATCACACTCAGAAACAAAAATAAGAAAAAAGTAATTATGGTGTAAACAGGAAATCTCCAAAAAAACCCCTTAGGTCAAAAAAAAAAAAAAAGCTGACAGAATACCAGCTCCTGAAGCAGGACTTAAACCCCTCTTCCCTTCCTCATGATAAATCCCTGTGCTCGGGCAGGGCTGTCACTGAGCACCTGGAAAATACCCAGGTGTGACAGACAGCAGGGCTTTGCTCCCCGCTGCACAGAGCTGTAAGCTCCTCACAGGGCAGCCACATGGAATTAAACTTTGCTGCCTGAGCAAATAGAGAAATAGTATGAATTTATATGTAAAGAAAACCCCACTGCTGATCCACAGATGAGAGGTGGGGACCATTTCCACCCAACAATCGTCCTGCATACAAAGGCTTCAGCATCGGTTCTCCAAGAAATCACACCGGTGTGTTAGAGCACAGCTTGCAAAATCTGGATCCCTCATTCCTGAAACAGGCATGGCCTTCAGAGCAGCTCGAGCAGTCCAGGAACTAAAGGAAATCTTATGGGATAGCAAAAAGCAAGAACTATTTCCCCTCAACTCACGAGATGCCACCCCTTCAGCACACAGACCCAACCTCCCCCAGGTTGGGGGCATGGGGGCCCCCAAAATCCTCACCACTTTTTTTTTTTTTTTTTACCGGTGCCTGATGCAGCAGCACTGCTTCACAGGTGCGTAAGCCCAGACAAGAAAAAGCCCCGCACTTAGAGGATTTCGTCCCCAAATCCCTACCTGAGCTGCAGTTAGCCAGCTATAACGCCACGCCAGTAATTTCCTGTAAAGGAATTTTTGCCAAACCTTTCTTCTGTAACTCTTAAGGCTGTAACAGATTTCAAAGCTTGCTATTGAAGCCCCTATGCTGACCTCAGATTTTCATCAGGATTTAGGTTTTTTTTTGTGCTTTTTTTCCTCTCCTTCAGCCATGAAGGCATTTTTGAGCAGATCCTCAGCTGCCTTAAATCAGCATTGCTTCTCTGACTCGGATACAGCCGGCTTATGTCTGGGCTGCAGACACACACTGCCTGGGAAAAGTAAGAAATAAGATGCACGAATGTATTGCCATATAGAGCTGCCCTAACCAGGCACATCCCAGGAAAATAAAAGCAAAGGGCTTTCCCTCTGGAAGGAAGGAGCCTGTGTGCTGCTGAGGGGGAAAGCAGGGAAGAAGTTGTAAGTTGTAATGCTTTATAAATGACCTCAGAGTTTCCTAGGTTCTTCACTGGGAGATCAAAACCTCACCGTGGTCCAGCACTCAGGGTCACACGAAGCTTTCAGAAAAAAAACAGAAAGATAACAAACAAGGATTTGGTTTTATACCAGCATTCCTATGGAAACTTTGTAAAGGATCCAAAGAGGTCTCCCAAAACGCCTGGACACGTGCCTCTCGCCAGCCTTTCTGCAGGCCATGGGTGTGGGTAGGGGCCCATGGGTGGGAGATGGGCAGGGGCGGAAAAGCACCCTGAGGTGTGGGTCTGGGAAGCGACACACACCCTGCCTCGCTGCTGCCCCTCTAACCAGGCAGGGTTTGGGGCTGAACACGCAGGTCTCCTCCCAGTCTGATCCCTTTGAAGGGCTCAGTTTCCGCAGCCATGCGGGGAGCAGCACGCACCTCCAGACACGCCACCTCCCCTGTCCCATCTCCAGGCCATAACGAGGCCTTTGGCTGAAGTCCGCCTCCAGGGCAGTCGATGAACTTCGGTGTTAACTTTAACAGGGCCAGCACTTCGCCTTAAATCATTTGTTATCTTGCTATTAACCTTAACAGAAGCCAGGATCTGCTTAACGTTAAATAGCTGGCAACGCACTGAGGCGGCTGGCTACGTCTTTCGCCCTTTGTGCTGAAAGCAAGACACCTCAGGACACATCCCATGCTGCCAGCATGGCTCCAGTGCTGCCTCCGTCCTCTCCAAGGGCTGCAGACCTCCCTGTGCTCCTTGTCCCAGTGGGGAGCTGAGCAGGGACGGAGACCTGCTGAAGGCTGGCCTTGGAACACGCCGCGCACAGGAATCGCATTTTAAGACCAGACAGGCTGGAGGTTACTCACTTCAGTGCAAGCTGGTACAAATGCCCCTTTGATGATGCTCTCCAAGGAAATGTTGGCTCTACGTGAAGTTTGGCAGAGAGTTAGAGATAAAACACACTGCCTGGAACCGGAGCCTAAAGGCTCTCTGGGTTGCATGGCACCTTCCTAAAATAGCCCCATGAACTGAAGATATGAAGACAAAATTGGCTCCTGCAGAGCATCAACTGACTTTCATGTTACTGGCTCAGCTGGTGGGGCTTACGGAGTCTGGCAGAGCAACAGCCCATGTGCTCTCCCCCACCACAGGAGACTGCGGCTTTCAGGGCCAAGCGCCAACACGCTCTCCCTACAAGCCTCCTTTTCCTATTTATTTCATTTCTTCTTGCAGGGCACGGCAGATTTAAGGGACTCTTCCACTTGACTATATTTTACCGATCATTTGCCGATTTGCACAGGATCTAAAATAAGAACAAGAAGAAAAGAGCAAACAGGAAACTTATACACAGGCCTCAAAACTCTACAGCTAGTCCTAAAAAATCAGGAAAATTAATAGGAAGCAATCAGCACAAATCTGCCATAAACATCAAGTCAATGAAATACTTCATCCAACATCTGCTTTCCTTGGCAGAACTCGGCCAACAAACCGGTGTCTGCTAGGGGCGTGCTTATCTCGCTCAGCGCCGCTGCCGTCAGGTCATTACCACGCACGAGCTCATGGAGATGTTTTGTTCCCGTGCACTCTCCTGGGAAAGAAGGGGAAAAAAGATCCCGAGCGAGCAGAGCTTTCCTGGCGGCACCTGCGGGAGGCTCCCGGAGCCAGCACAGTGCTGGGCTGCACTCCTTGCTTCTCCACCACCACCCCTAGGGCACCCTGCATCCCTTCCCCATCGGGGTCCTCACACCCCGTTCATCCTCCAGCCCGCCCCGCTCCATCCTCCACCCCGGCCCTTTCCTCCCCCTTCCTCTCCCTGGACTTTTCCAGCTGCTCCCGTGCTCGGCAGGGGCCCCTCAGGAAACCCGGCCGCCAGACGTGAGGTAAGCAGGAGGCAAAGAAAAATACAAATAAGGGCTGTATCACAAGTCCATCTGAACCTCTGAGGCACCTGTAACTTCTGTAAGCTTAATAAAAATTCAAATAGCAAGCAAATACAGCAAGAAAAGCCTGAAAGCGTCGGTTGTTTGGAATAAACCAAAACACTGAGCATCGGCTGCATGGTGGAGAGGAGCCGGGCAGGGCCAGCTCCGTGCCAAGCACCCCACCAAGCACCCCGAGTGTTCGGGCAGCCCAGGACTGCTCCAGGCTTGGTGCTAAGGCAGAGCAAGCTCTTCTCATCAGAGGCTCTTCCTCAACAGCCGCTGACGAGCTCCATGTGCATTTCTGCATCCCCAGTGCCAACCTCAGCAGGTTTTTTTGGGGGGAAGGGTGGGAGCCTTACTGATGGGACATTTAATAATTACCAGCTGAAAGGAGCTACTGTGCCAGGCACTGACTGCCTTTTCTGGTGACTTATGAATTTGTGCTCTGTTCAGTGTAAATCGTATCTCAGAGCAGCCTGTAAGGGTAATATCTGAAAACACGTTTTTTTCTGTAAGCAGAAATTACAGACCTGCTTTTCCAGTGCTGCAGAGCTACCAGAATACAGCCTGGATTTAGCACTTTCCTAAAGCAGCCAGGACAACGCGAACAACAAAAGCAGGAAAAAGCAGCTGTAAATGCCGAGAATAAACAAACAGCCCCCTACCTCCCCAGCGGAGTGCAGAGAGAGGCACAGAAATTGTTATGGACTCATCTATCAGAATTAAAAAGAGCAAGCAAAAAGGTTGCTGAAAGCAAACTCACATTGCTCTGTGCTGTTTTCTGGCTGCCTTCTCTCCTGCAAGCACAGTTCCCAAGCTCTGTATTATTTTTAAGTCAGCAGACAATGCAACAACGATAAAAAAAAAAAGTTATTTGCTATTGCTAAGCATCAGAAATTAAAATACAGCCTCTTACCTCCAAGCCACACACCCTGCTGGGTTTAAAAGGACTGGAGAAACCCGAGAAGTCCCCAACAACAAGCGTGCACTCAGCCTTTGTATTTTCTGTACATTCAAGCTGAGGAAGAAGGGAGACACGATCCCGGACTTCTTCCGTTGCCATATAATCTCAAGGAAGTGACCTTAGCATTTGTTGCTTTGATTACAGATTCAGAAACAAAAGCCTTACCAGCGTGAGTCAGGGGACACAAGAGGTTGAAATGCAATTGTTAAAACCAGGGGGTGGGGGTGAGCAGGGAAAGCACTACAATCATTTTTTTTCTTTGTAATATTAACCCCTTTATTATAAAACCAAAGTCAAAAAGCGGTTATTGGCCGCAGGCATGACACACGGTGCCCACCTCGGGGCAAAGGAGCTCAGCCCTTTTCACCAGAAGTTGCTCACAAACAGAGCTGTGGTTTCAGGACCACCTTTCCAGCTCAACAAGTTTCGGCAGATTATATTCCTGAGGCCAGGTAAAGTAACGCGCAGCAGAGGCAGCAAACTCGGCGCTCTCATTTCTTCCTCGCCCCTCGCTGCAGACACCCCAGGCACGACATTGCACGGCATTTCCCAGGTTCCCTTCCAGGGTGCCCCTCGGGAGGAGCGTAGACACCAAGGTGACACCCTTGGCCGGCCAGCTGATTTTGTTCTGCTGCCAGGGCTTGTCTCCAGGGGTGCAGTTTGTGCAGGTGGAGGCACAGGAACAGTTTATCTACCTGCTGTCCCCTTTGCAGGGCTGCTTTCTGCCTGCAGCACATGGGGTTGTGCTTGGAGCACGTCCAGCCCCGCTCTGGCACTTCAGCCTCCCAGACCTCCCACACCTCCGGGTGTCTGACACAGCAACGACGAGCGAGTCAAAGAGCGCAGGTACTGCAGAACCAACTCAGACTGCTTTCATTGAAAACAAACCAAAAACAACAACAACAACAAAAACACAACAAACCCACAAAGTAGAAACCCCAAAGAAACGCACACAAAGAAATCCAGGATGCAGCTCCTCTACAGCACGCAATCTGTAACCCCCAGCCAGGCACACCAGAGACATCAGATCTCAAATTTACACGTGCATTTACTTCAAAATAGAAAACAAGAGGCTGTTTCTCCTTTACAAACACAGGTCAGTGTTATTGATCAGCATTTCAGCACAGAGCAGGCAGGAGCTCTGGACACGCACCGCAACAAGCTCCCGCTGGGAGCGAGGACTCGTTGCCTTGAGCTGGATGCTCTCTCTCCTTCGGAGATCTGCACTCCCACTGACTGAGCAACCACTATGTACAGGAAGGACAAAGTATGAAGACTTTTCCACCCAAATATTTATAATCTAGAGATGAGAAATTGAATTATAACAGGAAATTAAGTTGGAGATCTGGAGGTGTCTTGTCCTCCTTAACAGAGGAACCGGCTTTGATCAAATACGCACTTCTACACTGCTGCAAACAAGGACTTTTTTTTTCCTTCACATTTACTTTGTGTAGTATTCTCATGTTGTTTCATGACTCCAAGAGTTTCCCAAGAGCTCTCAATATCACAAGTTTCATGAAAAAATCATGAGCTGGCCCCACAGGACCAATGGTGCCAGTTCAGGTCCAGCCGGCTGCTCCAGACAGCACTGGCAAACTACGGGGTGGCAACTGAGACAGTTTGGGAAAAGTATTTCAGAGCAACAAGCTTGTGTTTATCTCCAAAACACAGAATCCAAAGCCACAAAATAAGATGGAAAATAGAGAGTGAGTCATTTTTCCTTAGAGAAATGACGTGAAGGTTACCTGGGTGGTGCCAACTTCTGCCCTGCTGGAGCACCACCAGGGACAGGAATAGTTGACAGAGGGGAAGGGCAGAGCTCCTCAGAGGATCAGGGAGCTTATACAAACGCACATCTGGGCGTGTAATTCGGCTGTGGGCCACAGATATTTTTTTAAGCTAACTTTTCTTCTCATCTAGAAAAGAAAGAGAGTGCGAGGAGGAGGTTGCAGCAGCCGGAGGACGCGAGCATCCCAGGGCGCACGCCCCAGCTCCGTTGGTGAGCAGCTGCAGCTTGCTCGCTGTCGGGGAGGAATTACCCACTTTCACTACAGCTTAGCAAACACACCGACCTTCACATCTGCTGAGCGCATGCGCCCAGCCAGCTTCCTGGAGGGCTTTCTCCACATTTTCTCTCCCAAAACAACGGTGGCAACCAGATGCGGCCAGTCTGGCACCAGCCAGGCAGCTCCACATGGGCACAGCAGAAACCCCTGTGCCCAGGGCTGCCACCTTGCTGGGGAGATCGCTCCCCTTGTGCTGCTGTCTCTTTACAACCTCAGTTCCCTCCTCGTGCACTTCTGCTCTTTTTCTCTACCTGTTTTCCCACACTTCCTCAGAAGCTGTGCTCGGCTTTGAGCAGGAGCAGTTTTGACATCTCCATTGAGTCAGTTGGTTTTATTCCCATCTCTCCTCTTTCCCTGCTTGCCCAGCCCGTGCTTCTCATGCTGTGCAGTTCTCGTGCTGCCCTTCCCTGCTCTCCCCATTTCTCTCTTCCCACCCTCCAGCCCTTTGCCTTCCTCTCTCCCAGGAGCCACCCACCTGCACGGTGCTCTCGTGCACATCACATACCCTCCACCCAGCCCACCTCCCACATCAGCTGGAAAACCAAACCAGGAAGCCACAGTCTTAAAATCTACATTGCTTGGGTTGTCAGGGATGGCTTTCACTGGCTAAACAACGGCACATTTGGGCTATTCTCAGCATTTGGATGGCCCTCTCTCTCCCCACCTCTCCTCCCCAGCATGCAGAGTTGATGCACATTTAAATGGAGGGCAGAGCATTAGCAGGGAAAAGTGTACGTGTGTGTGTGGGAGGGTATTTAAGCTAATATTTTCCAGTGCTGATAGCTTTATCCTCTTTGCAGTCTCTGAGAATGAACCGGTCTCCATCTGTACAGAAGATTAGAAGAATTGCTAATCACTAATTATGACCCAGAGGTTGTGAGAGTGATGCAGACTGCACAAGGATGGCCTGGTTTTCAGAAAATGAGGAGACAAAGATAGCACAACGTTATTTTAAGCACACGGACAGTCCATCCAAGATTGCAAAGAACAGCAGTGGCAATGCTAGAAAAGGAGTGACGGAAAGCCAAACACTCAGAAATGAAGCATGGAAAAAGCAGCGTGTGCCTGAACTACTTTTAAGTTACTTTTTAATGACGCTCTTGTCCTAGCTGGCCTGACAGCACAGAACTGAGCTGGAGATTTATACAAAAACATTCGTGTAGCAGCACTTGCGTACAAGAGCTGGGGTTTGAAAAGTGGTGCCAGCGACATTTGAAATCCAACGAAGTCTGCGAGCTGCATCAGGTCATAAAAACATACACGCACAGGCTGGAGGGGGTAGTGAATGGAAGGCACTGTCTGAACCTGGCACCGGGACACCCTGGAGGAAATGAGGTGAAATTCACAGTCTGGTAATGAAGTTTGGCTGCTGGGGAAGAGGGCGGAGCGGCACAAAGCCTTATTTGTGTTTGAACAAACTCAAACAGAAAACACATCGTGAGCTCAGATGGAAACACGCCTGGCAGAAATACTCGGAGGGCTGCTTTTGGAAGACCGAAGATGTAAAAGCAAGTCTGACTCCCCGCAGGGACATCCACCGCGTGTCACGTCCCTGCTGCAGGGGGCTGCACCCGGCTCCGGGGCACGAGCGGCATCACGGCACTGCCTCACACCCCTCTGGAAAGGGAAACAGGCCTGTGAAAGCAGCCAGAGCAAAGTTTTCTCTACAGCAGTGGTTAATTCCTGCTTAGTTTAAATGTTTGAAGGGAAGGGAAACACATTGAGCATCCTTTAAAAAAAAAAAAAAAGTCTGTGAGAAACTTTTGGGAAGCCCTGCCCCGTGAGGACGGCCGAGATGCTTCCCCTGAGTGACCCTCCCGTGGTCTGTGCGGCACGAGGCAGCGAAAGCCCTGCCCTCACAGCTCCCTGCTCCCCCTGTACCCGTCCCCTCACTACCCCACAGCCACTTACTCATTGCTGGGGAAAAAAAAAAAAATAAAAGGAACCTCCCAGTTCGTTGTCAGCATTTTTATAAAGGAAAGTTAAGGTGTGGTAGGAGAGGAAGCGCGGTCCTGCTACCCCAGCCATCTACATTGCACCATAGGAAACAGCAGTCATCCACTTCCTCTCCTCCGCCCCAGGTAGGCACGGGACGGACACGCACAAGGCTCACTTACTGTGCTTCATCAGCAGTTTTTCCCCTTAGCCCAGGGGAAGTGACCTTCCAGAGGTGGAAAAGCGCTTTGTCCAACGAGCCACGTGAATCTGAGTTACTTTCACACCCGAGACCGGGAGCCAAATCAGCGGCGTGACAGCGCCTGACCTGGGGGTGCCTCCACAGCCAGCTTCACATCCAGGAGATGCGAATGGTGTCTCCTTGTTTTACGTCTCCTTGTAGTCGGCACGGTTTGGGGACAGGCTGCTCGGCCTCCCTTCTGCACCCTGCGGCGAGCACCCTGCCCCATACGCACTTCTAACGCTACAGCACTCAACCAGTTTAATTTATAAAAGTTGGCTGCACTGTTTTTTGGTTTACCCCTGCTTAACAGCTTCATATGTAAAACAACTCCAGTTTGTTTCACTGCTCTGTAATCACAACCAGAACAGGGGCCTAGAAAACCTCACACCGGGAGAGAACTCAGGCAAATGCTTTACTCTGGAGGCAGCCCCTGGGCACCAGGACACCGACGAGGAGAAGGCTGCCCTGCACACCAGGGGCTCAGGGCTGCACACGAGCTCTCTACAACAACACAGCTCCAAGTTACAGCTCTTGCTCCTCTCTCTCACAGGCGATAGGTACCCAGTAGGTGCCGTTGCACAGAGACTTCTACGCTGAATTCTCACCAAGGATTTCTCCCCTAATAGCATTAGCTCGCGTTGACTCGCTGTAGATACAAAGAGCTTTGTGCCAGCTCTTCCTCAGCTGGCTCCACAAGTCTGCTTTTACTGGGCGCTCCAGCCAGACCTTCACATGCTCTCTTCCACAGGCAATATTCCCTGGCGAAGCAGGACAGCCTGCTAGCATGTCAGCTCACGAGCTGCCCCGAAGCAGGGGCCTGGCCAGCAGGCACTCCCCTCTCTGGGGAGGGCACAGGAGATGGCGAGCGAAGCACCTCGACACAGAAGCCAGCCTGGGGAAGTGCCCAAGCTCAGCACTTCCCCGCACCGTGCTCGAAACAAGGCTAAAGAGAAGGTGACTGAAAGGCTGCTTTGTGCTGGGTTTTCCGCACGTAAAGCTGCTAAGGCAGGTAAGGGCTTTACGCCGGCAGAGGATTTCAGCCTGGCCAGAGGGCTCTCCCACGTGAGAGCCCTGCACCTGCCTGCTTCAGAAGGCACAGGGGAGAGCCGGTGCAGGAGCAGGGAGGTGGCAGTGTCTTCTCCCTGCTGGGGCTCCAGAAGAGCCCAGGACTCCCGTGAGGCTAGCCAGCACTTCATTAAAGGACAACTCACCAGCCCAGCGAGCCTTCTACTGGCTCTCCTTCCACCACAATAATTTGGTGACAATTACAAAAACAGGCAGAGCCCCCTGTTAACAGCATCCAACTGACCTGACAACAGCCACTGACCCCCCAGCGCAACGTGAACCCCAAGCAGGGACCAAAGCGAACTGCAGCCCCCGGGGCCGACCAGCAGCACGAGCACCTCTCACCTCCCCCTGCACGCCGCGAGGATGCAGCACAGGGACAAGGCTCTGAACTTATCCCCGGTTTGTCAAACCGTGCACAACCCCCGGAGTCATCACAGAGGGCAGAAGTGTACGTTTAGGCATAAGCTCCTTTAGATACCACCTGCCATCTCTCATACGTGGAATGTGGCTGTAAAGGCAACCCAGAGAGAGGAGCTTTCTGATGAAGCCAAGGTGAAAAAGGACTTGACAACCGCCTGTCCAGGTGCTGGTACTAATGAAAACACAAGGAAGAAAAGGTGCTTTCATGCAGCTGCACTAACTACAGGACTTTTTCACTTTTTTACTAACTTTTTCAGGGTTGCAACATCGAGCCAGGCTGGTGACATCGAGCGCGATGGGCTCAGTCCTGCTTCCACTGGAATCAGCCGGGACACCGCCAACATTTTTAACAGCAGAACGCCAAGACTTCAGCACAAAAAGCAATGTGTTACGCAACCCAAGGAAGAGCTGCAGGGCATTTTTTCAGCCATCTGTTTAATACACCCCGAAATTACCATTAGGAAATTCCTGACATTAAGATGTGAGAGCAGCTTTGTTCCTGCCCATTCCCTCTCTCTGGGACACGGCGCAGACCGCGGCAGATCCTCGGCACAGCAAGCACAGGGCACCAGGCTGTGTGCGCCCAGCACCTGGCTGTGCTCTCAGCGTGGGTAAAGCACCCCCAGACCCCGTCTGGCGTTACCCATCCCCTAATTTTGCCCATTTTCACATCACTTTAGAACTCCCCACAGCACCAGGCAGTGATGCTGTCCATAGAGAAAGATTAATTCACCAACAGCCACCAGGACACTAACTTCAGACAGAGGCGCAGTCATGTTTTGTTTCCTAAAACTCTTTCCACTTTGAGCCAGGCTCTGGAGAGCAGCAGCTGAAGAACACGGCCATTGTCAGCCGTGAGATGCACAGCTGCATTCGAGCACTTGGAAGAACTTCTATCATCTTAAAGCTGTTCTCCCGCTCTTGGCATACCTTAAAGCTAAACACAATGGATCCCTCTAGGATTAGATAGGTACAGATGTCCTTTTAGCACAATTCCCACGTGGAAATTACACCTTGGTGGCTACGAAGAGCTGGTGTGCTGGGAGCTGTGCAGTTCCCTTTATCACAACACAGCAGGGAGAGAGAGGGGAGAAGCAGCTTTGAAATATTCAACACAGCCAAGCAAACGTTCACGCTGACAGCACGATGGGACACACAGCGCGTGCCTACATGCGAGACAATAAATACAGACGTATAAAAATAACTGCTGGCAAAACCAGGCTCCAAAGAAAGTCACACCGCACTAAGTGCCGCTGGATGCCACGGTGCCTGCAGCCCCTGCGCTGTAGTTGCTGCCTGCGGGAGGAAGCCCCCAGAAGTAGTTAATTCAAGACTTCTCGCAGCCCCCCGCGGACAGCAACCACCCCACGACACCAGCCACGATCACGTTACAGCCTCCTGCTCTCGTGACAAACGAACGGGAGAGACACCACGCAGCCGGCGTCCCCCACCACGGCCCCGTGCCGCCGCTGCTGGGACCCCGCAGGTGCCGCGCCGTGCCCCCGTACCTGGTAGACGTCCCCGAGGCCGCACCATGCCCGCAGGGCTTGGCGGCATGCCCGCAGCCGGCCCGCGTACCACCGCCTCAGGGCCGCCACCGTCACCGTCCAGACGAAGCGGCTGCCGCCGAGCAGCAGGTCCTCCACCCCGCACATCAGCACCGAGGCCATGGGCTGCTCCGCTGGCCCAGCGCGGCTCCTCTGCCCGGCTGCCGCGGCGCTCAGGGTGCTGGCATGCCGGCCGGCGGGCTTTATAGGGCGTGCGGGGAGCCAGCTCCGGCCTCGCAACAAACTCCTCTTTCACGGCGCTTCCTGGGCAGGCTCCAGGCATGCCCCGGCGGCGGGGAGCCAGCGGCTGCAGTAGCTCAGCCCCACCAGCAGCTCACACAGCAGCCTTGTCCTTCTGAGCCGCTTACGCAAATCTCCGCTAAGCTCCGGTAGCTGCCGCTATGTTGTCTAATTAAATTTTAACCCTTCTGCCGTATGCCCCGACAGCAGAAGCCCGTTTCCGTGCCACGGTGACGGTGTTAAGGCTCTGAGCCCCACCACGCTCCCAGCAGCTGGGCAGGCACCTCGCGGCTCCCCGTAATGCACCCAGGCGGGTGCCACTGCCGCCGACACCTCATTATCTGCCACCCGGGGAGCGAAGCTGTCATCGCTTTCTCCTGCCTGGTCCTGCGCTCAAATTAGATGCTGAAATCCTGTCTTAAAAAGCACCTTCGGGAGCAGCAAGCGGAGGGGAGATAAGAGAGCGGCACAGCTCCTGCAGAAACAGAGGCACCGACGTCCTCAGCTGGGATCGCAGGAGATGCAAACGGTGCAGAGCTCCACGTCTCCTGCTTTCTGCATCCCGTACCAGTTACGTGCTCAACACCTGCTGGAGAGAATTTCGCTCTCCTGTTAGACAGCTCCATTAGCACACAAGAAAAATAAAGCTCCTTATGCTAGCAGCGCGCTTCACAACCAGACTACAGTAAATAAACACTCCGAAATAATAGCCCACAAGAGAATCCTGCCTTGCCTCGGTCGTTGGTATGGAATTAAGCAGCGATTTGCCCTTCTGGGGCAGAAACTGCTAATGCCAGCAAGCCGCACCCTGCATTTGTGAGCTCCTTCCTAGGGAGCAGCTCTGGGAGGGAAGTCAAAGGGCAGCGACCTTCTCACGGTCCCTCAAGGGACCTGAGGCTTCCTAAGCTTTGTGGGACTGGGGCTGGGAGGGGCCCAACATGCCACCATCAGCACCTCGCTAATGAAACTATTCAAAGAGCAGCTTTTTGGCTAAAAGCACCAGCAAGACAGACCCCTGTGTGAAAGTAACCTGCCTTGTGCAGTGAAACGAGTGAGAAAGGAGCAGAAATGGCTTTAGTAACGGCTGCACAAGAGCTGAATCTCCCCTATTTAGATCTTTGAAGCTGTCTTGTTAGCAAATATCCATGCACTGTTTTCTTCCTGTTCACTCCAGTGATAGTCACCTTCACTTTATGCAAAACTTGGGGACACGGCTTTGACAACAAGAAAACAAAAGCGCAAGCCACTTGTTTCACGGAAAGCTTTGGCTGGCACCAGCCACCCCCATGTGAGGACACTCAGACCACAGAGACGGTGGGAACCGTGGTGGTGTTAGGTGAACAGCCAAACCCCAGTGCTTGTCCCCACTCCACCAGCGCAGAAACCAACAGGCTCTTGTGCTTGGCAGCAGAGCAGACAAGGAAAGCCCCCTCTCCCTCCACGTTACTCATCACTCCCGTGCTTAGGGGACTTGGATATCGGCATGAACGTACAAAACAGTTGGCTTCCCACTGGGAGAGCAGTGACAACTATCTGCAGACAATTATTGCAGTGAGCTACGCCCGCACCAGCGAGAGGCTCGGCTGTGGTAATGCCATTGCCTCGGATGGCAGCACGCAGGAGGAGCCAGCCAGGAAAACCTCCCGTGGCATCTGTGTGCTGCGGTCAAGTCATCTCCAAATTTAAACGCAGAAAAAAAGAAAATCCAGTTCCAATCACTTCCAAGTTCCATTTCTAGAAGAAAAGGAGCTTTGTAGTTAAAGAAACAGTGCAGGGAACGGGCCCGGCCTAAGCCAGGAAAATCCAGCCAAGCCACTCTGAAAAGTTTAAATGTCTCTGTTCTGCTCAGTTGCCTTCAGTGCCTTTGTTTTCCTTATCACCTCATTAAGGAAAAAATTAAGGATGGGGATTTTCTCCTCTAATACAGCAGAAGGGATCTTTATTTTAAGCAGGGCTATGCTCCATGGTATTTTGAAGTTGAACTGGTGCGGTTTGCAGTTACTGCTTATGCTGCCATCCTACCGCATCCCTTAGACGGCCTCAGATGGCGCTCCCAGCCGTCCCGCCCACCTACACTTGGTTCCCTTGTACTCACTCCGTGCCCCCACAAAGCAGCAATAGCTCTGGGTGTGCTAGAGCAGGGCAAGAGCCTTCTCCTCACCCCTGCTTAGGGACCACGGACATGGAAGCCCTTCCTTCTGTCCTTCCTTCTTCAGACGACGTGGGCTTGACTTCTCCTCCCTGCTGGCCCAGCGCCAGAGGCCCCGTGCCCCTGAGCAGCCCTCCCTATCCCCACACCCTGCTCAGAAGGACATTGCTGACTGCAGTGACCTTTCCTTCACTTGAGCACCTCGTGCACCTGTGCAGCATCCTCCCCAACAGCAGTGCCCGTACGTCGCTGCATGCTTGGAAAGCCGATGGATCAGTCCCAACCTCTACTGGACATTTGAGAAAGACGAGGTGACATCCCCAAGGTCAGAGGACCCCTACCAGAGAGCTGGAAGGAAGATCAAGGCATCTTGATTCTTATTGTTGTGCTTCTGGATTATTTTCTCATCTCCATTAGACACGGTGAGAAACAAGCTGTGCTGAGCGAGGCGGAACATTAAAGGCTAAAACCCAGCTGATTGGGCCAGGGAGTGCAGCTGGCAGCATAAAACCCAAAAGCGTTGTTCTGCCACAAAACATCAAATAAGAACAGGTTCAAAGCTCGTTGCAACTGGGAACCAAGCGAAAGCCTCTGAACCTCGGGCATCGCATTGAACACCCCCAGAATAAAAAGGAGCAAAGTTTATAATACAAAGAGGTGAATGCAGTTTGCAATAATGTTGGTGTTTTAATACAGGGTTGAAACAGCCATTCAGATCAAACTCTGTCTTCTGTTGACTTCCACTTTCAGAACCTGATTGCAAGTGGGTTAATTTGAAATACCTAAATAATATCCATGCTCCTTAAAGGCAGAATGAAGATCACAGAAAATTCATCATGGGAAAGGCAGCAGGATGTGCAAATGGTTTTCAAAGGTTGCGGCAACCAGATCGCTATTCTATGAGGAAAAAATAGAACATATATCCCAGGAAAAGACTTTGTAGATGTACTGCTTTCAAGGAACAGAAGAGACAGCTACTACAAATCTATCTGATCTACAGCTGTATGAACAACGGGGAATTCATTTCTGCTCTGGAGTCAGCCTACACAACAGGGATCTAAGGACAACATCACTGAAAGGATCGCAAATTGGATGTGCAGCAGATTCATGCTTCTCTTTGTATTATTGATTGTATTTCTGGAATAATAAATACTGAAAGAGAACAAAGGTTCACCACCAGCATAATAGGAAGAGATCTCAAGGGGATTCTCTGGCCTCTTGGCATGTTACACTCTGTACCACAACGCAGGGAATGAGGGTACCCCAATCGCTGCTTCTCTTTTCAAAGTGCCGCCTATGAAGTTCACATGGCTACATAATTCATGTACTACATGCGAGACCACAGGACAGGAACATCCATTTTCCCTTACATCTACAAAGTGGTATTGCCCCCAGGTACAGCCCCTTGATTAGACATAGGGGAAGGACGCACACCCAGTCCCTAGGTAATGGCATTAAGGCTTTGATCATTTCTGGTCATAATTTTCAACAGCAAGGAGTGAGTTATTGTGCAGATGCCCCAAATGCTAATTATACGGGCTAGCAGATGTCTGTCTTCACCACTGATTTAAAACACACTTCAGACCACAACTTTTCTCTTATATTGACTGAACGTGACTGGAACCAATACGCAGTCCTCCGTACAGCAAGCAGCAAAGCGCAGCGAAGACCAAGAAACCCAGACAGCCCTTGCCAGGTTATGAGCAGCAGTTCTGTTTTGCGGCGTCACTACTTGCGATCTGCTTCTGCCCCAATGCTGAGAGTTCAAACCCTTGAGCCCTGACACCCTGGGATGGTCTCAGGGCAATGCTGAGCCCTGCCGCAGCCCCAAAGGCTGTGGTGGTACCACAGCATTCACTCAAGTCCCACCTGACCCCCCTACACCCAGGCACACATCCACGTTTATCTTTTCTGCACACATCCACGTGATCCATTTTCATCAGAACTTTCCTATTTCACTGCAGTTACACGCCAGCAGCATGATTACACTGCTTTTAAAAATAAATTTCAAAAAATGCTCAAAGGAACTGATTTGTGGGAGCTTTCCTGAGCATGAACAACAAGATTCTTCACAAATTAGGACTTCCCTTGTGAATTAGGACCTTCTCAAGCAATGCTGAAGCCACACATCTCCCTAGCACTTCGATTCTTGTCATGTAACAAGCTCGTCAACCTGTGACCATTAACGCAATTAACCCCAAATAAAGATGAAGTGACTTTTCAAAAATCATGTTTGCTACACTCTCGCCCCTAATTACCAACTTCAT
This sequence comes from Cygnus olor, assembly GCF_009769625.2. NCBI lineage: Eukaryota > Metazoa > Chordata > Aves > Anseriformes > Anatidae > Cygnus > Cygnus olor. The sequence continues at coordinate 17,169,657 of NC_049178.1, forward strand.
AAAGATAAAGTGAAAGACAGTCACCCTCTCTTTGATGTCGTAACCTCTCAGTACATAAGATGCTTAAGCAGCAGCAGTGTATAGGATATATGTGCAATGCAGCCTTCCCCGATCAAGAGTTTCTGAAGCAAGAGTCTACTTCCAGAAAAGGTGTTTGCAAAGCAATTTCATTCTGAGATTAAAAAAAAAAACACAAGATCCTCCTAACATACTTAATCCTGTATACCAGCATGAATTTTGGGTGCCTCTCAGAAGCAGGCCCGCAGTTCCACGAGGATTCATCTGCTGCTTTTTGTTACCAAACCTTAATTTAGAAAGCAAATGCGACGTGCACAGAAGGGCCACGCCGTCCTCCTTTCAGGCTGGTAGCAGCACGTGGCCGAGGCGTTTGGAACACGCAGGTGAGGCCTGGCGGAGAAGCACATCCTCTGTGGACACCTCCCAAGTGCCCCATCAGGCTCCCAGCCTGCTGAGCTGCCCCAAGCCAAGGGCTGAGGAAGCTGAGAGCCGGCTACGCCCCAAATGATTCACCTCTGCAGGAAGGAGCCTCTCCTCTGCGCTGCTCGGGAGGCTTCTTCGGTAGCTGGCACCCTCCTCAGCAAGGCACTGCCTGCACGATGCTGGTTTAGTAACAAACAGCCTCCCGTACCAGGGATGAGGTGCTGCTCTCCTCCTCCCAGGCAGCTTGGGCTGTACGCATGTTGTTCTACACACACAACATAAACAAATGCACTGACAAACACACTTTTCAAGACAACACCGTGCCAGAAACATGAATTTCCTGCAGTCTGCACCCCACAGTAAACTAATTATCATTTCATGTCAAAAGTGAAGCGCCTCTGCCTTTTAACTCGATAAATGATGAAAGCGCTCAGTCTGGGTCCTCGAGCAGCAAACGCACACCCGCAATACCTGGCATTACAGAATCAGGTCAGGCTCAAAATGAGTAGTTTCTGCTCCAGTTTCACAAACCGGGGTTTATCATTACTCACTACAGCCCTATCAGCATAAGAACGCATCCATCAGCCGGTTTCTGTAAACCAACTTCTCTGGTCAGGCTTCTCTTACGGCCAGGTCAAGGTGTAGCTGAGCACGGTTTCACTGAAACCTCGCACATCCATATGCATCCACCAGGTGACGAGATGGTTCAGGAAGTCTGCACGCAACTTAGAGAGCACAACTTCTCATATATATTACATAGCAGCATGCATAAATTGTATTTGAATTTTCATATACAGAAATCTAAGTCAGAAATCTGCAGCCTGCTACCAAAAGTCAGATCGCAGAGATCTGTAACAAGGGAAAACACCATCCCGGACTGCTGGGGAAGGAAGGATAAAAAAACATGGGGAGGGGAGAAACCTGATTTCCATCTGAAGGTGGATTTGTTTCTCTTGCACATCCAAGGAGCCTGCAAACGCCTTCAGACAAACAGCATCTTCATGCACTTGCACAGCAGGCCCCCCTAGCAGGGCGGGGATAGGCTCAGCGGGTGCCTCACAGGGAGGCTGCCACCCACCGAGTCACCAGCTCTGCTGCCAGCAGCTACCTGGGTGAGGAGACAGCTCCAGAGGTGCTGTACGGCAGGTTGAGACGTCAGCAGGACTTAGCACAGCCCCTGGGAGGTGGGCACGGGTGGCTGGGGGCACAGGCAGAGCCGGAGCTGCTGCAGGACAAGCACATGCAGTGGATGGGTGAGGACATCGCACGGCGCAGGACTTGGGCACAGTCCTGCAGCTGCAGCCAGCACTGGGCTGGGAATCAGCTTCCCGGTGTAGCGTCCAGAGACGCCCCGTACCTGAAAAATGCTGAAGGGCCTCAGTGACGCTCACACCCATACCGGCTGCACCAGGGAAAACACGAGGAAGAGGTCGGCAGGATGCAGGGTGATTTGTGGGAAGGAATTCCTTCTCAGAGAAGGCTTCGCCAGGAGAGGAGAGCCGAGCCCTGGGGCACCCTGAGAAGCACCACCACCTTCCTCGGCGACGACTTCAGGCCTTCCCCACAGCCACCACGGGACGGTTTCTCCACCTGCCCCCCCAACAGGTCACCCTGACACCAACAGGTCCCAGACCTGCTCAGCACCCCTCATGCCCCGCGGCACCGACCCCTGACGGATGCTGGCATCGCCCTGCTCCGAGCACGGCCCAAAACGAGGGGGTGGCTCCTGCACCTTGAGTCGGCAGGGAATATTAAAGGAAGCCAGGAAAAGTCGGGTAATTATGTTGGGATGAAGCATTTTGTGGTAGATATAAATACGTGAGGAGTGTGAAAATCCAGGGCTGCCCCAGCTTTATGATTATTTTATAGCCTCATTAATCTACAACAAATGGGGTAGAACTACTGCCTAACCTAAATACCGGGCAGAGATCTACAGTGCTGTAAGAGCAAGTGTAAATGAGGCAGTAAAGCTTCAGCATTTTGCTTGATATATATGGCCAGGAAGACAAAAATAACAACCCAAACCTATCAGTCTTCCGACAAGAATCTGTAAAAGAGTGAGAATAAATGATGTCTAACTATGATAATTATATCCTCAGTGCATTCATTCTCTCAGGATGAGTAACCCGGGATGCTGTGGCCTCCAGAAAAATCATGACTCAGAGCAATGCTCTGCCCTTGATCAGACTTCATGGGTCACACCCAGCCCAGGAAAGCCATACACCCAGGAGAGGACTTGTCCTTCCCTGTGTACACACTCAAAGGTCACATTTTAGATCCCTGTACCTTGGACACCTCTGTGCTCCTACCCCTTCAAAGAGACAGCTGGGCAACTTCAGAGCCGGTTTTTGCAGAGGGAGAATCACAAACTGGTGGAAAGAGACAGCACTGGCAAACAGAATTAAAATTGGTACATCAAATCTATGTAGTTAGGTGCCAGCTCCGTGCTATCGAGCAATGCTTTCTGAGAACACAGGTCTGCTGCAACTCTGCTCCTCATGGGAAGAGAAAATAAATTTCAAGCCGTATCATCGGCTGCTACAGCAATTAGTGCCTCGTTCTACTAACAGAACTGTGCATTGTGCATTTGCCAGTTCTGGACAAATAAAAGGGGAATAACCACGCAGAATTTGGAAGGAAGCAAGTCTGTTTGATTGTTAGACCAAGCTGGCTCTGGCGCACACAACGCATTTCTTGAAGGTGAGCCTCGGTGCTATCGGAGCATTTGACGATGGAAAAGGAAAGGAGTCGAGCAGCACGTGGCATTTCCCCGCAGAGGAACCACAGCGCTTTTACGGGGCACTGAACATCGCTACGAATAAGACCGACGCAGACCTTCCAACACAGAACGGAGGCGCACATCCAACGCGCACGGCCCCGCGCACAGAGAGCCGAGCCAAAGGCAAAAGAGCAGCCATTGAAAGGCTGCTTTTATCCTCCGAAGGCCTCCAAAACAAACAGCCAGCACGCCACGGGCTTGATCCAAAGCCCATTGAAATGGCTGGAAAGGCTCCAGCTGCCTTCAGCAGGCTGGCAGCGAGGCTGGCCACGCGCCGTGAGCTCAGCGCCCCGCCGCCGCGTGCTCACCAGCACCTCCTCCGGCTGCAGCACGGGGCTTCTCCCCCTTCTCGGGTCTCGGACATTTTGTAAGTGTTAGCTCCTCAAGCCAGCTAAAATTAGTCAAAATTAGAACTTATTTTTGAAGTACTAAGGCTTTCTACCCAATGCCTGTGAAAACAGAGAGACAGATCGGTCAGGAATCCAGATCCACGTGGGTGGTGCCCACAGGACTTCTCTTGGCACAGAAAGGCTGAATCACAGCTCTGCTTCTTGCTTCACGAGGAGCCCCAAGTCCAAAGCTCCCTCCCTTTTAAGAAAAAAAAGCACCGAGAGAAAGGACTGACGGCAGCAGCGGTTTTATCAGATGGCCCCGGGGTGGGAGCGGTGACCCCGGGAAACATCCAAGGGACAATGCGAGAGGAAGCCACGAGGGCAGCGCCGAGGGGAGCCGCGCAGCTGAGTCAGCCCCTCCGGGCAGGACCTCGGCCCTCCAGGGGGATCCGTGGTGGGCAGGGCGAGACCCACGCAGGTGTCGGGCACGGAGCCCTGCCCTGCCGGCCGGGAGCTTCCCCAGGTCTCACCCTTCCCTACACAGAGGGCGAGGACAGGGATGCAGAGGGTGAGAACAGGGATGCAGAGGGTCAGCTCAGCCCAGCCCACATGGCAGAGAGTGACCACAGGGCTAAACCAAGCAGAGCTGCTTGTTTTATAGGGCAATGGGGGATACAAGAAGAGAGATACAAGGAAATGTGGCTTTTAACAAAAGGCTGTAGATAGCACGAGCTCACCTGGAGCCAAAATCCTTTTAAGCAGTTTGGATCTCATGTTTTGTTCTGTCTTTAACAGCTTTCACTTCCCCCAGGCACACCACTGGGCTCCAGGAGCAGGGCTCAGCCTGGCCGGGCTCCCCATCTCGGTTCTGGCCACCCTACAACAGCACCTGGTCCCCAGCAGGAATCGACCCAAGCCCATTCACATACCTAGTGGTGTTACTCCTCCCCTAATGGGCACAAGCGAGCATCCCACATTTGTTAACCATTATCCCAGGCAGCAACTTCAGCCTCCCCTCACGCTCCAAGTGGAAACAGCGCCGAAACTGAGCGGTACCTGCTGGCAGAGAAACTTCTTCATAGAGGGGCAAGAGGGGCTGAAAGCTTCCTAAATGAAAATTTCGTTTCTTTTTCTCTCCTTTGGGATATAAAGCAGGCTTGCAAACTGCCCGTGCCTTTATCAGAGCTGTGATTCAATCAGCGTTTCATGGTCATAATTAACAGGTATTTGTTTTCATGGGTGTGAGTCCTCAGCTGCCAGGAGTGAGAAATTAAAAAGCATTTTTCCCATCCTCCTTGGAGAGGACATGATGTGAGCTTTAACCAGGGAAAGGAAGCCATTTGGAGCAGGAAGAGGATGCTTGGAAACTGAGTTACTGAGTTAGAGAGCTCATATTCAGCCCTTTTTGCAGTCATAAGATCAAACCTACATTTAAATTGAAGTGCATTACACCTGGCCTTGGTGGGACACAGGGCCCCTGCCCGCTCCGGAGGCAGCGAGCTCCTGCAGCACGCGTGGCACGCTTATCGGTATGACTTGCACAGAAACGGCAAGGGGAGAATAAATTCAGGGATTCCAACACAAATCTACTCGATGTTACATTTCCCAGTCCTCCGGGAGTAAAAGTTACGTATAATATCCTTTAACGATCAGCAAGGGGAAGGGGTAAATCAGACGAAGCCCCCAAGAACGCAGCAGCTGCTGGAAGCCAACTCGTGGCTCTGCACGGCTGAATTACGCATCAGCCTTCCAGCAGGTAAGGCTGCAGCACAGCACCATCTGCTCCTCAACACGCCTGCTGCCAGCTACCACAGCAGGGATTTACTCGCATAACCCCGTCGAGGTGCTGCTGAGGTGACGGGCAGGACATCTGTCACAAGGGAAAGGGACTGGCACCTGCCTGCTGCACATCTGGGAGGGAGCCTACCCCAGGACGGGGACAGATTTTTCTGACACAGGATGGGAGCACAGTGCCAGCCCTGATGAATAGCCCTTGATGATGCCACGCATCCTCAAAATACCAGAGGAGAAAGCACATTTTCCAGCTGTTTGTCTTATGATGCCAGACCATGTTTATATCAGCGATTTCTAAATATTTGCAGGGTTGCAGCAAGTTGTCTGCTATGACAAGGAGAACAGCAGCCAGCATTTCCACGTCCTAAGACCACGACATATGGGACTTGCAGAAATACACACAGCCCCAGCCATCAGCTGAGAGCTTCCAACCTGGGTCCGAGCACACCTCAGAGCACCCGAAGCGCGGAGGAGCTCGGCACAGCACCAGCCCTAGGGGTCGCGGTGCCCAGCGGGGTGCAGGCGGGAGCACCAAGGCCAGCGGGGCCGAGGGGTGCAGAGCCCGGTGCTGAGCCCGTCCGGCTGCGCTGCCCCGCTGCTCCCTCTGCTGCACGCAGAGCTATTGCTGCAGCACAGCCCTGACAGGCAAGGGAGCAGAGCGTGAGCTCCTGGCTGGCTCTGAGAGCTGAGGCTCAGCAGCTGCTGTGGGCAGGGGGCTGGGGCGAGGCCAGCAAAGCCCCCCCAGCCCGGAGCAGCACTGGTCCCGCTGCAGTACCGCGAGCCTCCAGCCCTCCGGGTCCTGGGGCAAGCCCTGCAAACGGCAGCTCAGCACCACGCTCCTCACGGCGCACGCAGCTTCCACCGCTCCCACTGCGATACTCAAGCAAAGCACGTTCCAAGGAAGCTTCTAAATACCTTTTTCTAAATACCCTTAGCGCTAAGACACCTGACTCGAGCTCCCAGGGACACCTCCAACCCACAGGAACACAACCACACACGCACCACCAGGCTCGAGACAAACTAACCCCTCTCACCTGCGACTCGGGGGGCAGGTCCCTCTGGGAGCCACAAGCTGCTTGCCCGAGTTACTCTCTGCCACACTCCATAAAAGCCTCTGCGGCACCGGATCCAGACGCTCCGCTCGGTGCCCGAAGCCCAGCTCGTGCCTCCCACAAAGCTCCTCCTGGGGCGGCCGCGGGTGCCCGGGGTTCCTGCTCAGCACCTCCCAGGGAGCAGCGAGCAAACTGGTTCAGCCTGTTGCTGCCATGCTGAAGGCCGAACGGTGCAGGAGGTGCCTGAGTAATGTGTTTGCTCCTGCCCCGGCTTGGGAGGGGGAAAACAAAGGTGGTCCGGAGATTTCGGACTTTCCCCTAGCCACTTTCAAAGGGGATGGCTGGTGACTTAAGAAAAAACAAGGCAAGAGTTGGAGCTTTAACGTGCAACGCAAGCCTTCCCCTTCTCCTGGATTTTGTCTTTTTGTAATATAATATTTACATACCCCTCTTCTCCACCCCTAGTTTTACTGTTCAGTCAGGAATTAGGGGGGTCTTGGTTCCACTTCTCCCCTCCAGCCGGGGCTCCAGCTCGAGCAGCTCGGGAGCCTCTCCCCCAGCACGAGGGGTTCCCAGGGACAAACCAAGCTCTTAGCGGTCACTGTCACAGCCCTGCTGCGATTTGTGCTCTGCTGCACCTCAGCTCCCCCTGCCTTACCACTAAGGGCTGCTGCTGTTCAGGAAGACGTTCGTCCACTTCCCCTGCATGCCCGAGGGACGGGTTTAACACCAGCACGCCCAAAGGAGCGGACGGCTTGGGCGCAGAGTGCTCTGCATGGAGAATTTGACATTCAGAATTCAAGATATCTGAAAACACCCCCACCTGGTCACACCTCTGGCATGCCACTGGACTGCTTTTCTGGACACCCCTACCAGCTCGCCTGCAGTTCTGGTGCAGCCTCCTGCCTCTGCTTAACCCTCACCTTCCACTGCCCCAGATTTCACCCTTCTAAACATCTGGCTTCCTCCAGATCCTCCACTGGACACTACAGCAAAGAAAGCGTCAATTTTCCTTTACAACCCTCCCCCCCCGCATCCTCAGAGGGATACATCTATCCAGCTTCTACCCACAGTTGCACAGAACCTCCCTGTCCAAGCCCATAACAGCAGGGACCAGCCTGCTGATTAAGCCTGGCGTATTGCAAAAATTGTTCCTGTGCTCCCCTTTCCTGGGGGCACAACTGCTGCAAGGCTGGGTTCGTGTCTGTAACGACCCAAGGCACGCTCAACGTCTTCTGGGTTCACCTCCGCATAATTCCTCCCCCCATTAGGCTCACGAATGAAGTGTTTCCAAGCTGCAGATGCAAACGCGCTGCCTAATTACAGCAGTCAGGCTGAAGCAGATCCTCCAAACACTCGGGTCCTGGGCTCCATCCCACCTGCCCCCAGCTATCCCCTACAAGCAGCCCCAAGGAGCAGCACCGCTTCCCGCTGCGGGACCCTCTGCCAGGTGCACGGGGCTGCTTCGGGGCTGCTTTCTCCTGGGGAAGGTTTTCCACCTTGCCTCCCATGGGGTGCTGAGGTGCTCCCCCAGCACCTGCACCCCTGCTCATGAGGGGGGCAGCTCCAGAACCAAGGGCACGCAGCAGGACCAGGATCTGTGCTCCCTGCTGCAGCCCAGGCTGCAGAGCATGGCTCACATCTCACAATGCAGTTTTCCAGTATTCTTGGCAAAAGCAGTGGCTCCACTTCTCCCCAGTGCTATGCAAGCATACCTCAAGTTAACTCGTTTCTTGGAGCTAAGTTAATTGTCTGGGGCAGCTGTCTGCAGCCCCCGTGGGATTTCAGTGTTGCCAGCCACATCTCTAAGTGTGTGTTAAATCTCTCCGGGAGGGCGGCAGCTGTCGGACAGGACTTGCACTGCTTCAGCCCTCCCCACACACCACATGTAAGCAGCCGGAGAAATAAGGGATGCAAAACCCACCGCGCAGCACCTCTCACCTACAGGAACACAGCAAAACCTCTCCCCGCACACAGATGGCGAGGCTGGCGGGGAGGGATGGCGGCACTGATTCACTCCGGCAGCTGCTAGAAGCCAAACTATAGCTTCAATATTGAAAAACCCAGCACAGAAACTTGCCCTTCGCATGTGCCAGCAGATCCCGCCGAGGAGCAGCTCCCCCCAAAACGCAGGGGCAGGGGCAGACCCCGCCGCACCCTAGAGGGAAGGGCCAGGGCTGCCAGCACGTCACAGCAGTTCCCAAAGCGACCATGCTCCTCAGATGAGAATTAAACTCCCCTCTGCTCGATGTGAAGCAATTATGCAGCATTCAGGTCCCTAGCAGGAAGGCAGAGCATCAGTTTAATTAGAGATTAAAAGGCGCACACCAGTCACAGGGTTCAGCATCAGTGGAGGGCATCCTGGGGCTGCGCAGCACTGGCTGAGGGCAGCAGCACGCTAGAGGGCAGCCGGTGCCAGGCCGGGCTCCCACCACCTCCAGCCTCAGCAAAACAGGGATTTTACTTGCCCATTTCTGCCAGCAGAATCAACTACGTATGCAAAACACTCGTTCTGCACACAGAAAAGTGAAGCCATACCCATCCTGCCCAGGGTAAAGCTGCTTTCTGTTCACAGAGCTGCCCAGCTGAATTTCCCCAGGTGACGGTGAAGCAACAAGCGTACTAACCCTCTGCTCCGCACGTGGTGCTGTTCGCGTGCACCTTGCTGAGCAGTCTGGGCACTGGAAAAATCAGATCCCCTGCTCCAAAACGTGGCCACAGTTTTGGTTATTTCCTTACACAGAAGCATCACCACTCAGTGAACAGCACAGGCTTTGCACCAAAACCTCTGCATTTGTCTCCAAGACCCCAGCACTGAACCATTCAGCTACCTGCAGAAAAAAAACAACTGTTCTTAGAAAATCATGTCATCCTTTTTAATACATGCTAGACAAATAGAATTCAACGAACTGACAGCACCAACCACAAGCACCCCCCATCTCCCACAGGAATACCCACGACATCGCCTGCTGAGCCCTTCTGTGCCAGCCAGCAACCACGAGATCTGGCCCTGATGCTGGGGGATTTACTGCCTTACATGTTTATTCTCTTGGTAAATTCTTACCAGGCTGTCGTTGACTTTGTATAGCGATAACCGATCGGGTTGTTAGGAAATGCACCATCTGCCTTAAATCACTATTCCCGTGGTGAGTTCTCACCAGGTTTCAGTAACCTCCAGGGGACTGCTTTGCTTCTCAGCAATGGGATCAAGTATTCCAGATTGGCCCTCTTCTGAGAGGGTTATCCGAGGGACCAGAAACCTGATCCAAAGCTTCCTGAAAACACCCGGAGCCCCTCCTCGCTGGAGGAGTCCCTCCAAGACCAGAGGAGCTCTGCAGGGCTCGGACCCAGCACAGCCCCACAGACACCCCCAGCTCAGCACCACCGGGACACCCTTCGGTCAGTGCTGCTCTGCCCCACCTGCATTTTGACTGACCAAATTCAGGTCTGTTGCAGCCAGAGACTTCCCAAACCGGTATCTAATAGGAGAAAATTGGTCTCGGGCTAGAAAGGAACGTACGTTAAAAGACACCACAGAAAAGGACCATTAAGGGGATGATTACCCTTCATATTTCACAAGCTGCTCTCAGCTAGAGGCCACCACGGTCCCAATCCTGCGTTTAGACCCAAGGCAGATCCCAAATGCCTCTTTGCAGCTAAAGCATGAAGCGTGCTCTATTTCAGAGATTCCCTAGGAGGATCAGTCCTTTCCACAGTCCGCAGCCACTACATAATTAGCGTTTTCCTGCTTTATGTGTTTTAAAAGCCTGCCTGGCCTGTCCACCTCTACGCCAGCAGATTTTTAGTGCTAGGAAGCCAGGATTTGTCTCACAAGCACTTTTTCCATCTGTTCCTTAATACTCCTGAAAAGACAGCAAGACGACAGACAGAGGTCATGCTCTGCTCCGTTACTAGAAAGTCAGCCCCGAGCAGTTACTGTGGGAAAGTGCTCAGCAGGCATAGCAGCACATGAGGTCATCGGCTGAGACACCTGCAGTAGCTTAGGTACTTGGACAGAGTGGAAAAAGTGGCCTCTTCCAGGCCTGCCTATGGTTTTACTTGCCTCAAACAGGGATTTCTGCTCAGACGTATATAGATTAGAGCTGAAAAACAAGCTGGTCTGAATTCAAGACCATTCCATCAGTGTATAAGCAACGCTCACATGCCAAAACCTCAGCTGGGATTTTATTTTTGTTCTCTATCTCCAATGATTTAGCTGCGATTTTATTGATTTTGAAAGAACGGACAGAGCTAAGTAAGCAGGATGCGGGGGCAGCCAGGAATAACTGCTGAGGGAGAGAAAGGGCTATGCAAAAACCCACCACGTTACTGGAAGATCAGAGAGAGCCTGTGTCTTCCCCCACCTGAATGGCAGAGTTCCCATCAGTTTAAAGAGAACTTAAACAATTTCTTCCATAGGAAGTCTAGATAAGTTATTAGGAAAAACAGCCCGTGTTATCCAGAGGCTTGAGGATTACTTCAGTTTATTCTAGGGAATGGTGCCCAGCACACATTTGGTCTCGCAGAAAAGCAAAGCTACATTTCAGGTAGATCCAATCTGCTCTGAAGTTTCGTGTGCTCCGGATGGGCTTTGGGGGGCTCCCCCAACTGCACCGCCCCATAGGGCTACACAAAGCCCCCCAGCCCTGGGGTGCACAGTGCCAACACCTCACTTCCAGCAGGAAGAGCTGCCGATCCTCTCCCTGGAACAGGACTGTTACAGACAAACCAGCAGAGAGCACAGGGAAGGGATTAGTGTTAGAAATTAATTAACACAATGCCCAAACAAATGAGTTACATCCCAGTTTATTCTCTCCATCCCAGAGGGAGAATATCCTTATCAGAGCAGCTGAGAAAGCGAGGACAAGCCTAATAAAAAGACAAGCCGGGCTTCCGAGAGTTATTTTTAACTAATTCTCCCTTTTTGTTCCACGACATTTTAATTAAAGGGTTGAAGCTGCAGTGAGAGCCCAGTCTTGCATAAGCGTTAATCTGCAGCGCCCTGCAAAGCTGCAAGCCCTGGCTTAAGTTGCAGAGCACAGCTTCTAAAGAGGCTGCGATGATACACGGCACAACCTCAAGTCTGGACGTGGTTCTCTAGCGGTCAGTCTGATCGATCTCTGAGCCCTGGATCACGTTTCTGAGCTGCTCTCTGCAAGTGCTGGCCGCTGAACTCGGCCTGCAAAAGCGTGCCTTGCCTTCCCTGCACTGCTGCTGCTCGTCTTTCTCCAGCAGGAGCCACGGCACGCAGCACAACCTAAGGGAAGACAGCCAACAATAAGACAGCACATTATAAAATGCAAGACGTACAAAGTACAAAACATTAGTTCCAGGATGAAAAAAGATTTCAACCACGGGTTTTGCTAATTTTCTTGGATGTGTAAGAAAAACTTAGCACTTTCTACACGTGGCAAAAGAACGGAGTCTCAGAAATGATCCTCACAGCTTAAACAGAAGGGGAAAGGGAAGGCTACCACATGCAGCAGCACATCGCCCAACCACATTGCTTACAAATGCAAATGCAGACAATCCTGTTAAACAGGGTCGGAGCCAGTCTCCTGAGCAGCTCACTGAAACTGCAGGAATTTGCCCTCAAAGCTTTCCCTGAGTTGGACCAATACCTGCTCTGGGAGATCACAGAGCACCTAAGAGATAAAGCTAACTCCTTCAAAAACTCGCTTTGATTAAGCTGCCCACGGGGACTCTCAGTTATGGGATAAAAGCTTTGCCCGGGATAAGATGACAAAGAAGTGAGAAATCCATTACAAGTTGTCATTTGGGCTTCTTGCCATTTGCCTTTTGAGGTTCCTGTGTCCAAGATTTCCTCAGCTACCCCAAAAGCTGCAAATCCACCAAACAGGAGAGCACCTACAGCAACATCAAGCCTCCCAGAGTCTGGGACTTACAAGAAAAAGCCCAAGGGCTACTGTTGGTGAAAGCTGCAAACGCTGAAGATCTCATTCCCCATCATGACCAGGGAGGGCAGCAACTTCAGCATCTAGAAACCCTGTGCATGGACAGCGAGAGCATATGAAAACATTTTTAGGGCACAGATCAACCACCAAATGACAGGGGTCAGGACGAACACTTCCTCTGAGGGTGGACTAGCCCATAGCTTTGCATCAGGATGCAACAAAGCAGACCTCCCTTCTCCCCATACCCCTGGAGCAGTTAACACTGCAACGGAGTTGTCACAGAGACAGGAAGCAGCGTATTCAACAGCTGCTTCTTTTGATAAAGTATTTTAAAAGAACACTTTCCTCCTCCATTTACCAGAAACATCACAGGCTGATCACAGGCTGCCCTGCCTCAACGGAGCAGCGTAGCACAGGGGCCCAGCCACCGGTACCGAGCACGGCTGCTCCTGGTGTCCCAGTGCTCGGGAGCCGAGTCCTTCAGCTGGTCTGTGGATCGTCCATCTGCTGTTCCTCCTGCAGCAAGCTCAGCAGCATTTGATCTACAGCAAGCCCCAGAGGGGGTTACAGCCCCTTCTGCAGAGACAAGCGTGCTCAGCTCCAGCATATGAGAGCAGGAGCGCATTTTCAACCAACACACCAAGCCAAACCAGAAAGCATTTGTTCCAAAGCTAGACCCTCAGTGCTCCTCCATCACTTGGAAAAACCTTCCCACAGGCCCCCCCTGCTCCTCAGAGGAGCTGCAGCACAGCCCAGTCCTATAAAAAAGCAGGTCCCAGCACTGGGAGCAGAGCCCTGCACCCCTTCCCAAGAGCCACCGACACCCCCAAGGTCTGCAGCAGCAGCATCCCGAAAATAAAGCCCGCAGTAACCCTGCGTTTGCAGCTTGTTTTGTTCCTAGATGCTCCAAACGCTGTTGGAAAGGTTCCTGCTGCAGGCTCTAGGTCCATTTAACAACCCGACTAATAAGCCTATTTCATCTCTCAGGCTATTAGCGTGTCACGGAGCTGCGGCTCGCTGGGGTCCTGGTGCCTGGCGAGAGACGAGGCTCGTGCCAGCCCAGCAAGTGCCTCGCCTCGTGTCACCCGGGTCCCACGGAGCCCAGAGCCCATCTCACCGGGAATGGGAACCCCCTGCTCTGGACCGTCCAGTTGCTGCTTTTCCCTGAGAAGTATCAACACGTTCCCCAGGATTTTTTCCACTTCCCCAAGTAACAGACAGGCACCTGAATGAGATGTGCACGCACAAAACAAGCTAATTAATGGTCTCAGCCCCGATCAGTGAAGTGAAATCGGCACGCCTCGAGCGGCGATGGAGCAGATCCACATGCTGTGTTGCCAGACCTCCTCCTTCCAAGCGCTCCCTAATCCCCACGCCAGCATTCAGCTCCCTGCTGAGGAGCTGCTTCCAAATTCCAGGCTCTGGGAGGATAATGCTCTCAAGATGGGAGCACCCACACCTCCCCCGGGCCTTCGGAGCTGGAGCACCTGTGCAGGCTGCAGAGCAGGAACCAGCGCGGGGATGAGGAGGAGAGCGGGGAAGAGGTGAGCTTTCTGCTCCCACCCAGACCTGTGGCTGCTCCCCAGGCACAGAGCAAAGACTCCCGCCAGCTGTTCACCCGTGCCCCAGGCAGACATTTAGTCCCAGTGGCCAAAATCTTCAAATTCAACGCCAAGTCCTCCAGCTGCATGGAATGTCTCCTGGACAAAAAGTACTCACTTCTTGTTGACACGTTTTGGTAACTCGGTGTGACGCGCTGCTCTCAGTACAGGCCACACAAGACCTGTATTTTCCAAGACACTTTTAAGGGACCTTCCCAGCTCTCACGAGGCCAGGCGATGCCATGAGGGCTCCCAGGAGAGGTGAAGCATTCCTGCATCCCACACCAGCAGCAGCTGCCCCCAGCCCTGCATCCCTCCTGAGCTCAGGAGCTCTGCCTGGTCCTGGACAGTCCCCAGGAGCACAAACCCAGCAGCTTCTTGCCAGGGGAGGACGGAGCCGAGCAGGGCTGTCCCCACCCTGCCACCCCAGGGGCTGGGGCACTGTTAAAGTACTGGGTCATGAAGGGGGACAGGGACAGCAAACCCCCGAGTGATGTGACAGCATTTTGGTGCGCTTTGGCTAAAGGAAGCCACGCAAGGCACGATCTACAGCCGCACTCACGCAGGTTTTTATCTGGTTATGGAATTTTTTCCCCTTCCCCAAGAGGATCAAGGCAACAAAGAGCAGAAAGGGAGAGGTGGGAGGACTGCAGCAGCATAAGGCAGATGAGAAATGAGGGGCTCCTGCCTTTGATGTTTTGATGATCACGTCATTGCAATTACTGTGTTGAGGGCTCCGCTGTGTCACTGGTACATAAATCATGCAAGAACATTAACTGTGCAGAGCTCGCACCGCAAGTCACTGCAGGTAAAAATGATAAGAGAAGTCAAAGCATTTCAAACAGAGGAAAAACTCTGGAATACTAGAAAAACAACATAATGTGTACTTTGAATCATTCCTCTACAGTCTGGGTAGATGCCTGTGCAGGGAGGATAATGGAGGCTGGCTTCAAGCATACAGCTTCAGGGAAATGAAGCCATCAATTAATCATGGGTATTCTGCTGGAGATACAAAGCATGAAAACCTGGAGTTGTCTTTGCGAGGGAGCGTCTTGTACTGCTTTCTGGAAACACCCCTCCTGATGCAGCATTAAGGACTGTGCAATGCAGCAATTAGCTTTCTTGATCACAGAAGATCCACGCGATACACCGCCTCATCCTCCTCCTCCTCTCCCATCACAATAAATAGCTGATCCATCACACAGCAGCTACATGGGATTTCATACCTGGCTGCATTGCAGAGTGATCAGAAGTAAAACACCATCCCAAACGCTTAATCTGTTGACTTGAGTTCCCTACCACGGCCAGCAACTGTTTTGCAGGTGGACCGGCAGACCCAGAGGTCAGAGATTTGCCCAGGACCAGGCAGCCGAGCAGCGTTGGAGCTGGGGCTGGCAGCTGCCCTGCTCAGCCCCACGGCTCTCCCAGCCCCTGGGAGCAGACAGAGGGCAAAGCACCACCAACACATGGACCTCTTGCCACTCCTGCATCTTCAGCTTCACCTTCCTTCTCCCCGTGGCCACCTGCTCTCACTCAGCCTCGGCCAAGTCCGATTTCCTCGGCGCTGCCTGCCCTACAGCCCGCGCGGCTCCAGCGAGGCTTTCTGCACACCCGCTTTGCAATTCAGAAGAGCCTTAAACTCCTCCATCAGCTCAGTATTTGCCTATAATCCCCTTTGGATCTAAGGTGTTTATACAGTATTACTTGCAAGATTTAACTCAAAGATGATTAATTTGGTTCTGTGATTTTTGGCTTCGCTTTGATTTCAAGGCGGTAGCAGAGCGCCTGCCTTTCAATATCTTACGGACCTCTTCTGGAATTAAAGCACTTGTGAATTTGATGAGCAGATTTGTAGCCCTGAAGGAGACTCGAGATTTTTTTTTAAACACCATCTCCACTTTTATCCACCCCCTCACTTGTGCAAGGCCACCACATCCTGCGGTCCCATTCCCAACAGCTGCATCGTGCTCATTGCAGAGAGAAATCCAGCCCATCCCTCCTGCCAGCCTTTAAAGCCCAGACCCGGAGTAGGAGAGCAAACGAGAAGAGCAGCCAAAGCAAAGGTGAGAGGAAGGGGACAGCGTCTAGATTTGTGCTTCTGCTGCGAGCAGAGTTTGGCCACTTTGCTCACCTCACGCTGTGCTGTGCAGCTGGGTGCTCACCTCCCCGCGCCCTGCCCCGGGTGCTCCCCAGCACCCGGCAGGCTGCGGCCGCAGGCTCTGCTCACCCTGGGCATTAAAATTCCTGCCTGGAGGCATAAAGCAGCTCTGCAAGGTGGGGTCACAAGGAAACGTTACCCCACGGACGGGCCAGCAGGTATCTGGGCTAGTGGCACAGGCTGTCTTAGCTGGAAGCGCAGCCCTTCTCCTGGCTCCAGGAGCTCCAGACTGCTTGAACAACCACCGGCCAGATCCCCAGCTGCTGTACGTCGCTAGGACAGCACGCAGGCACCAGAGCTTCTCCCTTACACCAGGCCTGACCTGCTGAAGCATCAGCAATGCCCAGTTTTACCCTTAGAAGCAGGTGCGTGCTGAAGGTGCTCTCCAGCAGACTATTTGCGCTAGATCTGGGCAGCGGCCTGAACTGTTGGGAACAGAGCAAACGCAGGAGAGCAGGAACAAGATGGGCAGGAGGCTGCTCCAGCACTGCCCGGTAACTCATGTGCTGAGCTCGCAAGCAGGTAACTCGCCTTCTGCAGGCTTGAATCAGACCACAGAAAGTGTGTTCTTTACTGTCTGAGGCTGTCCACAACAAAGAGAAGCAGCCCTTCCTCATTCAAGCCTCTGCTCACTAGCATCTAGTCACTTGAGCTACGCTTTCCAGCCTTCAGCAACATCAGTGAAAGCAAAACTGTCCCCTTTTTTAAATGCTCCGTCCGCTTGCAGGTGGAAGCGCATAGCGCCATAATTACTGCAGCCCCAATTTTCAGGCTTGTTACCGTTTCACACGAAGCCTTACACCCGTATGCAACCTAAACCACGGCGAGCTGCCTCTAAGCCAGAGCCCCCAGCTAACACCACTATCGCCCCTGTAAGACCAGTGTTTAAAATCGCTGCACCTCCAAACACCTTTAATTCCTCAACCATAATTCCCCAACCTGCTGCCGCGGCAGCCAGAGAAGCGAGTCCTTCCCCCCACACGACCCCGCATAACAGAGTGCTCCTAAAAAGCAATTTGTCATCAGAACCGAGTCAAGAAAACCTTCCCTGGCAGAAGTCCTCCTGCATTCAGAGTCAACACCGGTTACATTTCACAGTAACAACAGAACACGAGACGCGATTACATTTTAGTAAAAGATCAGATGGCTTTACAAAGATCAATGAATCCTCACAGACCGTGCTTCAAGCACCAAACAACGAACCTTTCAGGAACCTATATCGATAGGATGTACCCAGCGCAGGAAAGCAAGGGCAGGTCTTAGCATCACTGCGCACTTGCCCACCTAGCGGTGGGTGGGAAGCTGCCCAGGGATTCCTCTGGTACGTAGCCCGAGACAAAACAACCCGATTGCACATCAGCTTTACGAGACGATGCTCCAAGATCTTGGGAACGGCCTTGATCAGTATTCCCTGCAGGGACTACTGCTGCAAAAAAAAAAAAAAAAAGAGTGTTTATTATTTAGAGCAAAAAAATAAAGTGGCTCTCTGCAGCTGAGGATGCCACCTTCAGCTTTAGAGAGGTCTTGATACAGTGTTGTGCAAATGCCATCTGCACACAGGATTGTCTCCATGCTGAAAAAACCTCATAGAATGGTTTGGGTTGGAAGGGACCTTAAAGATCACCTAATTCCAAACCCCCTGCCGCGGGCAGGGATACCTCCCACTACACCAGTGTTTCCAGGGTTGCTCTAAGTGTTTGACCAAGAACAGAAGCTTTTCCATTAATGTCAACAGAATCAGGGG
Organism: Cygnus olor; assembly: GCF_009769625.2. Taxonomy (NCBI): domain Eukaryota; kingdom Metazoa; phylum Chordata; class Aves; order Anseriformes; family Anatidae; genus Cygnus; species Cygnus olor. The sequence continues at coordinate 17,187,473 of NC_049178.1, forward strand.
CTGAACCCCAAGTCCTTTATCAGCTCACAGCAGGTGACAGCCAAGTTTGCTGTCAAAGCTCTGCAGGACACGCTCTTATACCTGCCCACGTGCTGGTCCATGAGCATGGTTTGATTTGCAACCGTTAGTTCTCCCACCAAGCTAAGCCACCAGATGGCTAACGTCCTCAAATCATTTACTCCCATATCATTTACAAGCAGGGGTCAAGAAAGGAGGGCATAGCTACAGGACTGCTTACGTAGCGCTTGGTTGAATAGTTTAGAAAACTGAGGGAAAATTCCTTAGGGAAATAAGATACGAAGCGACTACGGGGATTTGTTTCTGGAATGGACAGGACAAAGTTACAGATTTCTCTTCTCATGCAAAAAATACTGTTTCCCAGGAAAAGAATAAAAATATTTGATTGCACTATTACAGGGTTATTGTTGAAGAGAAATCAAGTGATGTGAATAAGTACAGACAGTCAAGCAAGCCTGAGAACAGGTGACGTTACTTGTAAAATTCTGATCACCTCCAATGCAAGCCCTAATCACAGCAGGGCTATTTAGGATGCCCTATGCTGATTTCAGCACAAACCATTACCCGAGATCCTCACTTGGTATACATTAACTCCACCAGGCAGAGCTGTGGCATTTTATACAAGCCAGAAACACATGGGGTTGAGTTTGTAAGACTTCGTACCACTTGTTCAAACCTAGGAAAGTCCTTTTCCTGCCAATTTCTTGGCTCCTGCAACAAAGCCAAGAAGCTGCAAGTGGCTGCATGTCATCACCTCTATCAGCTCTGGGATGCCTTTGCAAAGGGTGAGCATGGGAGAAAAAAAGGGAGAAGACATGTAAGTAGAAATTAAAGCAGCTTTCACTTATTGTTTTCAACTGTGACACATAACGAGGCTAATGCAACAAACCAGCCCTGCAATATTACACTCCCCCTGAGCAGTCTTTGGGAGGCCATGTGCTGAGCTCACAGCTCCATTTTCTGTCCTGAGCAGCTCCATGGAAAGCAAACCAGTTACTCTGCACACACGCAATAAAAAACAACTGCAGTCAGGCTCTACACCTGCTGACAAACGTTTTAAATGCTTCCCCAGTAAGAAATACAGCAGCTGAATCCAAAATAAATTCTATTCTTCTATCGGAAGTAAGAAGAGAGCTCATTCACTGTACTGCTTTTTTTTTGTGTGTCAGCAATTGTGCTGTGAACGACTTTTAAAAAAAAAAAGTGTTCAAATGTCTATTTTGTGAGGTTCCCATCCATCACAGAGCATTAGAGATGCTCAAGGGACTTTGCTTCGGCTTTATGGTGATTTAATGCAGAGGTTTGCCACCCTCCTTATTTCAGAGTCTTGGGTGGCATTCAGCATCGAGGCTCAAGGGGGCTTCTATTTAAAACCACCTCCACTGCAGGGAATTCTGTTATACCACATTTTAAACACAGCTTTGGGAAAAAGCCAGATGACTTCGTGGCTCCCAAGACACGCAGATGCAGTGAGCAAGAAGTCCAAATCCTGGTGATGTCTCCAGTTGTGACCCAGAGAAAGGCACCCTCTGAAGTTTATGAAAACAGACAATCAACTGAAGAGGGGAAAAAATCAAAGCAAAGTTAAAAATCCAGCGTCACTGGCAAAAGAGTAGGGGGGAAAGGACAGGCGTGACTGGTAGAGAATAAAAGGATGGGAAATTCTTCATTTTAGCATACATGGATAAGATTAAAATACATAATTACACACAATATTTTCCCCTGAGAAACCAAAATGTATGCCTGGTCTGCACAAGAGGGTAGCACAGCTGTGACAGAACAGGCCTGTAATTAGGTCTCCATTGTGCCATCCCCAAATGCAGCCTTTATGAACACATATCCCCGGAGATGCAAGTCCCACGCACACACAGCTGAAAGCTCGTACATCTCTCATTTGCAACCTTACCGTCTTCTGCATTTCGTTTTGGGTTTGATTACTGGCTGCCCACAAGCATCTATTAAGTAGAATGAAGAAAGTGGCAGAGCAAACCCCAGCTCTGCTGTCAGACAGGTCCAGCAACGCAGGAACAAGGAGCCCGAGGCAGCGCACGCTCGCCTCCCCTCCTGCCGAGGCGCTCACGGAGCCAGCAGCCAGGGCTGCACTGATCCCCACGAGCCAGCCAGCACCGCCCCGAGGGGCTCCTGGGGGTACAAATACACTGCAGGGCGTGGAAGAAGGCTGTACCCTCTGCAAGCCCTGCAAAGAAGGTACAGCTGCCACCTGGCAAGGAACTGGGTTTGAGGTGCAGCAGCTCTCCCAAAGCAGGGCAGGTGCCAGCTGTCCCCCAGGGCTCCTGCACGAGCAGGAGTGGCCAGCTTCAAGCTGCTCCTCCATCCGGGCCAGCAGCTCAGCTCTGAAACCAGAAAAAGGGCCTGTCCACGCAGTGCCACAGATGTCCAGAAGGCAGCAGAAAAGGTAGAGTACCTTTGCTGCAGCTTGGTTGCTACCAGCGAGCCGCTTCCCTGCCAGGGCAGAGGACCCCACTCACCGATCAGAGCGGCAACAGCCAAGTTTCCTCTCAAAGATGTACTCAACCCCTTAATAGAAAAATTGCTCCACGATTTCTCTGTTGCTCGGGGATGTTCACAGCTGACCTGCTCTTCACACCCACTGACAGGGGGAGAACATGTCACAGGTGTCCTCAATATGGCATCCATCTGGGAAATTGGGGACCTTGCTGCTCTGCCCTGCCAGCAGCCCAAGAAGGATATTTCTCATTCCTGTCCTTGGCAGAGACCTCCCCGGGATTATATTGTACTTATGTGCCGTGCATTCCTGTTGCACTGCTATAAACATCCCCTTTATGTAAATGCACAGCTGGGCATGGAAGTATCAACCATTTTTGTGCATGGTTTGGCTCTTTCCTCTGCAGTCAGGCAGTGCAGCAGTAATTCAAACAGATTTGGTGATCCTGTTCTGCAAGCGCCCGCACTGATTTTAAATCAGGAGCTGAAGCCAGCCCCCCAGGTTTGCTCACGTCTCAGCAGCACAGGAAGCAAAACCACCAGGAGAAGCCCCAGAGACCACACGGTGATGGGGAGAGGGCAAGGGGTGAGAAGGGAAGGATCGATCTGCTCGTACCTTGTGAGTGCGTCTGAAACAAGGAGAGAAAAGATGATGTGACAAATATTTTGAGCGAGCAGAGCTGGTGGATAAGCTGTGTTCCAGCACAGGCTCTCCGTGCCCAGCAGCACCTAGAGCAGCAGCATGCATGCAGCAGGATAATGTGCTCGTAACTCACAGGAACATCGGCACATGGCAGCGCTCCTGCTCACTGCAATAGCTCCCAGTGTAATTTAGCAAAGACATGGAGCCTGGTCTATCATATTTCTCCCTCGGAGCAGCAGCACCACTTTTCAGCTGTTGTTCATTGTTATTTTGGAGCTGACTTGGATTTTCTAACAGAATTCACAAGAAGGGGCTGCTTGGCACTGCTCTGCACACAGGATATGTAGAGCAGATTAAAAAGTCACCTTAGAGCCGTTAAAACAGGAACAGACAAACGTGGCTACAGCTCCACAGCATTTACAATTTTTAAATCCTCAGCTCTGAAAATTTGATCCTGAACTCCAACAGAATCCATCGGTTCTATGTGAACTTTGGACTCAGCAACCTCTTCATTAGAGCAGCAGCCCAGGTCTGCTGGTTCAGAGCAACCCTGAAAGCCAGATGCTCCAAACAGCTTCCCATTTCACCAAGCATCTCTGATGAGAGCACCTCGGCACACATCCCCACACAGCAGCACTGGAAAGCCTTGAGAATTCATCCTCCATTTAACACCGCTGGGCATCTAACAACGCGCTTTCAGAAACACAGGGCCATCAGAAGGCGACAGTCTCCTTGTAGCACTGGTGTTGTAAGGACCCTTGCCCAAACCCGTGGCAGAGGCACCAAAGCAGCCTGGTCAGACACCACCGTGCTCAAGTCCCATCCAACCGCTCCAGCAGCTGACAGGACGGTCTGTCAAGACTTGTGTAACGTGAGTTTAGCCCTGGGACAACTATGCAATTACCCGTCACTTTGCAATAACCCGTTTTCTATCTGTCTTCTTTATAATAAGAAATCCACAGCAAACCAGGACAGGCCTAGCGTGATGGCAGCGACTGAGCACTGCTGGAGGAAGGAAGTTTCTGCTACTACAGCAGTCAGCAGCTACGCTTTCTGCAGCGAGTCCTCAGCACCATGCAGATAAGCCCAGCGCTGCTGCCTCCAACAGCTGAGGCAGCTCCCAACCATCTGACTGCTGCGGGCACCCACGGAACCCACGCAGGAGCAGCTGGAGATGCACAGCAGCAGGGGGTAGGGAGGCCAGAGCTCAAGGCATGAACGCTGCTGCACCCGGACCCGGGGCAGGGCAGCGGCAGCGCTCAGCCACAGCTCACAGCAGAGCATCGTGCCCTCGGGCGCACGCGGGGCCACCTCAGCCCCCAAACCCAGGCCCTTTTTCTGTTAGGCCAAGCACAAAGCGTTCTTGCTCTGCTGCAGGTTGGGTGCAACCCCTGCACCAGGCTGAGCAGCCTCACGCAGACAGCAGGCGGAAAAACAAAGCAGGAACAGCGCAGAGCTTTTGGTAACCAGCTTTTGGGGTGGTTCTGACAACACCAGGTCAGAGCTGACACTATTACCTGGCTTTCACAAGTTTCCCAAGTCAGCTCCCCGCCCTGCAACCATTTCAGCTTTTCCCCTCAAACCCAGTACCCACTTCAGGCTGGGAGCTAATTTGGGGCAATTCATTAGGCTACTGGAACTCAGGCAACAGCAACTCCAGCTGTGCCTTTCCTAAATGAATCCTGCACAGAAACAGCACCCCACCCTTGCAAAAAAAGTTAATTAAGGACTCTTTTGCCTGCTCCCAGCAGATCATAAGGTGGATGCTGTCAGACAGGTTTGCCTTCTGTTATTACCAATTTCAGCAGCAATTCATCTCTCCTAATCCCATTTTGAATATCAGGTACTCAGACACATATTAAAAGGAAGGTTTACTGTAACCACCCATGCAGTGCCCGTTGAGATGGAGCTCGAGGACAAGGCAAGTACATCAGGATGAATTGCTCTCCCCAAACTTGGGGGTTGTGCCATTCCTCTAAAGCCCCTCAGCCCTCCAAATATTTCCTCAAGGTTTACTTTACATTCACGGTTAGTTTCCTAAGAACGACGAGCATGCAAAACACATTCCTCTGTTACGGGTTGTCTTCAAAATTTGGGTAGATACAGCACATCCCTGCCCAGCTCACAAGAAACTGTGACTCTGGCCTCATGAGCAGAGCTTGAGGGACAGGGCAGGGCTGCGTGCCCATGGCCGTGCTCTGTTTTAATCAATACCTGCATCTTTATTTCTTTTAAATGAAGTTAAATGCACTTTAATTGAACGTGCACCTGTTAGGAGCGCAGTGCTTCGGAGAACCACCACCTCATTTTCGGAGGAATGACTTCAGTAGCGCTGATATTGCCAGCCTGTAATAACAGCTCACCGAAGCTCACCGAAGGCATGGGGGGAGGCTGCAATTTAATTCCTGCTCCTGTCTTGTCCCATCCTCCCCTTAGGCACACAGCACAGCTTCAGAGAAATTGTTTGCTTGAAATAATTGCACACCGAAGGGACAACCCAAACTTTCAAAGCCTTTTGTGCTTGAGCAGGGCACAAAGCACCATCGCTAAACGCCTCTGAATCCTTCCTCCCCCAGAGACAAGTGTCTAACTTCATCCTACATCCCTGTTATGCATAGCAGATCAGGACGTAGCACAAAGAGCTGTTTTAAGCAAGGAAGTCACGATAAAACAAAACAAGTGGAGGTTGTACATGAAGTTATGTACAGGTGTAAATAAATCCTTTCCTTGAAGCCCAGGCCAGCCCCTCGGGGACACCAACGCTGAGCAGCCTCCTGCAGGCACAGAAGTTCCCCCGCTTGGCTCCCCATCAGTGTCTGGTCCCAAACTTACTCTGTTGTAGTCACGGCTCTGCCTCGAACACTCCTGCTTGTTGTTCAGGCCAACGTGCTGGTGCCTGGCACGGGCTTATCTGAAGAATTTGCTAAAATGGAGCAAATCCAAACCAGGCTTGTACCTGTTTTCTCAGCCTTCTGCACTACCACCTCTTGTAACGCTGCACTGAATGGGTCTCCTGCATTGATGTCTGCGCCCATCAAATATCTGCCAGTATGTTTCTTTGCACTGCCCAGTACAAACCTTGTGCTTTGGTGGTTATTTGCACACCCAGTCTGTGCTGTGAAAAGCCTCACAACATCACCTCATTCACTCCAGGAGTCACCACACCGCTTACATGAGCCGTGCACATGAGAGAGACCACTCACAATTAAGTATTTCAGGCAGATCTTTCCAGTTTACCAAAAATGCTTCAAGTTTTCCTTGATTTTTCTTCCCTTCATCTTTCCCTTCCTTATTTCTCCCCCACGCAACCAGCCTCTGCAGCTCATGGCAGGAGCCTCAGGTTCAGCCTCTGGGGCTCCATCAGCGAAGGGATGCTCTGCAAGCCTGCGCAGCGCTTCCCAGGACAAAGAGCGGTACCGATGGGCTAACTCCGGGAGATCCTCGTGGCCAGGAAGGCTGTGCTCAACCTACCTGGTAGCCAGCGCCAGGCTGGAACCAGGGGTCTTCCAAGCTTACAGGGGTTACGGCCCAAGTCCCATGGACCCAGGCAAAACTCGCACAAGAGCCAGCGATATCAGGGACTGAATGCGATGTGCAGCCTAAAAATCAAAGCCCCCCCAGCCTGAGGTGATGGGCACCGCTGCTAGAGACTGCTCCCACATCTGCAGGAGCCCCAGGAGAAGAAAGCAAGCTACGCCCAGGCGTTGGTTCATCTCTTACAGACTTCCCCACCAAACCACCCCCCTCCAAAGCCTTTCATTCCCTTCCAGAAGCGCTGGATACCAGGCGCGCTGGGAAGAGCAGCAGCCGGAGCCTTATCAGCCATCGCTTCCTGCACAACAGGAGCTCCCACTCCCGCCTGCCCCAGGAGGCACGGCCGCCCCAAAGCCTCCCCCGGGGCTGGGAGAGGCCCAGGGGCTGGAGAGCACAGCGTGCGGGACCGGGAGGTGCCTGGGGGAGCAGCTGGAGACGGCAGCAGGCAGGGACCTGCCCTCCCCGGGCAGCACTCACACAGAGCTGCAGCGCTGCCCCTGCCACCGCCAGAAGCCGGGAATATCCGAGCATCCTGCAAAGCTTCTGCGCCAGCCCTTCAGTACAAGATACCAGACATACACGGCACACTTCACGACTGCACGCCGAGCATGTGCCTTACAGGCAAAAAAAAAAAAAAACATTTTCCCTTTCTTCCAAGTTTGTTGTAAAACAACCTACTTGACTCGTTTGAGTAGGAAGAGGCACTGGGCAGCACCCCGCAGCACCAAGATATTCTACAGAAAGGCCTGGAATTAGCGATGGGCTCCATCTCCTCTTCCTCCTCCGGATTTCAAGGAAGCAAATAAGACTTCCTGGGAGAAAGGAAGCAGGAACTTCATCTGCTATGCACCCATCACATCCAGCAGCTCAGCACAGCACTGCTTCGCAGCCCAAGGCTGCAAACAAACCCCCAGGGCCAGGAGGAGGCTGCAGACAAACCCCTGCATGTCAGCACCAAGCCCACCTGCAGCTGGAGAGGCGAGGAAGGCTGCTCAGCCAGGCCGGACACGTGATGGCTCCTGCCTTCCTCCCCGGCAGCCCGTTGTCTCCATACCACGCACTGAAACACTCGGTAGCTCCACCACGGAGCAAAGCAAGCCCACCGTTAGTTCGGGTTAGCTGTTCAGCACAGGCCAAAAGACCTCAGCATTAGTCCGTCAGTTAGGGGCTGAGCAGTTTGCAGGAACATTTAAGAGGCAGGATTGCAACTACAGAAGCCAGCAGCACACCAAAAATAAAAGAGAAAACACGAAATAACTTCTGGCACCTCCCAGCATAGGCTTAAGCCTGCAACTATCGCTCTGCGTGCCCCCAGCACATCCCAATTCAGCTCTCAGCTCAGGTCCCAGCTGAGGGCACAGCACACCTCCCAGGCCTGCCTCCGTGCGTCTGCACTGGCTGCAAGGTACGGGAACAGCACAACGTCCTTCTTTGAGACAAACAGCCACAAGAGCAGGATATCTGCTCCCGTGCTGCCTTCAGCAGGACCACAGACAGCCCAGCAGTGGTCTGGAAGAGCACGTCAGATTGTTTTTCCACTTACCTGGAATCACTGGGCGAAGCTTTTAATGACAAGCTGATGGCCAGTTGGTTCCCTGCAGCATTCCCACAGTTGCCACTCCGAGTTACTTAGCACAAGTTCCCTTTGTTTTTCCTCTGGCTGCTGCTCCCAGCCCTGCCGCACCCAGGGTTAGCTTTTCTCGCCTTTCTTTTTTTCCACGTTTTATTTTAGGAGGACAGGGCTACAGAACAGCACTAGCACGTCAAAACAACAATTACAACCGTGCAGAGGAAGTGCCAGACAGGCAGTCTACCACAAAGCACAAGCAGACACCCCGCACTGAAACGACAGAGCTGGAGACAACTGTCGGAGGAAACAGGGAGCCTCGCTCCTGGTGCCGCTGAGATCCCACGCAGCTACGCTGTAGTTGAAAGCGACGATGGCACTCGAACGTAGCTGAATACACATCCCGCATCTCAGCTGCTGCACACCCCAGGCTACAGCCAAGTCATGTGGAAGAGATGGGAAAAGGGGACAGGATTTCCCCTACAGGAAGGAGAAGAGGTGCAGTGTGCCCTAACAGGCACGTGACGCCGTGATAGGGTGCAGCTGCTGAAGGAGGAGACCTTCACGCACTGCACCAGCGATCCCAGCCACTAGCACAGGGTTAAAGAATCGGGTTCGGGCTGAGAATGAGCGGTTAAAGTTACTGAACTCACCTGCCCAGTGCTGGGAGGGGAAGGAGCCCAGCCAGCAGCCGGGCTCACCCAGGTCAGCAGGCCGCCTTCGGTAAACCCCAAAGCGGGCTTAGAGGTGGGCTTATTGAGCTGAATAGTTTTTAACTATGGACTTCTTCAAATACCTTTTCTTATGAAACCTATTTAACAGTAAACCAAAGAATATCTTACATGGCATGCAGCACAGCAAGACCTTCCTTTCTCTCCAGTTTATTTTCACGCTGGAGACCTCTCCCCTTCTAATCCCACCACAAACCCACGTCCCCCTTTGACTGGGAGCGGACAATCAAGGAATTCCTATCACTAGGGTCCATTAAAACAAATGGTGCCATACATCACAAGTCCTCCTGTAAGTCAGCGGTAATAAAGCAGTGGTCACTAAGATTTTTAAAGACAAGCAAGGTTTGCAAGGGAAAGGCAGGAGCTTCGATCACACTGGTAACCCCAGCACAAACACACACCCCTGGCTCCCCCCCACATCTGCTCTCAGGCAGATCTGAAAAGCACAGTTTTATTCTCCTCCCCCAGCAATAATCAATTCAAAGCGACAAACTTTGGAAGCGTCACTTTGGCACTTTCCTTACCTGCTTCACACTACTGCCTATAAAAAGCTGTCAAGCCAAGCTTGCCGGCGCCCCCGGATGTCGCAGGTTAACTGGGACCCGTTCACTTGTTAGATTTCAATTCCAGTTCACCTCCTGTTCCACAGAAAGCTTATTAGATGGTTCCTCTGCAGAGCCTCAAATCCAACCCTTATGGCGATTTACTTGCAAGTGCAATGAAGGCTAAAACATGGAAAGTGAGCTACGCTTTGCCAAGAGCAGCAGACTCACATGGTCAGCATTAGGAAATACTGACAGATAAGCACATAAACATTTGCTCCGTGCCAGATAATGCATCAGCATCGAGGCTGCCAAACAGACACCTCCTGGAGCTTCCCATTTCTGACTCCCATGCAAGCAGGATCAGGTTGTGCTGTAGAAATGATTAGGAAACATCACTTCTCTGAGCTTTTTCCTCTGCACAAGAGCAGAGACTGCTAAATCAGGAGGTGAGATTCGTTTTCAATGTGGAGACAAGTGTTAAAAAAGTTCAGTTCGTTACCTAAACATTCATTTCGAAAGATCAAAGAAAACTGAGTCCAGGTATCCAGAAACTCCGGTACATTATCTACACAACAGGTACACATCTCTCCTTCTACATTCCACTGACAAGCACACTTTCAATAAACTCCAACTGGATTTTAATGGCTACAGCATTAGAACCCATCAGCCCTATGCTAAGCTTTTTTGGTATCGGGGGAGGAACAAGTGTTTAAAAACTGTTGTATTTTACTGTAAAGCTATGCAAGTAATATGGTAGAGGTTGGAAAGACTCCCACTGCAGCACATCCTTTTAAAGTTCCCATGTTTCACCCTTTTGCTCCATACACAGGTTTCACATGTGGTGCAGTCACTTTACCGAAAGAGTATTATTAAAGTTCTGGTCGTTTAGAATTTGCTTTCAGCCAGGTTCTGCTCCTAGGCACCATTCCTGCAAATAAAGATATTTCCTCCACATTATGCACAAGAGGAAAATCAGTGTCAGAATTAAATACGCTTAAATTGCTAGATCTGCATTCTGGAGGGGTTATTAGTTTGCTTTGTAAACTAGCAACATAAGTCTAAATTAAAATAGAAAGAGTAATGAGAAATTGTCTTACAACTAAATCAAAGTAAGGAGAAAACCTCCAAATCGTGACACAACCGTAGCTACCCTCGTACATTGGGGACCAGCATTTTGGAGATGCTTGCCAAGCTCCAGGTACACGTTTCCATCCTTACTGCCTTCAGGGACAAATGTGACAGACCACGTCGAGGTCTAATCTCTTTTAATCTTTTGATATTTAAGGCATTTTACCTTTAATTATTGCTTTCTTTATAGTTTTGCTTCAGACCAAGCTTTCTTGCACAACAGCTCCTGAGCACGTGTCCATCTGCTTTCCATAAGAGCCAAGCGAGATTCTTGGGACTGATGCAGCAACCGCGTTCCTGTAGCCCGTGCATTTAGCACTGCAGTGTCTCTAGAGGTATTATGTCAGATAAAATACATCAATATGCTATGATCTCAGCCTGAGGCTAGATTATGGATGGCAGCTGCCTTTTGTGCAGCGCCCAGCCAGGTCTGGATCTGCCCCGCCGAGCTGCTCTCCTCCTCCTCCTGGCTTTGGGGGCTCCTTCGCCCCACACCAACCCGAGTTTGCCTCCTGCTCTATGCACCCCTACATCTTCCCACCACATCATCATCCTCCTCCACCTCTTACTCGAGCCTTAAACCAAAGAGATGAGCACATCAAGCGCTGCCATATGAAAATACTCAGCACGCCCTGACCACAGCCATCGCCTCTGCCGTGCTCTGTGGGCCAGGGCAGGCTGAGTCAAGTGCTCTCCAAAATATCCAGTGATTATTATTGCTTTCAGGCTTGTTTCTAAACAACAGAAAACAGTCTCTGCCCCAAGATGCTTGTAATGAGCTCAAATCCTTCTAGGACTTCTTGGGAAATAAGGAGAAAGGATGCCCAACTATTTGCTGATGTTATTTAATCTACAATTTAAAATCAATCAAAATACTACAGGAGTTTCCTAATCATATTAGGCCTCATTTCAAGGGGGGGAAAAATCAGCTGGATCATTTATGAGTAAAGCTGGAACACATGGGAAGCGGTATTTCAGTAAAACTGTGCAATTCCACAGCTCTAAAGCACACAAACAGTATTCCAAGGAAATTCTTAAGTAAAACTCCAGGCAAAATTTTGGCCTCACAATTCCAGTTAATTTCAAGAGGGTCACGATCTCACCATTGGATTTTCTCTCATCACTGGATTTCCTATAAAATTTTTCAAGACTGATGAGCCTTGAAAGTAATCTTTCTTGGAATGTTTGTGGGGAGAAGATAATTCTCTGAAATATTTTTTGTAAACACCACAGAGCAATAATAACCACTGCTCTACAGAATATGCAGAAGTGTCCATTTTCGCTTTGTCTCTGCTTTCGGGAAAAAGGAGATTGTTTGTAACGCAACACAAGGTAAATGGATTGGGTTCTAAAACCACCTCATGCACTAGGATCTGAAAAAATAAGGGATTAATTGTATGAGAGATTCATACATGCGGAGATTAACCAGACTATGGAATTCTCTTTCAAAGCAACTAAGCATAGCCCAGACGTTAGCATTAGAAAAACTGTAGGGTACACATCTCGCACATATTAGAGAGGGTTTGGGGTACCCACTTCCCACTGCAAAGGCACGGGCACACAGCAGAACACGGCCAGGCAGGCTGTGGTGATTTCAACCGGTCAGTCCTGATCGATACCAGCAATAACTGATCACACGCATGCCCTTAAGACCAACAAAGCAGTGGCTTAATTCTTTCGGCACCACAACTAGACCATAGCCGCCCTGGTCACACCCAGCACTCACCACATTTGAAAAAATTCAGCTGTGAAGCAGAAGCACGTAGCAGGGACCCCTCCTGCACTGGCAGAGGAACGCAAGGACCTTGGTGTCGGGGCTTTGGACATTTGAAAGTCTGAGGGAACTTTATAAACTCTTGGACAACAGCTTTTGTAGTGGTTTGTTAAAGCAGCCAACAGCTAGCAAGGTGACCATGGTAGAAGTGCGTTTCTCTTCAGCATCCTTCTTCCTTTGCACTCAAGTCCCTTTCCTTGGCGCTGAAGTTGTGACAGCTGCAGAAAACCTAAAACTTGTCTGCTCTGCGTACTGCGGCCAACTACCAGGTCAGGCTCTAAGCCGAGAAGCCATCACTAAAGCACGTCCTTCCCCAACTTTTGGGGAAGAGCCCTGCAAACAGGCTAAGCGAAAACAAAGGGCTAGCTGAAATTACAGTCTGCATGTATTCAACGTGCAATCTATGCTTTCCAAAAATTACAATCCTGAAGGAGCCACGTTTTGGTGGTTTGTTGTGTTGCTTTTAAAAAGCATAAGAAAAAAATGCCTGCTTTCTATAAGCTATACCATTTAACCACAGAATTGTTAACAGTTGCTGAAAGCACTGATGCATTATGATTGGGGGCAAGAGGAAGGCTTAATGCTTCGAAACGGCTGCAACCAAACAACAGCAGCTTTCCTTGTGGCTTTTCATCGTTATATTGGATGCAAACTGCTTAGCCTGTTAAAAAATAGATATACATGCTCTAAGCCAGCCAAGAAACTGTTCCCATAACTAACTGCTGTCATACAACGCTGATGGCCAGGTCCACAAGATAAGGGTGTAGCTCATTTATCAATAATGCCCAGCGACCTACTTAGTGCACTCAGCCCTAGACTTGACCACAATCTCAGCAGAGTTTGAAGCATTGACCAACCTCGTGGCAATGGCGCACACTGGTTTATCTGAGGTCCGATCAGAAATGCAGAGGTGCCAAGCCTACGCCTGCCTTCCACCAGCCCTTCCTGCAGTGACGAGGTGATCCGAGCAGCTCGATCCTCCTTCATCTGCCATGCGGGTGCATGTGCTCCACAGCTGTCCTCAGCTGCTCGGGAACCTGAAACAAGAATTGTGCTGCTGTGTGAGAGCTGCCGTCTGCAGGCAGCCCTTACGTTCACTCCAGCTTCCCCTTTAAGCACAGAAACTGTTTCACTTGTACTAGTTAGAAAAATAGCAAGTTAAAGCCCGCTACTAGCCTCTTACAGAGCTGGCTTTTTTTCTTAAATATAAATTAAGATTTTTTGGTGTATAATCCAAGAGGAAAAGTCTGAATCATGATTTAAGCACGAGGCCTCATATCAAAGGAGCTCAGGACGAGCTGCACCTTGCTCCCACGTAGCCTGAACTCGAGGTGTGCCCTTTGGCACGCCACCGGCTGACCGGAGCCGCAGTGCCGCCCTGGCTGGGATGCTGCCTGGCAGCTCGGGACCCAGGGATCCTTTTCCATCACAGCACAGCTCCTCCTCCACTGGTCTTCCTAGCCAGCCTGTACAACACAGAGATGAGAAGACAGGGCCCTAACTGAGCTCCCTTACTCTGGCCAAAGTTGTGTCAGCACACCTAGGGAGGAACACCAAGGTTTTCCAGCCATGTTCTCCAGTTCTCCACAACTCCCCACGCCTCCAGCCCTTTTGCTGCTCCTTACATCCTTTAACTGCTGAAACACGGCATCCCAGGGATGGGGAGAAAGTGAACAAAACATTATAGCCAGTCCGTATGGAAAATCAATTCAGTTCAGACATCTCATTAACCTCCTAACCTGCTCATCCCCCAGCTTTAATTTATACTACCGCTCGCAAAAGCGCCTGACACTGAGCCACCGTCTCCACTGGAGGTGCAACTGGCACAAGAAGAGGCCTCAGATGCCTGGGGATGCCGTTTGCCCCGCTCCTTGCATCCCCTTCCCTCCTCTGCCATTCAGTGGATGCTAAGGAGCACTGGAGGAAGAAAAGAGGATAATGTGCAAGAGATCTCTGAAAATTATGTAAGCCCTGCAGTGAGTCTCTCTTCCCCTCCGCTGCTTTAATTACCAGCAGCTAAGGGCAGGCTGGCCTGTGCCCAGAGTGCCCATCCACAGCCCCACTGGGCAGAGAGCATTTCGTCTCACTAGCCCGAAAACACCCCAGCTTCAGCACCTACAAAACCAGCATCCTCACAGCAAACCACAGGAAAACGGTCACCTGCGTGACAGACCTCAGGAATTCATGTTTTCAAAGCTACGGCATTCCAGCACTTAATGGATTGAAAGGTTTCTGTACAACTGCTGCCTTTTGACAAAGATGACATTTCTAATGGACTGAAGTGCATTTTCATACTAAGTTTTTCTGACATGTTCAATACATCAGAATCCAAGTGAAGAGATCAAGTCTGACACAGCTGCACCCACGGAAGTCCAAGGAAATCAGGAAGACAAATCTTGGGATAAACCAAACCTGGAAACCCACTCAGTTGCAGGGAAGATAAATCTTTAAGGCAAGCGCTGCTGACTCCTGCAGAAGCAGCTCTTAAAAATCTTCAAGGAATCATTCAAGAGAGTGAGACCACAAATGAAAGCAGGTAGCTGTTCCTAGACACGTCCCCACCTCTGCATGAAGCAGCCCTAAGGGAAGCCCTGCAGTCTCCCCAGCCCACAGAGCAGCTCTCCAGCCAGCGCCCTCCTGCTGCTCAAAGACCTCCCAAGCTGTAGCCACGTAAGACCCGATTAAAGGCCACTTCACTGCTGGGAATCCTGCAAAAGTTACAAGAACGAGCTCAGCTGCTCTTTGCTTCCCATGAGGTAAAACCCTAAGGAAGAGCTTACAGAACAAAGCCCCGTAAGCAGCCCAGTCCTGCAGACAGCAGCTACTGGCCGCCCTCTGGCCCAGCACAGACCCACCAACACCTCCAAACGGGTCTGGGTAACACCAGCACGCTGCAGGAGGTGGGGATGGGGTGCTTCAGACCCGAGCTCCTGACCCAGCTTCTCCCTGGACCTCCTCCTCCGGCCACCGTGGGCACGCTCACGTCCCCTGCCTGGGATCAACGTGTTCAATTCAAGTCCCCCGCTACATCCACCCAACACAGCTGAGGGCCGCCTACTCCCACATATGAAAACAGGGAGCTCCCTGGTCAAAATTAAAGCATTGAGTTATTTCCCATCATTTACAGCTGGGTTGGGAAGCCTGGCTTAGGGGCGCAGTGCCTAGCATCACCCCAGCCGACGCAAAGTGCCGCAGAGGCCACCCGAAATCACGCCCTGGCCACGCGGCAGCTTCTAAAAAAGTTGATTTGGGTGCAGTTTGAACCTCCCGCCGGGAACGGGGATGGAACCGGGGCACGGCCGCCAGGCTTCACGCGGAGGGACGGGGAGAAGCTGCCCCGGGAGGCAGGGCAGGACCCCAGCAGCGCGCCGGCAGGTCCGGGCGCTGCGAACCCGCTGCTGGCCGGGGCCGGAGGAAGAGCGAGGCGAGAGGAAGCCCCCCGAGAACAATGCGGGGAAGGCGGCAATGCCGGCTGCTATTCTGGGAGCCGGGAGGAAGCCAGGCGAAGCCGGGAAGGCGAACGCGGGCAACAAAAGCGGAGGAAGCGCTGTAAGGCTTCCTCTGCTCGGCCTGGGGCCGGCACCGGCGCCCTGCTGTCCGCCCGTCCGTCCGTCCGTCCGTCCGTCCGCAGCCATGTGCGGGGCCAGCCCCGGCCGGCAGGCTTGGCACCGCCAAGGCGAGGGCAGCAGCGGGTCCCCCCTCCGCACACCCTGCGGCAGGCAGAGAGCATCCAGCAGCGCCCCCCGCACCGCGGGGACCCCCAACCCGAGCTCGGGGGGGGGGGGCTGAGGGAGCACCGAGAAGCCCCCCACCCACCCCGTGTCCCCTCGTCCCCCGGCCCCCCTTACCTTGGCTCCGGCGGGGCTCAGCACCACACGGGGGGCGGCCGGCGGAGCCCAGCCCGGCCCCGCATCCCCGCCCGGGCCGCCCTCCCTGCGGCGCCTGGGCTGGGCTGGGCTTAGCGCCGGCCCCCCCCGCCCGGGGGTGGGGGCACAGCCGCTTCCCGGCCCCCTCGGCCCCCTCTCCCCTCCCGGAGAGCCCCGGGGGGGCTCCGGGACCGGCCGCGGCTCCCCCCGCCCTGCGCGCCCCCGGCCGGGCGGAGCATCCCCGGGGGGCGCAGGGGGCCCGGGGACAGCGGGAGGGGGGCGCTGGGCTCCAGGGGCTGTGGCAGCCCTTTGTCACCCGGCTGCGGCGGGGAACAATGGGCTGAGCTCGGGAACAGCCGCGCTGGGGTGCTACAAACCCTGCTTTCTCGCTGCCTGCGGTGGGTTGGTGCCCGGAGCCGAGGGGGGAGCAGCAGCAGCAGCCGCCGCCTCGGGGCTGGTCGAGAAACCGAGGGTGCTGGTAAACGCACCACCGGTCCGGTGTCCCTTGGGAACGAGCAGCACCATGGCAAGTCCCATCTATTCCCCCAAACAAACCATTGCAGCATTTAGGGTGAGGAAATGCACCCTAAGGCTCCGATCGTCACGAAGGAGCAGGCTGGTACCCTTCCCAAAGTTTCACAGATCCTTGGCAGTTCAGTTAATAATTCACAGGACTGAAATCCTCCCAGGTCACCATGATCGGTTTGCCTTAGACTCCTCTGGTAAGAAACAAGTGATCAGCCCCAGCAAGGCCACACCTTCCCGTGTGCCACATTTTCAGATTACAGTCCCCAGCTACCCGGTGCCTGGCTAAAACAGAGGAATAAAAAGCTCGGCTTGCTTACATGTTTTGCCTGTATCCCCATCTGCACTCACAGAACTCAGCTTTACAGCATCCTTCCCAGGCCAGCAAAGACTTCTTGGGGGTCTTCTTCCTTCTCTTCCTTGGGGGTCCTGGTCTGCACTCAGAAGATGTGAAGATGCTCCCAGGTGCGTTTCCTCTTGCCATGACTGTGGCAATATCCTGCTCCCTCCTGCTCCAAGCAGTCCAGACTCGGGGCTGATACCCCAGCAGCTTTGTCCCTCTCGTTTTTGCACATCACCCTCCAAAGCCTTCTGCCATACACCTTGCAGGTTCGTTGCACCTGCTTCACTCACAGCACCTCACACTTCTTGCACAGTCGCATGGTATTTATCCACAGAAACTCCGAGCAGCTGATTTTAGCTACTTCTAGCTGTATCGCTATACCACCAGTCTCATCCCTGCCCAACTTCCAGCTATCAGCCCCCAACCCCAGTGGGCTCCATCCTGCCGAATATGCGTGCAGCCTCCCACAGAGATTGCTCCGTATCACAAGAAATTCCAACACTACTCATTTCTGCCATTGAAGTTCACCATCCCTACCCTCCCGCATGCAATACTTCAAAATATCAATGTAATTTCCCCTAATGATGTGATGTATGCATCCATTTGCCTTCCACAAATAATCCTAAATCAAAGTCTAGAGACAGGAGTGAGCTTCCTTTGAAGAAAGAAGGTCAGCCGATATTTATAGTAGCTGGAATAAGTACCCTTCATCTGTTTTATAGCTGCATTATAATGAAATCAAAGGCTTGCAGAAAATGGTGCAACTGCTGAACCAAGTGTGCACAGAGAACAAGTGATGGCAGAGATCTGATGTGATGAAGGCAACAAGAAGACCTTAAGCCACACACCCCTCCTGGCTTGTACATGACCCCAAGACACCAGCCTGGACCAGGACCCCATGGGGCAGGTGTCCCACAAACCCAGAAGGTCTCTTGCCTTCAACAGCAGAGAGACCAGGCAAACGGAGCACAGAGGGAGGAACCTGCAGGTGGGGTGTGCCTGGGGTCTCGCAGCAAGCCATAAAGGAACTCCCACCCTTCAGCCAAGGTAGCAGCACAAACACAGAACTAAGTTCAGGACAGATCCAGACCGACATCAAACAATTGCATGTCCTGCCTGCCAGCAAAGCAGCAGTGCCCCGGCTGCAGACAGCCCTTTTGGGAGCTTTCCTAACACTCATGTGCAAGGCCACGGTGTCGTCCCTGGAGCATGAACCTTGAGCACAGAGAGGGAGGCTGCAGGGCTGCCTTCTAGGTGTCAGGGTTGGTGAGAAAACCCACGTTAGTCCATGGCATGGAGCAGAACTTGAAGCAGGACTTCATGAAGTCCTTTCACCTTCCTTGGCACAATTCAGAACTAGAAGTGAAATGCATCGCAGCACAGTCCATCAGTGCACTTCCTGGAGGCTTGGCAGTCTGTAATATAACCTTGCATTCCTAGCCCCAAAACACTTTTTGGATATCAGCTTCTTGTTAAGCAAGTATCTAAAGCCTAGGGGATAAATATCTAAAACAGATTGGGTTAAAGATCTCTTGAGAATAACCACTGAATTTATATTTTTTTTCCCCTCACATGGAAGGGAGACTACAGCACTGACCATAGCACTCTGCAAAATCCCTTTATAGCAAAGGAGGAATATTAATGTTTTAAGAGGTACTTTGCCTCTCTGCTGAGATCTGTCATTGATTTTAATCTGTACAAACCGCCAGAGTGAGTAACATTTATTATTTAGGATGAACAGTACAATGCCAGACTAAGTGAACTTCTGGTCTAGCCCATTGCAGCATTCTTCTGGGAGACCCCACTGAAGACATGGGCTGTTTATGGAGTTTGGCCATGACTTTATATACAGATCCTAAAAAGAGCATCACTGGAGTGATGGCAAGGCAGACTTCAGGCTGTATTTCGTGCTCTCTGCACAGCCACTCTTCACCCAGGTATGCTAGCTGCAGCTATCCAGCTTTTGAGGGTCCTGGGGAAGGGTTGAAGTTCAGGTTGAGGCCAAAAAATCCTTTTCCAGGTTCTTCAGGAGCAGGAAAAAGATAATCCCTCCACAACTCTCAGGCAAAGTCAGCCAGCTTAGCTCAAAACGCCTTTGTTGCTGGTCTGTGCTAGAGCAGAGACGAGCACCCACGTGCCGGAGCTCCACGTCCGTGGCAGAGCACAAACCTCCAGAAGAGGAGGATGGCAACCAGCTTGGAAGAGATCCGTATTCAGTCTGCAAACAGGTGGCGGAGGTTCAAATATGCACATAAACCCTTACAGTATGGGCACACAATATATTAGAAACCATCCAAGATAGACCGGAGTCAACTGCAGAAGACAGCGAGGAGCTGCTCTTCGGGCAGCTGCCCAGAGCACGGCAGGGCTGACAGCCTGGTTCCTCCCACCGGCACAGCCTTCCTCCCGAAGAGGAAGCTGAAGGCCCCCTCTCCTTTCCTGCTTTCCCTCTTCCTTCCTTTGCTTCTCCAGAGCAGCCTGGGGCTGTTCCTACCTCGGCCTTTCACAAGCAGCATCTATTCGTGGGGCGTGATGTGGGCGATGTGTTTTAAATGAAGTGGAGGACAAGGGGGTGCTGGCTTTTCTGCATCTGATTTCAGACTTGTATCAAGTGTGCCTTATACACTGAATAGTCATCTTTTGTGTATTTTTAGAAAAGGAAATGAGGTAAATAAAATGTGGAAAGAGTAAAATGATGTAATTTACCTCAACTGCCAAAACACACAAACTATTGTTATAAAAATACAACAGCAGACCTGAGTCCTGAGAAACTCTGTAAAGCAACCTCTAGACACCAGAATTCAAGTACAAGGTCCAAATTCAGCAAATACATTTATACATGTTTATCTTTCAGTAGAGCTCCTGGGGTATCGCTGGGGCACCAGCAACTCCAGATGTGAGCAGCCTACTTGTGCCAGCTGAGTTTAAAAGGCTTGGTTGTGCTGTAGTTGCTGAAGTGCCTTCCTCCACCACTGCACCACTACACAACCGCTGTTCGTGGCTTCCTTGGTGTTTAGATGGACCTGAGCTGCTTTACAAAGGACACTTGTTACCGTCCCCATTTTACAGGTAGAAAAACTGGGAGATGTGGAAAATAGCACTGTTTAGTTTTACCCTAACATTGAGGTAACTAAAATGGACATCTTCAGAGTGCTGCTCCCTTATTCGGCTTCTTGGGCTCTCCTTAGCCTCATTAAGCAGGTGTAAAATGTCATTCTTACCTCATGTTACACAATGTGCTTTTGTAAGTTGTCTTGACAATGAGTAAAGCTTTAAAGAGCTCAAACTTCTCTTTAAATTTTGAAGTAACCAATGCCTTAAATTTAGACACACTGATGCAATTCTAAGGGACTCTGCTGAATGCTAAATCAGTAGCCTTAAACATGGACAAAAAATAGGGTTCCTAATGATGTCTAACAATGAATGATTTCAAACATTACCATACAATCTTCAGCTTTCATTCAAACACATTTCAAATGTGGTTCTGTTAGCCGGTATTCTTCTGAAACACTATAAAGGCAGTTAGAAATGGTAACGATTATAGAATCCATTAGTGTTGACAATTTGCTATTTTCTACATGTCTGCTTATACAGACCAGTTTTAGTCCATCCACAAAACCTAACCAAGCAATTACCCCAAAAGCAGCTACCAAGGGACTGGTGCTGGGGCTGGAGGCAGTCTGGCTGGCTGCTTACAGGGTTACCTGAAGGCCCACTAGGGCTAGGCCCAACTAGGCCAGGCTCTTTATGCAGTAAGAAATCCCTCATCTTCAAAAGCATTTCGCCAGGATCCGATTTCCATCTTTGCTCTCCCCCAAAGGATAGATTTTATCATATTTCAAGCAAGAGAAACCGTTATAAGCTGCATGTTTTATTCCATGTTAGAGGGAGACTGTGATAAGTGTCCCCCTTTCATTTTCTCCACCCAGGCTAACTTTGGTGCCCGAGCTCAAGAGCCTGAAACTAGATGAGTGAACCTGAGCTTCACTCAGATCATCCCCCTGCACCTCCACTCTGAGCTTGCAAAAATCTATTCCACCTCCTCGTATTGTTCATTTTTACTGTAGGTGAGATGTTATCTCCTACACGCAGGTTAACACAACAGATGAGCTCAGACTGTGGATGAAGCCTGCAGCAGGAGCTGAGTTTTTCACATTTGGTTTCCAGACGCTTAATTGCCCCAGTGTTCCTAAACATGAGGCACTTCCACAGGCTAACAGTAGGACAAGAAATACATACCCAGGTGCTATACACCCTCTCAAAGACTTATGCTCAATAAAAAGAGAAAATAAGCTGAGGGCATAGATGTTTTCCCTTTTATCACTGAAACTCAGTTCTCTCAAAAATGATGGCAATTTTGATGGCTGATAGCACAATCTACTGGGCTTTTCTTGCATTTCATGTCCTGCTTCACTATTAACTGTATCTACTGCTTCCACAGAATCGAAGAAAAGTTACTAAGTGCAGAGTAGCTCTTTATAACCACTTGGTCCAACCACCCCACACTCCACAAGCCACAGAATTTCACCCGTGATTGTAGTAATTCATGGTTTCCTAACTGCTGTTGATCAAGAGCGTGTCTTTCCAGAAGACACATTATGTCTGCAACATCATTAATAATGGAAGAGATCCTGCTCTGCATATTTCTTTTCATATCCCTATATATTTAGATCTAATCAGAAAGAGGTTTTACATTCATATTCCTGATCGTTACATTTATATATTCAGAATGATTTGGAATATTTATTAGTTTTGAAAATAAACAATTCACTCATTTTCCCCCAGTTGTTTCTGGAGTAGCCCCTAGAGATTCAAAAAGCTGCGTCTCCCATACTTCAAAATGTTATCCAAACATGTTAAAATCTGGCCTTCTAGTATCAAGGAGACCTATGGACCTTGTCATGCATTAATGAAAACAATACCCAGAGTCTCGCCAGAATAGCCGAAAGCACATTACAAAGATTAATATTAGCAGCATCCCTCATTTTTATAAATGGAGATAGCTGAGGATAACAAAGGTCAACAGGCTTACCAGCAGGAAAGCCACACTCCTGAATCAGTCCTCCACACAAATCCATCCTTAGGCTTATTCAGCCCAAAATGTTTCTAGGCCTTTCTCCTTTTCTTTTCAGATGGTCTTTGCTGAACTACATTTTGGACTCTAGTGGAGACCCAAGTGTCAATCACATGCACTTCAGTCTTTATTGGCCTCACATATTAGAGCAGTCCATAAAGACAGGCTCTCGAAGTGCTCTTTCATTAGCCCTGAAGCACTAATTTGCTGGAGACTCAACACATATGCATGGGCAGGCAAGATGAAAAGACAGCCACTGTGCACATACCCAGAGCCAGTGGCCACAACCGCAGCACTTCTAGGAGGCAGGGGAGAAAGTCTGCTTCCAGCATGCTGTGTAAGCTTCCATCCTAATGTAAAATAAATGCTCTCAGCACTTTATAAGTTTCTTTCTACAGGAAACTTCCCACTGTGCCCAATCCAATTCTCCACCACCATGTTTTCCTGAGATTTGTTTGCTTAGTAGGCAAAGGCCGTCAAGTTTTTTCTGATGCATCAGGAAAAGGATTACTTTACACTTAGACTTATTTCTGTCCTCCAATGTCAGGAGGAGAGCTTTAGGCTACTTTGCTTCTAACTCTAGGCGTATTTGACAGTCATAAACCATAAGCACAACTATTCTTGCTGTCAGGCAGATCTCAACATGTGAGTTTGATGTGAGGGCTTTTTGTTTTGCCGTTTGACCAGCCAGACTATGGAGACACATTAAGACAGAAAATAGCATAACACTAGAGGCATTTAACTCGCTAAAAATACCATGGGACGGTCAATAGACATAATTCTGAAAAACAGGGTCCTGTTTGTTGAATCCTGTTCATCTGATCATAATAAATTAAACTGCTCTGAAGGGTACATTCCAATTCCGTTATGCTGGTGTCAAGGAGGAATAAAAACATTTAACCTACAAGATTTGCTGAGCTTCCTCACTAATACAACCTAGATTAGACTCTGACCTTGAGCCATCTAAAATGAAGTTGCTGACCTTCTATTGGTGCTCTCAGCCTCCGGAGTACTCCAAAATGACTTTGGGTGAATAAGCGAACTACGCAATTACACTCATGGAGAGTCTTGACCTCTTCCCATATCAGGGAGAGAGCCTACAAGCATGTCCATCACAAGACCCATCTGTGAACCAAACAAGACTGTCACATAGATCCGTGAAGTTAAAGCCACGCATCAAATGTTCTCAGAAAAGGACACCAAGAATGACCATGACAAAGGTTACCATCCAAGCCACACTTCAGCAACATATTTTCCCCTCATGCTTCAAATCCTCTACATAGAGACAATACCTCAACAAAAATACATCAATAGAAAGTTCACCAAAGCTATTGCTTTGAGAACTCAGTCTGTGGGCAGGCTCCACAGCCAGACAGGGACATAACTAAGCTGAACATCAGCACTCACCCAAACCAGCTCAGGAAAGGGCTAAACCCCTGACCTGAGCTTAAATAGGGGCAGGTGAGGCCCCAGATGAAGCTGGTCAGGGCCATTAAGTCTTCGTCTGCACATCCTACAAATATTCATCTCCACAGCACAATAGTGCAGGGATCTTAACTTCTAGAAGGTTTAGAAAAAGCCAGAAAAGGCAGTGAGGATTTAGATGGAACTGAAAGTGTCTGCGTGTGAGAAATGGAGAGGGATGCTAGGCCACAAAGCCTGCCGCGTTTTTTAAACGTCTGACTTCAGGGCAGCGTAACTGTCTCACAGAGACTGAAGGCTTTATAATCAGACAGCTGGGAAGCCAGTACGCCTGGTTTTCTTCTCTTCTTGTGATTGAGTCTAAAACAAATGGAAAGGGGGGTTTCTGGCCCACGGAGGGTAGTTAGCACAGAAGGCCGAGTTCATTAAATTTTTATGTCTAGAAGAGAGCCAGCATTTACATCTGTTTGTACTGTGTAAACAAACAAACAAAATCTCTGTTAGACCACAGTAAGAAGGGGCTTCCAGAAGCTATCCACAAGCAGCTGCCTCATGTAAACACAAGTAACCTGGGCTCCTGCATGCGCTGCTGAAAATCCCACCCTGCTCATTTGGAAAAGACTTGCCACCATCAGTAGAAAAACTGGTCTGTAAAGGCACTGAAAGCATACAGCATCTCACAGCAGCAGGCCTTTAATTAGCACATGGTAATCACCACAATGATTAAATTGTAATCAGGTCCTTGATAGTTTTCCTCTACCCTTCTCTCTTTATATCAAACTACATCAAAAGAACAAAAGTGAGGTGCTCACAAAAGTGGGGAACTCACTACCCTCTGTTTCAGGGGTACAGCTGTACAAAAGGGTACTAAATCAGCTTTATTTCTTAGGTATACTTAACATGTTATAGCTTAGAAGATGGTGATTTCATGGGAGAGGATTAGAGTAGTTTGGGTCGTGTTTAATGAATGACAGATCTAAATTTTCCATTTTCTTAACCTGTAAAGGATTCCCAGTTCCAGTGTTCTTCACAAGCAGTCATTTACTTAAATTGCTGACCAAACATTGCAATCTGTATGATGTTTTATTTTATTTTATTTTATTTTAAATTTATTTATTTATTTATTTATTTACCATTGCTAATTGTAAACATTCCAGATATGGAAATTGTTGTATCTTAATCTAACAGCAAGATAATTTGTATTCACTGAAGCAAGCAGATAATCCACAAGAGCCTATGCTTTAAAAATTGCTGTTAAAGTCAGTGCAGCCAATGCAGATGGCTATACATGAAGGATAATCTCTGTGTGGGTTTCATCCATTGCTACAACACAGTTACAGAGCATCCACTCCCATAGGAACCCACAGGCCACATGATGCTAAAAGAGGAATAAATAAATAAATAAATACATACATACATAAACACAAGGAATTGGATACCCAGCCTGCCAGCAGATTAAGCCAAGAAGGAATATTAAGTTGTTTGGGTTCCTATTTAAAAACAAATAAATTGAATCTCCCAGTCAATCTGCTTAATGTCAATCAGACATTAAGCAGATAAGTAGTGACCTAACCTTATGGGGTGGATTTCTTCCTATGATGCAGAGGTCAAGTCATACTTGGAAGATGACAAGTGATTTTTTTTAATTTCCTGTCCTGCCATAGATCAGCAATGTATTTTCTAGAAAGTGAGGGTGCTTCTTGTTGTTCTATTTTGGATGCTTCTGGGCCATTCTGGTGGGGGTCAGCACTGTAAAAACGGCACAATCACATAGCACAATGGCGCTGTAAACAATTCCACACAAGGAGAAGATCACCTCATCTAAAGCAATATGGAGAATTTTAATGTGGGACATAGCCGGCTGGTCATTCGGCAGTTTTCCTGCCTGGGAAAACATTCTTCACAGATCCTCAAATTTGCACATCCGCCCTGGTTCCAAAAGTGCCAGCAGAACCTAGTATGCAAAACTATCAAGTGCCACAACAGCCACCCAGTTTCACCACATCGTATTTTATTGCACTGGTCTCTTTCACCACTTCTTACAGACTTACAGAGCTTAAATTGGCTTGCACGGTCGAGCTTCCCCAGCCGCTTACTGGATTCTGCAAGAGGTGATTTTTCACTTTGCATTCAGATGTCACACATACATCCCCTGCACCTGCGCCCACCCAAGCTTAACCCTTTGGGTCCCCAACTCCTTCCAGGACTGGGCAGGGCATCTCTTCTGCCATCTGCTTGCCATGGCATGCAAGATAAACACATACAGTACCCTTTCCTCATTTGCCCTCCTTCATCTCCCCTCCTTTCTGAAATGAGTAAGCACTGAGCCTAAAGTGGAAAGTTTGTAATGGTTATTATGGCCTTTGAACATTTTGTTTCCTGGGGCACAGTTTTCTAATTTTGTGACAGAAGCTTTTTTTTTTTCTTTTTTTTTTTTTTTCATTGCTGTTGACAGCTCTATCCACAAAATCAAACCACCTCAAATATGTTGTTCAGTTACATTTTCCTTTGGTGATGACAGCTGATGATCCACAAAGACGATATAAAGGGATCAGCACAATTCAGTCCAACCCATTAACTTCTTTAAAGCATCTCTGATACTGATGGTGGGCTGGCCAGACACCATCAGTGCCTGCCAGGACAAGTGCCAAGACAGTTGTGCCACCCAAACTGTCTTCTCAGCTGTGCTAAGATTTTCTGGCAATGAACCTGGTCTGGGCATGTCTGTCCCCAGGGGCTGTGAGCTCCATGTGCCATCTTACAGCCGGCTCACTCAGGGACTCGCTGGAGCGACGGGAACCTGCTGTCCCTGAGCTGCAGCATCTCCCACCCCACTGCCCTGCACCAGCTCTGACAGCAGAGGGGCCGGTGGCAGCGGGTTGCATCCCCCAGATGCTCTGCTAAAGGCACTGGCAATATGCTTACTTATAGCAGAGGAGCATCTCCCCGTTTCTCCACATCCACTGAGAAAGCATGCCCGCAGGAATGCCAGGAATGGTCACAGATGTGCTGTCCTCCTTCCTCTCCTCCACACAGCAATTTTTTTTCAGGTGATTTAGGAGCCCTCCTGTCTCCTTGTGCTTTGTTTCTCCATTTGTTCCCATCTGCTCCAGCTCTGCCTGTCTCAATGCCCCTCAAGCTTTGTCTGTATAATTTATACACCCTTCCACTTGCAGCCTGCTTTCCTGGTTCAACTGCCTTTGTCCACCCTATCTTAAAGTCTTTTAATTCTGATGTTATTTCCTCAATCTGTCCTTCTATAATTCATTCTGTGTAAAGCAGCAGCGAGGTGGCTCCCTGCTCACCACCCTCAGCTAGCTCCACTGATAGTAAAGAGGTTTTTATGTCCTCGCATTTACTGCCAGCAAATATTTCTGCTTCATTGCCAGGTTCCTTCCCGAGGTTGCCCTGCTGCACGCTCAGGCTGCTCCTGCTCCTGAGTAGCCATAGCTTATAACACAGCACTTTAGGGTAAGTTGTCATAATTTGGATGGTCTCAAAAGCAGGGATTTAGGAGCTGAGTGGAAGCACTTCTGCCCCCATGCTGCAAGGAGAAATGGGTGACTGGGTTGCAGCTCCAAGGTGCTCTGACACTTCTCATCCCAGGGAGCCCTGAAAAGCCCACCTGTGTCACTTCCCACTGAGCAAGGATTTCCAGAGTGATTTCCAATGCTCCAAACATTAAAAGTGTGGATCACTGAGCTCCTAAACTGCTCTAGTCTGCGGGGAGCATCACGGTAAAAATGCTGCATAGCTGCTTTGCTTTAGAAAGCAGAGCTGGGAATTCTGGGGGGAGGTCAGAAGACAGGCTGTTGTGAAAGGAGACATTTTAGACCCAGCAGAAACAGAAGTCTTATTCACAAAAAAAAAAAAAAAAAAAAAAAAGAACCATTTAAGACCAGAACTGCCTAACTTGGAGAAGTGCACACAACTACAGCATCACACTGATTTCCTACCCTAAGCAGTGCTACCCACAGTGGCATTTGTCAGGGCTTTTTTCAGCACGGACACCAGTTAGCGACCAAATCCTAGGTGCTTTCATGTAAAACACTTATTTTAAGTCCTGGAAACTCTTCTGTATATCTCATTTGAGTTTTTTTTTCCTTCTGAAATGCAATGACCCAACTGTAAATAGGCTGAAAGTGCACCAAGCTGGAGAGTGCAGCAAGTAGCAGAGGCGCAGGAGCTGTGGTGGCAGCTGTGTGCAGTACCAGTCCTCTTCAGCCACACACCGTTCTCTTGTCCATCACCAACAAGCATCAGAGCATCTGCTGGTGGTCCAGGCAGCAAATGCCCCCACTCCTGGTGGTGTTTCTGTATCAATGATTGGAGACAGGGCTGAGAAATGCAAAAATCCCACTGCCATGAATATTCATGTGAATCCTTAAGCATGCATGGTGTGTGTTTCCGTGTCCTTTGAATTTGTTTCTGGTTGAATGCACCAGTAAATGAGTTTCTGGTGAATATAGGAGAAAGAGTACCCTCTGATGGGAACTTCAGCTCTGTTGTTATTATTTACTGCCCGTGCATCTGGGCGTTACATGCATGAGCCGGCAGAGCTGGTGCTGCGCACGCAGAATGGGCACAGCCTCTGCCCCAAGGAGCTCACATGCTAATGCAAGAGACAAGAAGCAGATGGGGAACCTCAGGGAAAAGAGGAGCTTTTGTGGTGACGACGGTGGTCAGTGTGATTGGCAGGGTCACCATATGCTCAACTGGTCGCTCTGGGTTTTGGCACTGGGTAGGTGGCCAGGCAAGCTGGGAGAAAGCACAGAGATGCTGGCTGGAGAAACAAAGTGGGTGGTGAAGGCTGCCTCCAGAACCAGCTGGGGATGATGCTGAATGAGAGGTAATGGCTGGGGCTGTGTCATCGCAGCACTTGCAACAGGAATCGGAGGTCTGCCCAGGCAGCACGTCTGTTCCTGCAATCTGCGTGTCCAGTCAAAAGGGTTTGAAATGTGAATTTCAAATGTCAAATATCCACAGTGACTCGGTCACCAGGAAATTACAAAGCAAGAAACATTTGTGAAAATCATTTGGTGGCGTTTTAACAATCACTGTGCAACATTTGGGTAAGAGCTCAACCTGTTCTCAGGCCTTTTGCAGGTGGAAAGGAATGAATAAATTATTCCCTGCAATATTTTTCTTTCTATTTCACAACCTTTTAGCTGAAATTCCAAGCCAATTCTTTTTGTTTAACATCCTAACAAAAGAAATATGATTCAGACTTAATGCAGCTCGGAATTGTCTTCAGTGATAAATCTCTCGTATTGAAAATTCTGGGATGTGCCTTCAATTACAGAGTCTTTGGCGAATGAAGAACTTTTGCTTCCCTGTAACTGCAAACACCAGGCAGGGAATTCACCCTGGATGTCGCATTTCTGAGCCTGCAATCCAGGGATCAATTTCCTTCTCTGCAACAGCAACAACAAAACCTTCTTACTGTAAAAATTCAATTATTTACAATGTCTTGAAGGCGGCAAAGCAATAACAAAGAGCAGAACACCAACCGACGCAAGTGTGGAAATTTCCATCAGAGAGACAGGTTCCCTTGGACGGCCGGGACATGATTTGTGGCTGGCTGAATAAATACATTGAAAGCTCTCGGCTTGCATGCTTGAGGAGCTGGAATTGCCCCTTTCTCCCCCACCTCTCCCCACTGTACTTGATATGTGTTTAATTTCAAAGGTCCTCCGGGGCCTGGCCTCTGGCACCGTGACTGAAATGAAATGTTCTGGTCGGAAAGGAGCAGAGGGGACGGCAGGGACGGGGACAAAGCCCGCGGGCTGCTCCCGGCTCCCAGGCTGTCACCGCTCCGCCGTGACGGACGCAGACAGCTAATTAACAGTAGACGTAAATAATTAACATCTGTGAAGCCAGACAGCTTTGCCTCAGGACCTCTAAGGAGTGGTGCAGCCGGCGGCTGCGTGACGAATGCTGGTTTCCAACAGCCAAAGTGCCACGGAGGGCAGAGCTATTGCTACTGGGGCACGAGTGATGGGCACGGGTCTCTCTTTTATCAGCAAATGCCAGCGTGATTTTTAGAAAGAAATTTAGAAATTCCGTAGACACTGGTGCTGTTTTGATGGCAGAAACCAGTGCTGCCCTCTGTATTTCTTTCTATTATTAGTTGTGACAAAAGACCCGGTTGAAAGGCGTGCTGTGCCCATGTTTACGCCTATCCCAATTCCTCCTTCCCACGGAGGTGATAAAAGATCTGCCCCGAGTGTTTGCCTCACAAGGAAGGCCTCACCACCCCTACACAGGGATACCGCCACAATGCCAGCACATGTTAAGGCCGCAGCACGATCTTGGGGGGCAGGATTCCTTCCGACAGCCAGGGGGGTTTGCTCATGTCAAAGAGTACCCAGGGGAAATCTGGGGTTGCCCCCCAAAAGCCAGGCGTGGGCCACCAGTGGCCACCGTGGCGTAGTGCTGGCCTCTGCCTTCGGCACACCTGGCGGCCTTGGCAGATGGGCCCTCGGCGTGTACGGCTTTTATGGGGTAATGCTGCACTGAGAACTTTAAATAAATTACAGCCTCCTAAGACAGAGAATGTTTAGTTTTGATGTTAGATAACGTGAAGTTATGTCCTTAAAGCTTTATTAATCAAAACGGGTACACACCCTGTCACTGGGAGGGCACGCAGCAGACACAAAAGGTCGGCGATGTGGATTCAGCACTCCATTAAACTATTTATCCTCGAATTGGCTGGGATCCGTGAAGGGAAGGGGGGATTTTTTCCCCTCACTTCAGTAAGCAGAACAGGACTGCAGTGAAGCTGACTTTGCTGCCCGATCATCTTCTTCCAGTACAAAGCAGCATGGCTTTCATCTGGGCTCAAATGCTTGAAGCATTTTACCTTTCCTTATCTGCCATATATTCATTCATTTAATACCCGGGGACTCCCCCGGCTTCGGATGTGGCTAGATGTGCAAACTACAGAACATACAACCCAGGCTGCTGAGCCCTGTCAGAGCCAGCAGGGTGATAAATAACACTCCTAAATCTTAACTACATGGTAATGCTATTGAAGTACAAATCACTCTTTGCATGCTCTGTGATCATATAATGGAGAAAAGTTAATTTTCATTAGTCTGCAAATAGCTTATAAGACCAGACAAATAGATATGCTTTTCCCTTGCATAGTGAATACTTGGAATATCTGCATATTTGGGTAACGACAACGGTTTTTTGTGCTGTAGTTTTGCTTGTGGCCATAAATCCATAATGCGCTTCAAGGCTTTATTGTCCCCCAAAATGTGATGTGCTTCAGTTTTTCCAAGTTATGAGCGTGCATCTGCAATTCATTAAGCAAGCCAACCAACACATTTCCATTTCATAGTCACTATCTTTGGATGACCTTTTTGGTCTGATGGCTCAAACTTATTTAATAAATTATCAACGGAGATTATATTATTGAGAGAGGAGCTCTGTAATTAGTTCAAAGAGCACTCGGAATTGGGGTTGTTGGGGTCTGCCGAAATCAGATGGGGAAAGTTGTCAGTAAAACTCCATCAGAGGAAGGGAAAGCACACAGAAAATTAAGACGCAGAATATTTTCAGATAAAAAGAGTCTGGAATGGTTGCAGTCCATAACTCTTTCTGTGGATTTTAGCTGTCAGATGCTCCAAGGACAAGCACCTTCACCTCTGCCTGGCCCTGCGCAGGGAACACAAGATTTAAAAAACAGCCAGGTCTTCCCCAGCCACTGTGGTGCAGCAAAAGGTATTTTAAATTGTAATGGTTTAGTTTTGTCTGCTTTTCTAAATGCAAACAATGAGCTGTAAGTCTTAGAGAAATAAACATTATTAGTGTTCTGATAAATGTGTTTTATGATAAATGTATTAGTGTTCTGATAAATACTTTTAGCGTATTCAATCTTCATCTCAAATCATTTAGTGGCAGCTTAATCAATATATCAAAATCATGCACAATTCCTTCTACTTAGTGAACAGCTTGCATCAGAAGTGGTTTCTGGGCAGTATTCTGGAATCAGGCAAATAATTAAATCAACAACCAAGTGATAGAAATACTTACGAAAGAACCTCGTTATTTTCTTTACAATTTATGTACATTGCCTGGCTTCAGTTTGTACAAGACACTGAACTTCAAATGATCTTTCATATCTTTTCCAGACGTAAGTTCTCAGAGCACCACTGAGGTCCAGGTGAGCATTACAGCTGATTCTCAAAGCAGGTAAACAGAGCTGAGACAGGAGTCGAGTCAGCATTTCCCAGCTTGGTCACTATTTTTTGGTTTCTTTATTTTGAGACTGTCCAATCTTACCTGCAAGTACACAGTACACATTTGCTGCCCTATATCCTTTTTACAGATGAAAATGGGTTGAGATATGTATACAATTGCACTCATCGGGAGCATTCTACCTTGTATGAATCGGATGAAAAGCTAGATATTTACTTTAGTGAATTAAAAACATTGCTCAGTGCTGGGTAAACTGAGCGCTCCCTCCCACAGCCAGCAGAAAGGTCCCTTCACTCTCAGAACCACCCGCGCTGGGATAATGGCTCGTTTAGATTATATATACCCATAAGAGCTATATGCTGATAGAGTGATTTAATAGTGAAAAAAAGTCAAAGTAGCACCTCATCACGGAAGTTATATGTCACCGTGAGTTATGCGGTACCTCCGTACCTGTCTCCAGCAACACATCCTTCGACACGCTGTGAATCACTTACAGGGCTGTGATCTATCCTACCTTTTAAAACGGGGGCAAATAAGCAATGCATATTAGTCTTTCACTAGGACTTCATGAAAGTGTCACTGACTTAATGAAATTGCCATCTTCCCATTGACTTCAAAAGAGATGGGCTGGGGCCAGCTGTCAAGCTACCATCAAATTACAACAATCCCATTCTTCTTATTATCAGATTTCTTGTGTTTTTAAAGGTGATGGAGAGCACAAGCAACTGAATTCTTCCGAGATAGCTCACTTGCTTTAAGCAATTTTCTTCTCCACTTAGAGCATTTTTCCTTTTAGCCTAGAGGAAGAGGCCAACAGAGAGCAGTGGCATTTTTTTTTTTTTGGCAATACGTTACATGTTTTAACATATCAGATTATCTACAGTAAGAAAGCTTAGCAATAACCCCAGCGTGTGGTACACGGGTGACCTCCAGCTGCGATGGCATGTGCCGTTTTGTAATTGTCTTCTGCTCTGACATATTGTGTGTAGCAAGATGTTGCCCATCTCAGAAGGCACCGATTCTGCTGTCGTGTGCCTAAATTGTTTTCTGATGTCGACAAGGCTCCTGGCATGGGAGGAGTGCTATCGGTATATTGGGTGCTCTGCTTTTGACAGGAGACTACTTCTGTCTCCTTGTGTCTACTCCCCATCTAATGCTGTAAGCACAGCAGGAAGCGGCTTGCGATAGCCTATTGCCTCGGGCTCCCTCACCACAGCCGCTCAGCCCTTGCACAGAGTCAGACGGTGCAGATGCCGCGCTGGTGGTGATGGGAGACTTTGGCAGCTGGGTGTTTGGCAGGGAACAGCTTTCCCTTCTCAAAACGATCCGCTTCAGGAGCTGGGACCAAGCTGGTAAAAGTGTTCTGCCAAAACTGGATGTTTTACCCCCAAAACAGGCTCTTAGGATTTCTTTATTTTGCAGAAAATTAAGGGCTTTTAAAACAAAACAGCAGACCCTCTCTCCTCCCCCAGTATTCACCACAAAAGTCAAAGTATTTGATTACAAAACAGCAATACGCCTGCTGCAGCGTGAGCACCTCGAGGCTTCCCTCTCCAGTGAAGCAGGTCTGCCCACCAGGCTTCCTGCAGCCACATT
Organism: Cygnus olor; assembly: GCF_009769625.2. Lineage (NCBI taxonomy): Eukaryota > Metazoa > Chordata > Aves > Anseriformes > Anatidae > Cygnus > Cygnus olor. The sequence goes on from NC_049178.1 coordinate 17,220,910, forward strand.
TTCACATCAACCTCATCTTGTTTTAGTTAAAACTGTTTTCATTTCAGTGTTTTGAAATACCATTTCGCACTGACCTCTGCTTTCTCCAAGGAAAGCCTGTGGACTCCTTCCCCCATGCTTGTTCTTTCTTGACAGTGGGATACCATTAATCCAGATATCCAGACATCACATCACGATGTGCTTTGGCCTCAAAAGGATGGTTTTAGTGGGATATTTTATTCCTTGGTTTGTAAAGTCCATCCTGGGGCCAAATTGTGAGCTGTGTGTACATGGCAGTGCTGGATTTGGGGCATGTTGGATGCAAGATCAAACCCATCACATTGGCTTGAGAAAGAAAGTGGGCAAATGAGAATAACCTGGCTGTGCATCTTCCACCTGCACAGCCTTCAGCTGACCTGGAGTTGTCAGCTTTGCATTTTGTTGAGAAACAGAGCAACAGCACTCACACACTCAGCAAACCCCGCTTCGCAACGTGAGCCAGTGGCACCGCTCAGCACCCGCTGAGAGCAGAGTAGCTGATGGCAAGAAAATGCCATTTGGGGGTTACGAGATTATTTTCAACCTTGTCAGATGAAACCAACAAAATAGAAAGGATTATAAAGAAGAGCTGTAAAATGGAGATTCATAACCCAACAGATTATGTGCGAGCAATCCATTTTGGCTATGTATTATTCATCACTATTACATTATTCTAGCATTCTGGCTTTTGGGTGAGTTCTACATGTAAAATGCTAGCATAGAAGAATATATTTTTTTTCCTGGGCTCTGCTGTGTGAAGAGAAAACAGTATCATTTGAAGGGATCCTGCATAATAAGACAACACAGATGAAAAATGAGCAAGCTTGTCATGATGGAGTCAGTGCATTGCTTTGTATACGAAAACCAATTGAGTAGTTAATTTTAAAATAAATTGCCCTTGTTTCAGACAGTAAGGCATTTTGACATTTGTGTTGACAGTTTCCCGATTGAATGCGAATATTTTGGTGGCATTTGAGGCTAAACCGAGCCAGGTGTTTTCAGGGCCGTATAGATCTAATTTCTATGAATGTGTACGTTCCTTTCTGCTCTGGGCATCAGAGAGGAGGAAATCCATAATTTTTTTAAAGAGTAAGCCTCCATTACAAGCAGCAGCTCACGATGTTGCCAGAGGCAGTATGTAATGCACATCATAGGTATCCAGCAAAAAGGTTATCTGCTTTGACTGTAATCTTTTTACGGCACAAAAGCAGATCTTTAAGCACTTTGTGGGGATTTTTGACCCACCACACTGAGGCTGGTGAAAGCCTCCCCTTGGCTAGAGGGAGCGAGCTCCCCGAGGAGTGCTGGAGAAGGCTCCTCTCTGCTTTTAGGCAGCAGCACACGGGACTGGGGGAAACCCAGGCAGTTAGAAGAAATGCAGTATATGAGGAAGAGTACTAGTACATCTGAGGGTGGTAGGAGTTTTCTCTTTCATAGAAGAAAGCTGAATTTCACCCCAAATTGATGTTTCTCTGACAGGCCTGAACTAAGGAGAACTAGACAATTGCAGCTGCCTAAGTGCTCATTTTGATGTGGGGATTGCATAGGAAAAGCATAGGCATAAACTCTGTTATCATTAATGCAGTGGCCTCAGAATCTCATACTGTGGACCTGCCAAGCTTTATGGGCCTCTTTCAATTGGAATAACCTTGCCTTTTTTTTTCATTTATTTTGAGACATAAAAACAACTGAAGTATTAAATACATTCACTGAAGATGCCAGGAAATATCTGTCCAACTTTTTATTTCTGATTAAGCCAATGGGATTCCTTGCAAATGCATCACAGACATGTACAAGTAATAATTTTCACTCGTATGGGGCCTTCAGTTCCTCTGCTGAGGCCCAGCAAGGTGAAGGCCGGCGAGAAGCCGAGGGCAGGGCCTGGCACCGCGGCATCGCTGTGAGATCCCAGCCAAGAGCAGGGCCTGGGCAAAGACACAAGGCTATCTCCCCAGACTGTGCAGGAGTGAAAATGCCACAGATTATTTCTCTTTTAGGCATGGGAAGCCGGCCCAGAGGCATCAAGCCCATGATCTGCTCTGTCTCTGGCCAAACAAAGGCTTGAGGCCTGCAGGGTGCAAAATGTGAACCCAGTGCACAGTCAGCCTCAGTCTCTCTCTGCCTGTCACGGAATAATTCAGAAAGTTAAAGTAAGCGGACAACAGATTGTTTGTTGTCGTTGCCAGTGGCCAGTTGCTATAGGAGATTTTGGTGTACTCCTCTGTGCCGGAGGATCTGTAGCACTTTTTGTATGCCTGGGGGATGCATAAAGGATTTGACTTCTCAGACAGTTTTGTGCTTAAAATATCTCCTTGCACAGATTAAAGTACTTATTCCTGATTTAGCAAAGACCCCTTAAAACGCTGGATGGATACAACATGGTTTTCATTCAGCTTCATCTGCCAGCTTAATTGGGGAGGAATTAGAGGTTGGCCTGATGGGAATTGGTGCTAACTTAAAGGTTCAATTTTCCTCACGCACTGATGGATGGCGGATGCCCAGAGTCTGTCCTGCTCAGTTAGGCTACAAGCACGAAACCCGTGAAATACTGGAAGAGAAAATAGCATCAAACACAGCTGTGCAATTAGACATTTCTGACTTTGCTGTACCGAGGCTCCCATTCATTAGGGCTCGATTTTCTCGCTCCTTGTGTAACATCGGAGTGAAACATTTCAGATGAAAGCTATGCCTGTGAGCCAGCACATCTCAGCCTGCCTGGAGCCATATGGGCTGCCCCAGGCTGGCCGTGCTGCTGAGGGAAAGTACAAATTAAAAAAGCAGATAAATATATGTGTGTGTATAATAGGATGAGTATTTTTGACTTAAAATCTCTTTGAAACATATTTCTATAATCAAGAGACATTCCCAGCTGACCTTTACACCCTTACATCAATCCAATCACACTTTGAACTATGCCAGGAGCTCTTCTGCTCTCATATCAGAGCACTGAAAACCACCCTCACAAGTTTATCGGAAGGAGGAATAAATGATTTATGATTTTTTTTTAAAGTTTAGCTTCTTCCTGGTATGTGAAAACTGTCAGCCATTTTTAAGGACTTTATCAATCCTCCAGATTCCATTAAACATTTTTTTTTTTTTGTGCAAAGATGAAGCCACAAATCTTGTAATGCTTAAAATGACTAGGTGTGTTTTATATCCCAAGAAAGAAATGCAAAGATTATAACATTTTTCGGTGAATAAATAATTTAGTTGTCCACCCTGGATTTCTAGGTCCTTCATGAACAAGACTGCTCATTTTCTGTTGTATTGCTGTGTTGCTTTTTTTATTGACAGTGTGCTGTTCTGGCCAAAGGCAGAAAGAAATGCTGCTGAGGAAAATGAGCACACACTTCCAATGCTAAAGTGAAGGAAGCTCTTTCTGTGGCTAGAAAAAGCATCGCTGCAATATAAAAGATACGGTCAGATCTTACCTTACCTCTCATGCTACCATTAAGTGGCATAAACCAACTGCATTTATCTGCTGGGAAATTTTAAATGATCTAATTGTTACTTAGAGAATAGGAGAATGGAAAGACAGAACGAGAAAAAGACGGTGAGAATAAACTATAGAAAACATTAAAGGAGCACAGCAACACATATTGCTGTTTATAGGTAATTTATAGCCTTAAATGGTATTTTCATTTTGTAAAACTCCTGTCTGATTTATTTCACTGGGTCATTTTTTTTTTTTCAAGCAACTCCATTTTATCAATAGTGCGTGAAGTAATACAAATACTTTTGGCAGGATTATACAGTGATAAAATAGCAAACACTGCATTACTAACCCCAATAATGGAGGAAAAACATCTTTCTATTGTGCAAGCAGACAGCAATATAACACAGAATTTCCCCTTAGGAATAGATCGCAGTCTTACAACAAAAGCGTCGTGAAAGTCTTTGTTCTGATCCCTAAGGATTTTATGAATTGTCGCACAATCTACGTAGATCAGCCATTCTTTCTGATAAGCAGACTGCATTTCTGTGAAAGCTAGCTGATGTTTGAATAGTGTAATGAAAAAAAAATAAATTAAGAGGTGGTTTTGATCATTTAAAAAAATATATATATTTATATTTTTTTCTTTTTCTGAGAGGCAAAGAGGTCTGAAAAATCCCACCGATGTCCAGGAAGCCCAGCTGAATGCTGTGAACCTCTGTGATTGACTTCAGCTAGACCTAAGGAGATGTAATATTTGGGGAAGCCTCTAAATATCTATACAGATTTTGAAAGTAGATTTTGCATTTCAGATGCACTCTCTCCTTGAATCTTTACATGGACCCTTAATGTCCCAATTACCTTTTGTGGAGATTCACGTCAGCATCCCATACATTTGGAAGTTTGGCTGTAGTAATACTTGGCACATATTTAATGTTAACGACCTGATTAAAACATTTTCTCTCCTTCTAGGTAGAACAGCAGGGATGTTACTGGTGCTGTCTGTAATTGTTTTAGAGAATTAGGCATGTGTGTAACATCTGCTCCATGCAAAGCGCCTGCTCGTGACCACTGCCAGAATTACCGGAGCTATGGATCCACCTTGGGGAAACAGCCATGGTGGCTTTTGAGTGGTGCTTCCCAAAGGCATTTTTATAAAACTGGACAAACAGAATCCTGATGGGCGTAAAACTTAGCATCATTTTATTGCAGTAATTCATAGCCGCTGCTTGCTAATCATTAGAAAAGTGATCTGTGGTAATATTTGTTCAAATAAGATTAAAAGGGTGATTTCCTTCAGTGGGTTTCCTGCAACAATGGGCTGCACCTTGGCTTTTTTTTTTTCAGTACATTAAGTTCACTTATACGCATTTTAATCCAACCAATAACCCCCATTTTGGGGTAAAATAATAGGAGCTGAAGGGAGAACCAAACTGGCAAGATGCGTACTTTCACTACAGCTATGTTAGTTGCTCTGTGCCATCAGGTTGAGGAATTTGCCTTTTGTGTGAGCACGGGGCTGGAGATTGCCTCTGCTGCTCCGTGCCCGGTGCTGCCTCCTGCACGTCATTAGCATTCTCCTCCCGCGCCAGCTCCAAAGGGGAGCTGTAATTAAAATTCAATGTGACAGAGCATGTCAAACGCAAAGGGTCCCCTTTGCACAAATCTTGCTAAGCTCCTGTTCATTTTGTGGTTGTATCAGTTACGTGTGCTGCTTTCTAAAAACCTAACACGAACAGGTTGAGCTTTCATGATATCCTACGGCAGTTTTGTTTAGGTCGTTTTCTTGCCCATTAAATACCATAGGTTTATCGGTTGTCTCTTGCTCAAATCAAAGCAATAATGCATTAATTATTTCTGTTCAGAGCCTGGATCTACTTGGTATAACAGGATATTGCCCCTGGCATGGGGGCAGCTCTCCCAGGACCACCCCACCACAGATGCTGCTCCTGGGGAACAGGGCAGGAAGGGGACAGCCGAAGGAAACCTTTGCAGAGGACAGCTTCCTGGGGTGGAAAAGCTCTCCCAGTTTCAGCTAAATTACCTGAGAAACGAGAAATACAGGGTAATACTGCAGCAAGGAGGCCTTGAGATGATGCTTGTGTTACAAGGATGCTTGCCAAGGAGGTCTGGAGAATCTCCCAGAGGAGGCACCAGACCTCTGAGCTCCACGTGCTCCTGCAGCACATCTCCTGAAAGTAAAAGGGCAAAGGCAGTGAAACTGGAGTGCAGAAGATGGGGACATGCAGGGCAGCGGGGCGGAGGATGGAGCAGGTACCAAGGGGGCTTGTAAAGCAATAACAAATCTCAAAGTGAGAACAAAACCCCAGAGGGGTGAGAGGGAAATTGGGGTGTAACAGATCCATCCCCACCTCAGAGAGATTCTCCCTCGGCCCATCGTGGCAGATCAATGCTGCTTGGGCAGGTGGGGTAATCAAGGGCATGGCATCCCTGGAAAGCTGGAGAGATGTCAAATCTGATGGAGCGATCATGCAGTTAATGAGAACAAGCTGTGCCTTGTTGGCTAGTGCTGAAGCCAGGGTGTTTTAGCAGGTGGGAGCAGGGCAGACCTGCTGGCAGGCTGCCTAGCAAAGTCTGGTACTGGAAGCATCTGGGGGTGCTGCTCCATCACCTCTGCAGAGTAACAGCTTTCTGTAGCACAGATAGCATCAGCTAGAGGCATTGTGTTAGGAGAAGATCGAGCTGGGATCCCCACCTTTACTTCTGAGGAGGCACTGACCTGTAGGCCAGCCTATGAGGCAGCTGTGTCACATTAGGAGCATTGGCTTAACTGTGAAAGGGGATTATGAATGAAGTGGCTGTGCTTCCAGGCCTTCAGCTTCTGAACCTAGTCACTGTCTGAGCTTAGGTAGCTTCCCAGGGTGCAGGCTTGTTATCACATTCATAATGAAAAACAATATTGCTTGCTGCTTTCTGAGATATGCAACCTCATCGGTAGAGCTGAACACAAGGTTAATCCTGCTTTGGATGTCTTAATGCCCTTCCCGCTTGGGTCTGGCTCTCATTGAAATCTATGAGTCCAGTGATTTACGTGGGCTTTAATTTATTCTTTAAGCCGTTGCCCTCTCCGAGCAGAAACTATGCTGGTGTTAGATGACACTCTCATGCCTGGGGCATGAGGGGAAATGGTCTGCACCCTCCAAAGCAAAAGTCTGTTCTGCATTTTTCTCTGCTGGGCTCTCCTCTGGCTCTTCCTGAGCATTCCTGTGGCAATTCCAAGAGCAATCACATACTTTGTATGCCACAACTGTTGTCACCCACTTCGTGTCAGCCTCACGCCCTAAGATAATCTCTGCCTGTTTGCATTGTGACTTACCCTGCCTCTGTCAAGACTGGAATTCTTATTCAATACTGTCCAAAATTAATGGCAGGGAGGTTAGGGTTTTGGAAGTCCTGGGCATGATGTTTTAATTGCAGCTCCCGTATTAACAGTTGGGCTCTGAGTGTTTGCATGGAGCACGCTGAACTCCTGCAGCTGCTGAAGAAAGCTCCTTCCATCCACTGATGGAGCTCTTCTTTTGAGCGCAGTCACCTTCTTCCATGCAGTCATCAGCCTTAGGCAGCAATGAACATTTCTTCTCCACCATTTAGCAAAGCACCTTCACCATGTTTATGCATGTGAAGCACAAAGTCTCAGAAATGGGCAGGGCCGCAAGTTGGGTGCGTGCTCTTTTATTGATGAGAAGAGGTGGTGGCGGCTTGCCCTCGAACTTCCTTCCCTTTGCGTTTTGCTGTGAGGACTGCTGGAGCAAGGTACTGCTTGCTCATTGAGGGCTTCTTTGTTAAACAGAAGAAATAGTTAACTCTCTCCTTACTGCTTTTCAGAATGTGACCAGGCATTGTTCTACAGGCAATAAAACTTGGTGTCAGCAGCACCCAAGTCATTTATTTTACACACCCGGGCTAGCAAATAAGTCCATACACACCCTCAAACTTGGAATGGAATAATACATACCAGCTGTATTTTAAAATCTAGCTGGATTTGGACATTATTAAGATGTAAGCCAAATTCAGGAAATTACCTTGCTAACAGCTCATTGAAGATTTCCAAATATGGTGCCTACTACTGTTATTACAAATGAATTCATGGGAAATTTAATTAAGTTCTCAAAAAGAAGCAAATGGTTTTTTATCTATTAAGCACACTGGCCAAGTTTACTTTTGGCATATTTCCTTGTCGCATAAAGGTTTTCAGTACATTATTTTTCTCTGAGTAATCTTGTTACTAAATTAAGCCTTAGGGTCAACATCAGCCCGCTGTATCCCATATAAAATGTTGATAACTTCAGTGTGCTGCACCTGCAGCCAGCAATGCTTTAAATATTAAAGTTGCCATTCTCAAAGAGCACTTGCATAGAGATTAAAGCCACACACGGGGAAACAAATGCATTTCAGAAGGGATATGCCCAAACACAGCCAGCTAGCGTCTGCTCAGGAGTCAAAGCTTCCCCCGCTGTGCTGGCAGAGCCCATGCACACCTTGCCAGGGCTGGTTTTGTCTGCCTGGCCCCAAATCCAGCGTAGTTCAAAGCTTGAACTCCATCCCTGGTGCGTATCTCCCTTTCCCTGACATCACCTGCCTACTTCCAGAATAAAGACTGCTAACGTGAAATGAGTAATGGCACGTATCAGTGACAGACAGAGCTAATCGTTTGCCCTCAACCCTCTGGGGCTTCAAGCCACGAGGAATTATGCAGGAGAGCACGGGCATATTTGGATGAAGTAGCAAATCCGCTGTTGCTTGTTTAGGGAAGGAGAGGGCATGGCCGTAAACCTGAAGTCAACGCTTATCTGTAAAAGGAATGTTACAGGGGAGCAAAAGTGCCACGTCTTCTGCTCTGTGCTCCCTGGTATTGTGTTGGAGCTTGTAATCCCATCGGAGAGGGAGAGGTGAATTTGATTTAGCAACATAGGTCAACATAATTCTGGGCACGGGAAACATTCTTCCTAAATCCCGTTACGAGCCAGCAACTACCTGTTCATGAATTTGTGCCCACTCCTTGCACTTCAGCAAGGCTCTGTGAAAACCATACGCCCGTTCTATTTCCTCTCGAGCTTGGCAAAATAACCCACGGCCGGCCGCGGGGAGGCTGCAGCCGCCTTCAGCTCACGGCCCGACCCGAAAGCACCCGAGGGGCCGGGAGCCCGCCCCGGTGGCGGTGCCCAGGAGAGGCGCCTCCCGTCCTGCGGCTGACAGAGCGGGGCCTTCCCCGCCCTGCAGCCGGGCTGGGGCCGGCGAGCAGCGAGGCGGCAGCACCACCTGCTGCGGGCCGCCCGAACGGCAGCCGCCGGGCCCCGCAGCCCAGGGCCGGGCCCCGCAGCCCAGGCCCCAAACCAGTCAGCCCCAAACAATGGGCTGGTGCTGAGAGTTAAACGCAAACGTGAACATCTGTCTCGCTAAAATAGGAACTTTCAAGTTTCCGCAGGGTCTTTGTGGCATTTCTAGTGGAAAGTGGTAAAAGGAAATAGTCTGCCCTAATTACAGACGTTGGTCAAAGCCTCCCGTTTGATTTTACAAAGCGAAGAAGTTCAGATGGGACCTCTGCATCTGAAAGCTGTAGGACAGACCCGTTTTTGGGTGGTAATGTTACTTAGAAGGTCCTTATATGAGAGGACTGACACTGCTGTACTGTGCTGAGAGCTGTCTGGAAAACTCTGCTGCCCTTTTCCACCGTGTAACTGGTAAACTGTTTTCATGCAAAAGAATGGAAAATTGAGCAATGTGCTGAAGGCTTGATCCAAAGCATATTGGCTTCAAAGCCCATCCCAGAACTTCGGCTTCAAAGGAATTTGGAATATACTCATCCCAATAATCTTCATTTTGAACAATAGGAAACAAAATAATTTTTCAGTAAGCATAGAGAATGGTACCAGACAAATGCACCAATCACCTGAAAATTTGGATACCCTGTCATGGGCTAATCAGACAATCACAGAATAGTGATTATTTGCAATAATATAATAGTATTCTCAGCAACTGAACATATTGTGGAAATAGTGTTACTGATAGGACAGGGACACTTCACCTCAGTGAGGCCTGGAAACGCGCATAACCTAAAAGTTACTGATAGGTATATATTATCTCTTTAAAGATATAATAGATATCTCCTTAAAGTTTTTTTTTCTTTGTTTGTTTGTTTTCTCTGAGAAAAGTGGAGGTGTTCAGTATCTGTGACCCCTGGCAGGCTGTTGAGCAGACGGAGCGCTTTCGGTGCACTTCCCTGCGCAGTGAGACGGCCCTCTCCAAAGCTGGCGATGCTCGGAGGACCTTGGCCCTGCTCTGTCTTGCACAATGCCTGAAAGCAGAGAGCAGACGAATGTAAGGAGACACCCAAAGCAGCCCGCTTGTCGCAACTGTTTTTCAACAAGGCTCGCTCTGCATCCAGCAAGGGCAGCCCAGGGCTGTTTGGCCTATCCAGGAACATGTGCTTCCAGTAAACTCCTCTCATGAGAGGAAGGCATGTTTAGAAAACCCAGAGCAATTTTATTTCTTTGTTTCCACACAGGCAAAAAATAAGAATAATAATTAAAAAAATCCCTTTTAGTTTGTCATAAACACTCAGGTGGATAAAACACCTGGTGGGTAGAGGATCTGGGGAGGAAGGTGCCCGAGGCTGGGCTTTGAGATGGCCCAAGCCATACAGCCAAGGGCTTGCTGGACCAGGGAAGCCACAAAGCACCCCAAATGCCAATGCCAGGGGAGTGTTTGGGTATATTCTGCAATATCACATGGCCAGCTGAGGCAGGCAGCACAGTAAATCCCTGCTGGGGCTTTGGAAAGGAATCCCAAAGCTGCTCGGACAACTTCATGAATAGTTGTTAACTGCAAGAGCTGCATCAGAAGTAAGGGGCTGATGCAGAAGTGACTTTTAACAGCAAAATTCTGCCTGAACCCTGGGCTTTGTGAAGTGCTATTGATGGCAGGAAGAAATTTTACCTGTCTCGTTCCCACCTGTAGTACCCTGGAGGCCTGGTGGCTGTGCTGGAAGTGAGACTTTGCCTTCTCCTCCAATTCCAAGTGCATTGGGCTTTCAGAGAAAAGCCCAAGTTCACCTTCTCTATATTTACTGTCTGGACAAGCTAAAGAAGGAGCTAAGATCATGACCTACAGTTACATCAGCTTATTCAGCTTCAGCAGCCAGAGCACGTGGCTATTAGTAATCTAGTGAAAAATGTAACAACACTTGCTTAAAAATAAACAGCCCACTCAAAAAAGGAAGTTACAATAAATAAACTGCATGAGACGCACCAATAAAAAAGTTTATGGCTGGAGTCATAATTGGCTTTGGAAATAAATTTCTCTAAAACTTATTGAATATTTTCCTCCCTACATCTTGCCATTGAAATTACCCCACCTGGAAGAAAGTAATGCTGTCTGGCTGGTGTGCCATGGAAGGAGACATCACTGTACTTAGACTCACCCCAGCGCTTCTGCCCACACAACTTCCTTTCTCGAAGTCACGCTGTAGAGAGAAAATTTTTTCCTTCCACTTGCTCAGCAGAGCATGGTGAGCTCATAAGGAGGAGACTTGAACTTTCAGATGTTGAACTCGGCCGAGATCTGATTTCCCTCTTTATTTATGTTTTCTTTAGCAGCTTCCATGAACTGAGGCACACCGTTAAACTAATCTTCACCAGCTTTCACTCATTGTCTGGAAAAGTTGCTGTGAGCGGCTCTGATCGGCCTGTGAGTAATTCCACAGAATTACGACCATCCCAGCTAATCGGGACTGGCCAGATGAGACTGAGACAGCCAAAAGCAGAGGGTGGGAGGTTTGATCATTTTGTACAACAGCTCAAAAACCAATTTCTTAAAAAGTGCTCTAAAATAAAGTGATAAAAGCGGGCAAACTCCCAGCCTGCTTTACATCACCAAATCCCAGTCAAACGAGAGGACCCAAATAAAACTGCCTCCCTCTGGGAGGGAAGAGCCCAGAGCCTCTGCAGAGGGAGCCCAACACAAGTGTGGCGAGTGCCAATCTGCAGAGGCTCTGTCCTGACAGCTCGGTGCAACTCGAGAGAGATGCTTTTCACTGCTGCATCCCACCACATCTTGCAGAGATATTACCCTCCCACACGTGTTGATATTGTTCTCCAGAAGGCGTGTGTTTTTTATTGTGCTGGTAGAGTTAGATGAAACTAATGAGTCAATGGCCTCACATTTTTAAACAGATGGTTGAGATATCACTTCTGATTTCAGTCAGCTGCTGTGCTTTGCTGCCTCTGTGTTTTGGACTGGGTGTTTGGGACTACACCTGTAGGGAAGAGAGGCTTAAAGTGACTTTAGATCCAGGCCGGTGCCTTGCTGCAGGAAGCCTTCCACCGGCTTTCATCAGCTGGTTTTTGGTAGGAGCTTTCTGTACGAGGCCTTTAGAGGAGAGTGGTGGAAGGGAGGTAACTGGCAATGTCCCTTCAAATGACTTCTTGAAAAAGAATAAAATTGTGCCCCAAGAATGACTGGGGCATCCTACCCAGCCCCACACCCAGAGGGAGAGCTGCTGACAGTGATGTCAACCAGATTTCAAGAGTGTCGGAGAAGCAGTGATCTGTCCTTTTGGAGAGATGCTGGTGTTAGGTTTCATTGTGGATCTTCACCCTCTCTCAGACTGTAATGTTCTTACTCATCTTGAGTAGTACCTCTCTGTGGAAACAGTCCCGCTGGTTTCAGTAGGACTACTCATGGCAGACACTAAAATTCAACATGAGTAAAAAGCTATACGTGTGTGATGGAGCATATGAAGTTGTTCGGAGTCCTGTGGTGTGCAGGTCCATGGGCCATGCTAGGATACATGCATGCTTGTGTAAAATTCTACGCAAATGTCCTCAAGGTTGTGTTGAAATTTCTGCAGAGCTAAAAATGAAGACATTTTAGTAATTGAAGTTGGAAAGATTTATTTTCTTCCTCTGTTTTTAAGTAATTTCCTTCCTGCTGTTGTCTGGGTTGTGCTGGCTGAGCTTAAAAAGTTAGGAGCGGAAGCAACTACGTATGCAAAAAAGAGACCTCATGGTATCTGAGTTCATGCTAGGAAGTAACTATATTCGTAAGTGAGCTCTAAGCATGGCAAGCAGCACCTTGGTAACACGGAGTTGGCTTTATGCTGGTCTGATGTCACAGATCCGACGTAGACTTTGCAACGATGCTTTGATGACATAGGGTAAAGCTCATCTCAGCCTTAGCTGTTCTGCAAATTCGGTATTGAGACAAAAGGGGTCCTGTCGTTTGTGTAGCTGGTGACAAAGACTGGAGCTGCTGTTCCATGACAGCACTAGGAGCTATCTTCGAGATGGCCAAAGGAAAGGTCCCATTGATAGTGACAGTTGTGCAGATATCTTTAAAGTAACAGGGAAAATAATCAAACAAAAATGCAAAGTTATTAGATGGGAGAAATTAAAGCCAAAGTAGCATCGAGCAAAAGAGATTTACCTGCAGTGCATGAAGACTGGAAAAATTACCAAGCATGTTGGTATAATTAGTTTTGCCCCTTTGGGAATGATTCTAATGAGTATACTTCTGGCTTTCTGGTGTAGTAAAAGGCATTGCAAGAGAGCTGCTTGGCACCGTGGGCCTATTTAGCAGAAAGGCTCATATGCCCCACAGGGCTCCAGGGCAGAGAGGCTGAGCTGATGCCTGTGACAATTCTCAAGTGCAGGCATAAGCCCCCAGCCCAGATTTTGGGCGTCTCCAGCACCCACTTCAAAGGTATTTCAACAAATCCCTCTCTGAGGTGCTCCAGAGAACATGGGAATGGCGAAAGGAAGAACCTTGTTGAGAGAATGGAAAAATCCCATTGCCTGTGTCTTCTCCAAAGGAGTCTGGAGGTGGGAGAGTGCTTTGAGTGGCATTTGCGGAGGCCGCCAGTCCCACGTAATTCGTGTAGGAAGTTTCTCACCATTACATCTGCCGGGACACTTCTTAGTGACCTAATTTTGGTGAGCGAGCAACCATTTGGTAGGACTTTCCTGCCTGACTTTCCGAGTGGTGCTGGGAGCCAGCAGGAACCAGAGCCCATGTTCAGCACCTCCGGGGCTCGCTGGCTGCTGGGGGCACGCGTTTGGTGGCCCTGTGCCTCCTTCCCGGAGCCCTGCTGGTGTACACAAAGGTGACACTTAATGGGCAGAATATGACAGCATTGTTAGAAGAAATAGGACCTTAGGCTACAAAGCAGCCCAATGCAAGCTTCAGATCCCACTATGAGTAACTAGTTGTGGCTTATTGGATTTTAAGAGTTTTGCCAAAACAAAGCAACTTTTTTATACAAGGCACATGATTTTCCTCTGAAAGAATGTTTACAGACTAGAGCTCATTGCCTCATCAGTCAGTGTATCCTTGATATTTTCATTTATGTGGTTTCTTATTCAACACGTGTTTGAATCAGATGACTTCCATCCCTTTATCTGAATTTATCTACTGGGAGCACTTTTAAGAGTGAAATGTCAGTCAGGTGCGTGCCAGACATGCAATAAACACTTTTTTTTCCCTTTTTTTTTTTTTTTTTTTTTTTTTTTTTTCCCTCTGCTCCCCATCTCAGTTCTCTGGAATTCCCCTCTGCTGTTTTCTCATTCTTAATGTCCCTTTTCCACCAGAGAGCAGGTCCAGAGCTTTCTCTGACCAAGGAACATACGCAGTGAGGTCCTAGGACCAGCTCCACGCTTAGCATCTTTGATCCATTTACGGCACACCAGGGCGCCCTTTTGTTTCCCTGATGAGAGCCGTTCAAAACTCCTCATATTTCTTCAGCTGGTCTGCTCTGGTTTTGCACTGGAGCGCTCCCATCAAGCCTTCGACAGGTCTAAGAGCTGAGAGCAGCTAGTAGTGCTGCTGGGCTGAGTGTTGTTCAGGGAGGATTTTCATTCAGCGTTAATTAAGTAGCAAAGGAAGGGAAAATCAGATAGGTGAGGAGCCTGGGTGGTGAGCCGTGGGAGGGCAGAGAGCACGGTACCTCCCGCATGGCGAGCTCTCCTCCTGCCTTTCCGTACCTTCTGGCACCTGATCTGGATTCCTCTTGTTTCTGCTCTCTTGTGCTGCAGCTGTCTGGGGACCTGAGGAAGTGGCAACACTGGAAGGGGAGCAGAATGCCATTACTTGTGGTGAATTGTGTCTTAGTGCTGAGTGTGGACTGTAAATATCTGCACTGGCGTGGTATTAATGTGCTTCTCTATTCACCATAATAATGCAATCTGCTAGAAATCCAGGCCAGAATTTGGATAAAAGAAGTTCTCTGTTTGTTTTTCCCACACTTAAAATAATATATCTGAGTATCGTTAATACCAGGATGGATGTGCAAGAATGATGATAAGGGGTAGGCATGGGGGTGGTGTGATGCTGGGCAGAGGCAGCTTGATGTTTGGCGGTTTAAGGCATGCAACTTGCGATGGTTGGAAATCCCACTGAAATATCAGATCTAAACTAGATGAGCTTGCATATTCGCCCCTTAGCTACATGTGGAACACTTTTCTGGCTGTTCTGTGCACTGACATCACAGACCATCATAGCTGCTGGCATCGGTGCCTGTCACACGGATTGCATGAGCACAGGGCAACGACTTCAGGCTCCCGATCAGAAAATTGAGTGTAAAGAGGAAATGTGATTTTGTCGTCTCCTGAGTGCTTTAAAAAAAGACAAGGCAGACACTCAAGAACAAAACTATGTCTTAATGAGGCCTACAAGATCTTTCCAGCATTAACACACTGCAATGAGCTCAGACGGCATCTCCCCGGAGTGCTGATGTGGGTTTCAAATGCATGCGAGTCAGCAGAGGCAAAGTCCTCCTGCTGCAACCCACGGCAAAACCCTCTCCACTTGCCAAGGCGGTCGATGGCCATGGTGGCTGCCGGGCAGGAAAGTGCTTAATGCATGCTCCGCCACGCAGCTGAAGCCCGGAGGCATGCAGCACACCGGTAAAGATCGGTGGGGTATGGCTGAGCCCTCTTTGCCTTTGGATGTGCTGCCGAATTGCACTGACGGTGCCCGAGTGGGACGAGAGCCCCGTTCGCCGGGCTCCGCAGTGCTAACGGGGCACACAACTTCCCAATAATTACGAGGTGCTGTGACTGCACATTTACATTTGCTGATGATGCCGCTGTCTTTCAGAAGAAGGTGTAGAGGGTTTTGCGTGACTTTCAGCTGGAACACAATGTCACCAACACTCCCCCTCCCAGGCTGGTGGTGCAGCTCTGCTTGCTGGCAGCTCTTTATTAATAGACTTGCTAACATCAAGGAAAGCTTTCTGAACACTTAGGATACAGGGAGGTGACAGAGACTGCACCTTTTGCTGCTTCGGCTAATAGCATGCAGAAATTATAAATAATGCGTTTTTATGTTCTGAGACAGCCGAGGGCCCTCCTCCTTGGCCTTTTGAGGTGGCATCCCGCAGTCCTGACACCTTCGGAGACGCTACTGGGGATGCTGCTGGGCACTGCTCAGGGAGCTCAGCCACCCTCTGGCTGTACCTCAGTAAGGCACAGGGCACCACAGTGGCCTGAGGCAGCCCCTTTTGCATTTGCAATGAATGAGGAACGTGGCACCTGGTTAGTAACCCTGTTACGTGGGGAGGAAGATGGTTTTCCATGGAGGGACAGCGAGGCCTTACGATCATCTGACATGAATGGGGCAGGACTGTGCCCTTTATAAGGAGCGAGACTTGGGCTCCTCAGCTCAGGTAGCACCTTCTTCAGGCTTTCTGTGCAGCTCAGTCTCTGCTCCCACAGTACCTACAGCCCCAAGTACATCCCCGCTTCCAGTAAACCCCAGCCGCTGTCAGGGAAAATGAAATGAGGCGGGCTTTATCAGCTCCAGATGGATCAGCCAGCTACAGAAACAGCTCTCGCATCATTAGGATCGGGTATAACTGATGCAGGAACTCCTGCTGGCACGTTTCTGAACATCTCTGTAGGATACGGCATGCAGCCTCCAGGCCTTGATGGAAATGTAAAAGACTTACGGAGATGTGGCAACGACCACGGCTGAACTGATCGGTTGTGAGGCAAGTACTGGGCTTCTTGGTACTCTTGTGTAGCTCCGGGCCAAGGGAGCGGCAGCTGCACTGCCCCGCTCAGATCTGTGGGCAGACGGGGCTCCAAGCCACAGGCAGCAGTCCCTTTCTGTCGGGGACAGCCCAGGTGAGCGAGGGCCGGCAGCTGAGCCAGGCCCCTCTGCACTGACGCCTTCCCGGTAGACTTAGTAGGCTGCTGAGCAAGGGCTTTTTCTGTGTTGCAAGTAACTTTGTGTTAAGGCCTGCTGTGCTATGACATTTTTAAGGAAATCACTAGAGGGTATTTTCTCCAGTCTCCCACAACAGCACAGAGTGTGCTTTTTATTCCATTTTGCCATAGTAATGGCATTAACTTCTGGGAAAGCAGACGGCAGGAGCTCCAGGTCTGGCTTTCTTATTGACAAGCTCCTTGGAGAGAAGACAACTCACTTTAGCCATCTCCACAAAAGCTGCTGTGCCAAATAATTGGGGCCATCTGAAGCAGCCTGAATACCCAGTTCCCTTGCAGCACATCATCTAGCAGGGTGGGGAAGGTTGAGCCATGTGTCTGTTCCTGTACTCTGTTTTGTTCCTGTATTTTGTTTTGTTGTTTAACAAAGCCTCTTGCCTTTAAGGAAAAAATCCCTCTGGCAAATGACCCATTTCAGGTAGATGGAGGCAATGACACAGCCTTGCATTGCCTCTTGTCAGATCAAATGGCAACCCGCTGAGAGAAAAGAGGGGGAAAAAAGTATTAAATCCCCGACGGGGTTTCTGAAGTAGACGCACATTATGAGTAACGCACTTAGTGATCACTCGAGAAGGGTTTGGGGAATCTTTTCTTTTCGTACCGGTGGTTTTGATCTCGGCTCTAAGTGGTTTGGGCCCTTTATGGTACCAATTATCTCCTTATAGTTTGGAGTTAAAATACCAGGCTGCTTTGCTATCTGAGGGCATCCATTTTGCACATTCAAAAGTGTGAAAGGTAACCCAAAGATTCAGCAAATTGGCCCTTATCCTTTAATTCGTCTGCTTTAAAAAGCCCACAAGCCTCAGCAGGCTTTATGTACTGAAGACTTTTTTTTTTTTTCCTTAGGATTTCTGCTTCTCTCACAGCTTAGTTTTTGTTTGAAGACAAACTCTTTAGGTGACAAGACAGAAAAGGATTGTGACAGACAGACAGAAGATAAAAAAAATCAAAGGGATTCTGAGTTCAGGTGTGGGAATGAATATCCCAGGACATATTGGGAGGGTTTGTGTTTTATGGGGTGTGTGTAAAGGCCTCATGTAAATCGGAAATATTAGGATCTTGGTATTTGAGCTTGTTGGGAATACTAACTGCAAATGTTCATATTCTAATGTATAATGTTGAACTCTTAAAAAATAAAAAATAAAATAAAAGTTACGTTCTCCAAACAGCTCTTGTAATGAAATCCCTCTCAAAAGACAGATGAAGCATGGGAAGCATTCATGGCACTGTATCAAAATAGAAAGCTGTAGAAAGTTCTCACTGGAAAAAAAAAAAAAGTGCTTTTCCATTCAAAACTGTTATTGGGCAGTGGGGAAATAAAACGAACACCTTCCCCTAATTGATGACATTATGTGTATTTTGGAAAAAAAAAAAAAAAAAAAAAAAAAGGGCTGTGATTTTGGTCTCACCTTTTATAATAGGATTTTCAGGAACAAATTTAGACCGAAGTGTTGGTGACGTTAAGGTGACAGTTTCTCAGGAGAGCTAAGAATAAGGCGCCTGAGACCAGCATTGCTGGGCCAAGTCCTCTTTTCTCGATGCACTTTGCTCCTCGTTGAGAGCAGCTCCTCACACGTCCCTACAGGTTGTGCTGGTTTAAGTACAACAGGGAAAATTTGGCAGAGGTGCACAGTTCTCTCCTGGTTTTGAAGCAGCCTAGTTGAACCAGTGACAGTACTTAGGGCAAACTTATTTAAACCGGTTAACTCTGTAATCAGTTTAACTGGCACTGGTACAGTACCGAATTACGTGAAATCAGCGCAAGTGAGAGTTTAACCTGGTTTATCTACGGCTGCCGTGGCCTTTGCACCGGTTTAATTAACCGGGTTTGTAATGCTGCGCTAGCCAAATAAGGTTGCCCTCACAAACTTTATTCCTTTGACTTACTGAGTCTTTAGGCTTGTTCTCAGCGTTTGTGGCTGTCGGAGTGACAGCCGTCAGCGTCCAGAGCTGTGGCTGTTCCTCTCCCAGAGAGCCGGCCAAAGCCCAGCAGAGCTCCCGAGGGTGTTTGCGTGCCCTCCTGCAGCGGTCTTCCAGATGAAAGCCCCAAATTATTTCCCGCTGGGCGAAGAACCCTCTGGTGCTCAGGGGGAGTTGATCACATGTACATCGCTGCCAGCCCTCGTCCTCCGTTTTGGATTTGTTTTTCTCAAGGTGGCAGTTCTTAGAGTCACGTTGGCTTAGGAGAACTCAGCTTTCATGTGAAGGAAAGGTCGGCTTCCTCCTGGTCAGCCTGTCACTGCGCAGGGGCAGCGCTGCGCCCCAACGCCAGCTGCTCGCACCTACGAGCATCTGCCCCGAGCAACGAGCTCGGTCTTCAACGTTTACAGCATGAAAGCTGGTCTGCCGAGGAAGAACCAGAGGGAATGTCTTAATCCCCAGCCTAGGACTTTTTATTTTTTCCTAAAGCAGAGTCAGGATGACATTGCTATTGCAGCCTCTGTTTGCGCCACCGCTGCTGTTGCTAACCAGGGTCATGAGATAGCGTCCAGAAAGAGGAACGCGTGAAAATCAAAACAAGGAGATTGTCTAGTTCCCCCTTGAACTCTTCTGTCACCCATCCTTTTAAGTGCAGAAAAATATGGCAGAGATGAAGAAAGAAAGGGCTAGGAATGAGTGAATGATTCATTAAAGTAACAGAATTCATTCAGGAGCCCAGCTGCAGAATTAATCACCTTCAGTTCTGCTGATAAAAACCACCCTGGGACCGACGGTGTTTCAGACTTCGTTCCAAGCTGATGAAATGGTCTTACAAAGTCTATTTTAAAATACGACTTCTGCTTATTTCTCCTGGGGTATTCACATAACGAGGGGGCCCGTTTTCAATCTGAGAACCAGAAACTTTTTTGTAAGAGAAGCAGATGCAAATCTCGCAGGGAATTTTTCAGAGCTGGCCACATCTTGTGTGGGTAGGCTGCAGCGAGCGAGGCTGTCCTGCCCGGGCGTGGGGTGCCCGGCCCGTTGTTCTCTCTCTCAGAATCGTCTCCGGATCCTCTCAAAGCATCTGGCTGCTTCTGGCCGTCTAGCAAACCCTGCATGCAAACTAACCGGGAGGAATTACCGCACTGTGTGCCCCTGCTCTTTTTCACGTATGTCAGAGAGATGCCGGGTGCTTTCTTGTGACAGCCAGGCCCAATCGTAAGAGTTTGAAAAATTTTATATGCACAGCAGTTAAATTTCTGCAGGTTTGGGCCCTTTGCGGAGGTTTTCCATCCTAAATGGGAGCAGGATTTCCCCACCATTACACCAAAGAGCTGCTGGGTGTTTCACAGCGTAAGCTGGGGCCCGATGCGGGCACCTAAACGGAGAGGAGCTTGGTGGGTCTGTTTTCCTGGCAGCGGGGAGTGGGGAGAAGGAAACGGCTTGATTTGAAAGCAGGAAGGATGGAAACTGAATCTTACAAGAGACAAAGCTCAAACTGAATTTAGAGACGGCAGAAACTGTGATTCAGCGTGCTGGGGAGTCGCAGGGAGGTGGAGGGAGCTGAGGTCTGAGCTAGGGGGAATACCCCGGGGTGGGCAAAGAGATGGGATGGGGAGGGAGAAGGGGTGACAGACTGGGGGGTCTGCAGGGAAATGGATGTGCCTGGGTAGAAGCAAAAGGGATGAGGAATGAGGTTGGGTGACAATGAACATGGAAAGAGGCGCTCTGCTAGGTCTGACCTGGACGAGTGAAACAATTTAGATGAGCTACTGGGGAGGGGAGATTTTGATTGGCAATGTCTGCAGCTGGCTGGGCAAAGAGGCGGGAAAGAGATGTTCATTTTACATGACTGTACATAATCTCCCATGGGTGCTGGAAGATCTCACTTAAATGCCAACTTTCTGTACTCAATATGCATAAATAATTTTAAAAAATCTTCTGCCCAGTATGGAGATAAAGAGTGATAACAGCTTTTGTGTCAGCCTGCTGGGGTAAATGGTGTTCTCATCCTGGATTTCACAGCTTATAATACCGAGTATGAATGCAAAGGTCTGGGAACTTTCTTCAAAATTGTCACATGCCTGTTTACTTTCCTGAATAGCAGCATTGACTGCTTCCTTTTTGCTTGAAATGAATGCACAAGTAGTTGCTGTGGCGAAGTTCTTTCAAGCTGGGAGCTCTGCTGGGTCGGGTGGCAATTGCTTTGCCTACTTACAGAGGTGTCGAATAATGTTGCTACTCCTTGGTGTCACCAGAGATCTCAGAACTGTGGTTTGAGTAACATTACTGATGGGAGGACCGTTTTAAATGGCACTTGTAGGCCAGAAGAAGAAAAACACAAATTGCGAGCACTGTAAGTGAAGATACCACGAATGAGGGAGTTGCAAAGAGTCATCTTGGGGAAGAAAGAAAAAAAAAAAAAAGGCAGCTCTGCCCAACATGCTGGCTGCATGTTAAATTCGTCACCCCACAGTATCTTGAAAATCATTGCTAAAATCAGAGGAAACATTGGTTTAGAGTGAGGAACAGCTGTGTCTTCTGATAAGCCGCTCTCCTCAGGAGCTGCCCAAAGTCCTTCAGCCTCCTGAACCTCTCTTCTTTTCGCAAACTTGATGAGATTTCAGGCTCAGAAGGAGAGTTAGCCTAAGAAACCGAATGCATATTTTAAGACACATCGGATGAAAAAGCAGCCAAACGGTGCTGACCCAACAGCACGTGCGAGCATGGCATTGGGGATCTGCGTGGAGCCGGTGCATCCAAAGCAGCTCTCGGCTTTTTGGGGGGCCTCACGGTGCTTTGGGTGGAGAACAAGACACAAGGGTCGTAGGGGCATCGAGACTGCCCATGGTGCTAGGTGGTAGCCTGTGACTCAAGGAAGGGGTTAACGAGACATGAATATTTAATTCCATTTGAAAAAAAAAGAAAAAAAAGGAGGGGAATAATTAAAAAAAAAAAAAGAAATGTGGGCAAATAATGGAGCATTATCTTCAAGATACCGATGCGTTTGTTTGGTTTACTCTGTCTATAATTTATATTAAGTCATTCTTGGAAGCAAGGCCGGTTTCAGGTGACCAGGAAACCAAGCTGTGTTCGCAGGGCTCCCTCCCTCTGGTTGTGGGACTGTCCCGCGCTGAAACCTGCCTGCACCAAGCATGGAGCGCCTTGGACTTGCTCGTAGGTCGTCAGCCTTAGTGGAGTGACAGTGCCACAGAAATCCTATGTGGTAAGAGTCTTAGTAGGGTTATGACCATAATGCACGTGCTGGAATAAAGTTCAAGTTCTGCCACCAATTTGATGATTGACAAATGACCTTTCTACATTTTGTTTTTCACTTTGCTAAAGCGATAATCATTTCCCTAGATCCCTGCTTCCCTAAAGCACTTTGACATCCACGACTGAAAAACACTCAACGTAGCTATGCAGTAATCTATCTCTTTAGAAAGCTGTGCAGAAATCTAAACCTCGTGACAACAGTAGCCGTTTCACCTTCAATTTCACCTAATATGTATTTTGAGTTTAATTTCCTTTATTTTTATGGCAATCTAACTGCAATATTGGCTTAACAGATTCACCTTTAAGCATCATGTTTGTTTTGGGGCATGCTTATGTGTTAATATCCTGCTTAGGCACAGTGAAGTATTGTTCCTTCAGTCTGAAAGACAAACTCTAAAAAAAATTATAAACTCAGCTGACATCTATTATGGAGAGAAGAAAGCCTCGTATGACTCAGCAGGGCAGTGTGAAGGTCCCAATTAGTGAAGTGCAACCAGAAATTGCCCCCATCTGAAGCCCAAATACAAACTTTGCATTGGCACAGAAAAGGGATGAAAGACATAAATACGAGCGTCATGGTCTGAAGGAAAGAAACCCAGCTTCCTCCCTCCTGCGAGCTGTGCACGCCAGCGCTACTGAAGCGGCAATATCTCAAGAGGAGCGTCATTGCCTAGGACAGATATTTGCATACTGGGTCTTTAGAACTAGTGCTATAATTAAAACCGAGCTGAGAGCTCAGAAGCCGTACATTTTGAACAGCAGAAGAGAATGTATCATTTTTACACCTGAGAAATAGACTAAAAGTCATTTCAACCAGATGAGTCCTGCGTGCAGTGTCCCCACTCCTGAAAGCAGCCCATCGCAAACACCACCTAGCTCGCAGAGCCGCAGCCGCTCGGGCTGTAAATGCAGTTTGGCAGCGGGTTTTGTATAAGTTGTTTCTAACTGTTTGTTTGTTGGTTGCCTCTTTTTTTTTTTTTTTCCTTCCCCCAAAGCAGTGTTAGCAAGCCCACTGCTCCGGGGAGCTATCCCAGCCATCTGCCAACGTGGGCTCAAAAGAACATTCTTCAGGGCCTCATCCAAGTCGCAGCTTCTGATTCAGTGAATTGCTCCTGCCGTGAAGGCGCTGCGTGGAGTTTGGCAGCTGCGGAATAAGCCGGGACCTCACGCTACAATTCCTCCTTGGTGTTATTTCACCAAAACTCGCGTTGCCAGAGGCGGGCAGGGGGTCCTGGCTGCCCCTGTGCCGGCAGCCTCGGGGCTGTTGTGGTGGGGTGTGAGCTGTGAGGGGGCGGTGGCGTTGGGGCTGGTGGTGTTGGGGCTGGTGGTGTTGGGGCTGGTGGCATCGGTCAGCAGCGGCCTCGAAAACCCTGGGCCTTCAACTTGTGCTCGTTTAAGGGTGGGCTGCTCGCAGCTTCCCCCTCCGGCAGCCCACCTGGGGGGCGGGGTGCTGCGTTAACACTCCTGCTGCACACGAGTGAAGCCCAGCCGCCTCCTAGATAATTAATTAATTTCATCACGCCTTTCTTAGCAACGGCGATGAGCTTTCTGCTCGTTTCTAAACGCACAAAGTTTGAAGAAAGCCTCTGAGGGCCACAAACCCCCGTGCTGAACCCCCCCCCCCCCCCCACCGCCGGGAGCTGCCGGGCTGCCCCCCCCCCTCCGGGGCTCTCTGCACCCCCCGGCCCGACATCTTGTTCTCTGAGGGGGCGTGACGTCACGGGCGGGCCCGGTCCCGTGACGTCACGCCGTGACCTCACACGGAGCGGGGGGGGGGGGGGGGGGGGGGGAGGACGCTGCCGGTGACAGCGGGGGCGGCCCGGGGGCGGGCTGCGGGGCCCGGGCGGGGCGGGCCGGGGCGGCGCGACTCGGGGCGGCTCGGCACGGAGCGGCTCGGCACGGCGGTCACCTCGCTGCCTGCCTCCCTGCCTTCCCTGCCTCTCCTCTCCCAGCCTCGGCGACGATGCAGGCGGAGTCGGGGATCGTGCCGGACTTCGAGGTGGGCGAGGAGTTCCACGAGGAGCCCAAGACGTACTACGAGCTGAAGAGCCAGCCGCTCAAGAGCAGGTGGGTGAGCCGCCGGGCTCCGGGCTCCTACACCCGGCCCCGGAGGGAGGGAGGGAGGGAGGGAGGGAGGGAGGCTGCCCGCCCGCCGCCGCCGCCGTGGGGCCGCGCTGCCCGCTGCCGTCATGGCAGCCCCGTGCGGCCTGCGGGGCGGGCCCGGCGGCCGCGGCGTTATGTAAAGGGCACGGGCGGCGGGGCCGGGCGGCAGCAGCAGCAGCAGCAGGAGGAGGAGGAGGAAGAAGAGGAAGGCACCGCCGGGACGGGACGAGCCGAGCAGGGTCCCCGCCGCTGCCCCCCGGCAGGTGCCGGCAAGGGGGGTCCCCGGCCCCTCCCCCCCCCCGCCCCCCCCCCCCTCCCCGCTTCTGGCCGCGGGCGAGAGCTGGGATTGGAAACTTCTGGCTCGGCAGCTTCTTCCCAAAGTGCCTTATTTTAACCCGAAAATACACGCTTTATTCTTACCCGTTGCGGCTGTGTTGCATCGATGTTTTTATTTTGTTTTAAAGGGAAATAAATCCGCGTGGGTCGCTCTTTCTTGAGGTACCCGCTTCCCCCCCTGGCACTACGATAGGGATGCGTACGAGGGGAGCCCCCAGCCCCGCTGCCATAGGGAATTACGCTCCGAGAGCCCCCCGCACCTTGAGCCCTGTTAGCGGTGTGTTCCTCCTCCTCCGCCCCTGTGCGCCTTCATTCAAAGCCCTCCGTCCGCAGCCAGCCCTCCATTTCGCCGCCGCTCTCGCAGGCAGCGCGCGCTTGAAGGCGAGCTTCTGGCTGCGGCGTCGGGTTCGTGAGCCCGTCCGTTGTCAGCCTGCCTGCGGGGTCACGGCTGGTAGCTCTGGTACGGCGCTCTTGGTGCGTCTGTGCGTGTAGTTGGAAAATGAATGGGAAGGTAAATATCAAAGGAAACAAGGGTGCTGCAATCAGCCGAGGTTGTGCCGCCTGTCAGAGAGACTTCAAAGTAAATAGATGAATTTTTGATCGTGCTCCAAGCGTTTAAGACCCGTCAAAGGCCTTGTAGTACAGGGTGTTACAAACTCTGTCCCTGTCGCAAGGGCTTGCGAGTGCTGTCTCCCACAGCCTGTCTTCACGGCAGCCCCGCAGTCAGGCCTGCGGTGTCACCAAGAGGCGCCACGTGTGGCGGTGGGAGTAGGGTGGCAGGCGGCTGGGGTGTGCCAGGCTGCCCCTCGGAGCTGCACAACTCCTCTGCCCTCCGAGGCTGTGCAGGGAGGCTGCCGTTACCCAGGCAGAGGGGTAGAAACCAGGCTAACGTGAGGAGGGAGAAGAGTGCGGAGGAGATAGAGTCGTTGGCAGTGGCTCCAGCTGCGATGGAGGCAGGTGGGACAGCCCCAGGGTCGGTGTCCACGTGGTCACTGGTGTGTGGCAGTCGTGCAGGTCGCTGGAACCTCGCACAGCTGTAACACAGCCTGGTTTGTGCAGGTCACAGATTCTAACTGGTGTGCGAGGCTTGTCCCCGTGTATGCATCCCCTCTGTGACCGGCAGGCTGGCTTCTCCTTGAGACGGTGCAGGCAGGGAGCACAGGTACCAGGTCTTTATGTGACCTGAGCTGTTCGTTCATGCAGATGGGTTTCTGTGATTCTGTGTTCCAGCTGCTTCTCATTCGTGTGACTTGATGCTTTGGGACCTGAACGCAGCCCTGCATTGCTTGCTTCTCCTGTGGGGAAGTGAATAGAGGTACTCCATAACGAAGCGCTGGAGTACTTGGCCATCTCCCAAACGTTGTCACCTCCAGCTTCCCTGAATGTCCCCAGTACCTCCTCAGCGGCTGCTCCTGAGGGGCCCTGCGAGAGCCGCCCAGCCACCCTGCTGCTGCCTCAGCCCAGCGCCCGATCGCTTTCCACCTGGGTTGTTGGAGAGGTGAGCGGCTGGGCCCCAGACGGCACTCCTGTCCCTCCACGTGCACCCAGGCTACAAGAAGAGGGCACAGTAAGGGCCTGGC
Source organism: Cygnus olor (assembly GCF_009769625.2). Classification (NCBI taxonomy): domain Eukaryota; kingdom Metazoa; phylum Chordata; class Aves; order Anseriformes; family Anatidae; genus Cygnus; species Cygnus olor. Next base: position 17,246,817 of record NC_049178.1, read on the forward strand.
CGTGCTGACGGACAGCACCGACGTCTGTCAGTCACCTCGCTGTGTCACCCCACGGCATCCCCGGGGTCCTCCTGGCCTCGTGGGAGCTGCAGGAGCAAAGGACCCAGGGGCCCGGGGTAGGTCCCTGTAAACCCGTCCCCGGAGCCAGACTGATAGAACGTGGTGATAGCTGGTGGCAGAAGCTGCTCACAAACCTGTTTGCTTCGTGACACGCAGATCGCAATCTGCGGGGACTTCTGCAGGCCCTCAGCGCGGCTCAGGCCCCAAACCAGTCCGACCGATGGCGGTGGCGGTGTCCAGCGTGGCCGTGCTGCTTTCCCTCGCGGATGTAAATCAGGAGTAATTGCCCAGCAGCGGAGCAGCACCAGGTTCCAGCGGCGTAACGGCGGGGCCGCGGCCATGCGAGTCGCTGTCGTGCGGTCTGCTCCGCAGTCTGGCTCTGGGAAAGCGCCTGGGGAGCAGGCAGAGCAGAGGCAAGCGCTGATATTAGGAGAGGAGTCTCAATAGCAATCCGCTGTTTTCCCTGGTGGGAACTGCTGATTTCCTAGCAACATTCAGGGCTTTCTCTGATGGCTTTTAACCGTAAGAAGTGAGAAGCATCTTCAGCTTACTCATAGCGCTGAAGTTGTGAGCAGATAGAAAAAGCCCCCCACGTCAGAAATATGCAAGAGCGCCGGTGGCTCTGACCCCAGACGAAACTTCTTTATTGCCCGGTTTAACAGCCCGGGCTGTCTCTCTTTCAGGTAGAAGTCTCCTATTTTTTTCCTTCCAAATTGCTCGCTTTTGAACATGACATCCAGTTAAATTTTCCTCCTCTTTGGCGTGCCCTCACAGTTACTCCATCCATATTTCATAATTCGACTCTGCAATCCAAAGCCGCAAGGGGTCCACTAATAAAAGCTTTTTGCTGTAAATACTGTACTAAGTTCGGCCAAGCCACAATTGAGTGCTAGAGGCCAAGGGAAAATGTAAGCCCAGCAAAAAGCTTTAATCACAAGGGATGAAGAGAACACACTGGGTGAAGATGCATCATTTCCAACCGTTTCCTAACCCCCTCAGACTAACAAGAACTGGGCTTCTTGTGCGAAGTGCTAGATACGTTTCAGGGTTCTCTGGAATTTGCTGTGGTTGAACATCTTTGAAAACTGAGAAAATGTTTTGGTTGCTCCGGTTTCTCCAGAGTCCCTTTTCACTGTGGGAGGAAACTGGATTATATGCCTAGCTAGTAAGGCAGTGAGATTTTTTTTTTCTCCTTTCCTCACATTCATACTTCGTTCCTCTGCTGCCACGTTTTGAAGCCAATAGCCTTAATTTATAAGCGCACGCTGTTAAATACATACGTGCTTGTGTAACAAACAAGATGTAAGTAAGATTTCTTTTTTTTTTGGTGCAAACAGTGCACAATGAAATGGGTGGAGTTTTATTTTCAAACAATCAGCTGAAGAAAATAATCAGTTATTAGCAGTCGGAAACACAGATGTCGTGTCTGCACAGTCACCAGAACACTGGGCATAAGTTACGTCTGTCATAATCCTAACGTGGATTCTTTAAATCATTCGAATTATTAAAGCTACGTTTTGGGTACCAAACTGGTACCTGGAAGAAAAAGGCTTCGGTCTGCTGCTGCACTCCTCTTGGTTGCTGTAATGTTTACCTTACCCTATTTATTGTACGGTGTGCAGTTACCAGTTATTGACCCAGCTCCTGCCCTGTTCTGTACACTTCCCTCTCAGCGAATACAGAGAAAGGACCCTGAAGGCACAGCGTAACCCCCTGAGATGCTTAGTGTAAAAATAAAAAAATAAAAAAATGGACCAAAGCACGGGGTGATCGGAACTAACCCAGATGTGCAAAAAACCCCTAGATTCACATGCTTTTCTCTGGCTTCTGATCCTGTGCTATATGTACATGTCCTCATAAGTGCCAGACGATAACTGTCAGTTGAAATTTATTGCCTTGCTCTGTGTGAAATCACGTACCTACAGTTAAATTACTATTTGTGCAATTTTTTTATTGCCCTTTTCCACCTTATTTATATTCTGACTGGTTAAAAAGCACCTGAATGATCCAGTTACTGGGGGTATTTTTTGTTGAAAAAATGATTAGGAAATGCTTTGAAGTTGCACGATAGTTCTAGGGGAAGCTTATTCTTTCTGAGCAGTGACGTTGGGGTGTAGGGTTTGTCATTACTACAGCAGTGAGGTTTCCGCAAAGTTCTCCTCATTCCAGGTGCCCAAATCCCTTCTTGTGTAACGATTCGGTATCTGACTTGTGTCAGCGAGCACCTTGTCTCTGTCCGGTTTGGATCCTCTGCAGAGCCTTCCCCTCCTCTCTTAGGGTGCTGCACTGAACAATGAAAACGAGATTTAGTGAAAGCTTCCCTTCTGATGCGCAGTGTTGTGGAGGAAACTAATTTATCCAGAGGCACACATTTTTGAAATGTGTACTTAGCTCTAGAGCCAAACAGGACATCTGCCGTAGTCTGCAGATGATCAGATTTAATTCTGTAAATGAACTTTGCGGTGTGATTAAATTGGAACTTGATTGCATTAGGCTTCTCAACGTCGAGTTTGTGCTTTATTGGAGGTAGTCTTTTCATACTACTGCTATTTATGGATCTCGTTCAAGTGTTTTATATTCTGGTTGGGTTCTGCAATGCAGTTTGTTCAAGCTACTGCTTATATCTGTTCCAGTTGTGCAAGAAGTGGAAAATATCCTTTATTTAGAACAGGTCACATGTGCCTGCATCCAGGAACCGCGTCTCAGCGTGCTTAAAAAAATAAAAGTGGATCTTGGAGGAACGTACTTAAAAAGTTCCTGAAATATTTTTCCGTCTGTGACGAGGAGCATGACACATTTCAAAGTAAAAGGTAACGATATCAGTGTTTACAGTGGTACCTAGGCCAGGACTGGCTGGAGTCGATGCTAAAGGCTGAACTGACAGCAGTGGGAGGAGAGCTGAGCCAAAAGTCTGTCTCTCTGAAATGTCATCGGTAACGTTTTTGTGAGTGAGTCAATAATCCCGTGTCTGTTCTGCACCTCAAACTCACTTCACCAGAAGGAAACCGAGCCGCACATTTTTGTATTTTTTATTTTTGAAAACAGATGTAAGAGGAAAGGCTGTAGTTGAGTGTCTGTTGTATAAACACACCGGTTTTTGTGCAACCCACTGTCTCCATATTTCCTTTGTATCGGGAGCTGGTACCGACCCTTGTAACAGCATTTTTCCTTGTGAAAGGTTCTTGTGACCTTTTCTCTTTGAGAAGCTCACTCCTCTCTTATTTGCAGTAGGCCTTTGCTATTTAGCATGACAACAAAACTAGCCTGCGAAATTCTGTTCTGCGTTTGTTTTGATTTTACCTCTTTGCTTCCCTAGTCTGCTTTTCTCAGGAGAATTTTGTTTAGCTGCCAAGGCAATCGTGCGGTGCGCAGGTAGCTGGAGACTGAGCTGCCTCACCGACTTTGCACCTTTTATCATACGCATTCACCGTCTTTTTATTGGGCTGCAGTAGCTGTGTGTAAGTACACACACCGTACATGAAATAAATCGTGGCTTTCTGGGGAGCAGGAAGCTTCCCTAGCTGACTGAGGCTGAGTTACAGAGAGCAGGTTATAACTCGAATCAATATATATTTTTCTGTAACGATCTCCTTCTAGGTGGCTGAAAGTAAACTGACGCAGGCCTGATGATAGCTGAGGTGCCTCTGTTGCTGTTCATTTTCCTGCTTGTAGTGGAGGTACTTTTCACAAGCTTCTGGACCAGCACTTTTTAGGGTGCTGTGAACCTCGTAGTTGTCATCACAAGATCATTGTGAGCTTATCGTGGGCTGTATATGCTTTTATTTCTCACTTGGTGATGGTCTCAGAGGCCTCTTCCAGGACTGTGGCTGGCTGCACGACTAATTCCTGCTGTACTGTTGGGTTACAGTCTAGAAGAGGATTGGGAAACGAGAGTAAAAGAGACTTTCGGAAGCAGTATTTAATAAAGAAATGTTGCCTTTCACCATGCCCTATGATTAGAAGTTTAACAGGAAGAAATCTGTACAGCTGTTTGAAAACGAGGGTAGAGGAGGAACCTGCTCAGACCTTAACAGTGCTGTCCTCTTTTCTTTGTTCGCTTTCCAGGGTAAGATACTTTAAGACTTAAAAAATGAAGTGGGAGTAATGTTCTGTTTACTTTTCTGCTAAAAATTGAAATTGCATGTCGACTGCTAATTGTCTTCAGAGCACAGTCTGCCATTTCAGTTTTGAGAACAAAATGAGAGTCAAACTTTCATTAAGCTGGTTGGGCTCTTGGCCATTATTGTCTGTCTCTTTCTATTTTAGATTCTAAAAGTTTTTGAAAGGCATTATTGTAATATTTTGCTTTGATAAAATTCACTGTCTTTTCATATAATTTTTGCTGGAACAAAGGAACTGTGATTAAGCAGCCCAGCGCGGCAGGTTTTGCTGTACAGTTAACTACTGCATCGCTATCGCATCATCCCTGAACTTCCTAGCACCAAAGCAGTAACAGGACAGCTACTGCTTTGCATAGCGTTTCACACTTCGTTTCATACTGAGGAAAAACAGCATGGGAAAAGGCACGTGGGTCTGTCTTCGTGATAACATCTGCAGCAGCTGTTGAAAGCTGACGCTGGCTTGGGCATCAAGATGGAGGTGTTGAGCTGAGGGGGCCAAGCAGTGCAGTGCTGCCTGCAGTACCGCAGCCCGCCTGCCAGGGAGGCGTTGGGTGCAGCTGGACGTGCCAGGGGAGTGCCTGCAGTGCGTGGGCACTGATAGTCTTCAGGTGCCTTTTGGAAACGCTCTGTCCTGGTATCCTTGACCAGAATTTCTCCTTGCAACTTGCACAGGCCCTAGACGTTGATGTCGATGGGCTCCACCAGAAAATAAGAAATTCAAAGAGGATGTTCTTCCAGGAGGGTGTAGTATCGCAGGTACAAGTCAAAGAATAGCGAAAATCGATAAGGAAGGCTTTGAATGCAGCTGCTAGCTGGTGCTTTAACCCCTAGCAGTGTGTTGGGATCACTCTCTTTTTCTGGTAGCATTCCTGCTGCAAGGGCTGCCGTAACGTTTGTGTTAGCAGCTTTCTGCTGGACGTGCACGCCGGGGTCTGGCGGTTTATCCCTTGTCCCTCAGTGGTAAGTGGTTCTGTAGAAATCCTGTAGGTTCCCCCCGCCCTGACCTGCTGCTAGCAGCTGCTGTGTGGACTGGACTGGCAGGTTGAAGGGCAAAAATGTGTTGCAGCCATAAATAATTACAGCTTCCAGCGTGAGCCAGCAGAGCTGCTCGCTGTGATGATTGTTACGTGTACTGCTATGTAAAACAGAATACGAGTTTAATGCAGGGTTTGGGCTAGTATTTTAATATTGTAATTAGCAGCCTTTAGCAGTAAACAAGTTGTTTTTTAAATCCGTTCCCATGAAGATTATTCTCCTACAATTTGAGTAGACGTATATCTACAGGCGCATGGAGTTGGTTTTGTGAGTTCTGTGTTACTCGGAGAAAAGAGCGTTCAGAAGAAATGTACGGGTTTTCTTCCTCTTACCCGGACTATAAGAGGTTCAGCTTCAGGCAGCTGGGGGTTGATCCTGCAGTCGCTGTTGCGTGGGAATATTTCAGCTAAGGAAAACAGTTGCATTGGAGACCATGTGGCAATCTCCTGGAAGAACTGGAGTCATCCTTTGTAAATACTTCCCAAAAAAACGTGATTTAGTTCCACAGGTACGTACCGTCTCTATTTGTGCTGCTCTTTTGTCACAAAATGAACCGAGATCTGTCTAAATCTGCCGCTTTCAGTGGCTGCTGTGCATCAGTCGGTTTGTGTGGCTCACGTGGAGTGTGCTGGGAGGTCTGGCCTCCTCAGGCCGTGCTGCGGGACCGGCTGGACGGAGGGAAGAGGAGAGATGGGACAGCGAGCTGCAGGGTTTGTACCTGTGCAAAGGCAGCACAGACGGGCTTCGCTGGTGCGGATGCAAAGATTAGCTGCCTGCTTCGGCCTGTTGTTAGATGAAAGAATTTACTTGGGATAAATTTGGAGAGAAAAGGACTTTACATGGGGAAAATTAGTGTTTTGGGTGTATGGGAAGACGTTAATCAGCTCTGAGATATTTTCGACGCTGGAAGCTTGCCAAGTTTGCTGTGTCTCCAAGCGTTAGGCCGATGAAAGATGCCGTGGTTTTGAAGCCTGCCTGTGATCCCGGGATGCGGGGACACCGTTTCTCCTCTGTGCCCTACGTCACAACACAAACTGCCATACAGAGGGTAGAAACCTGGCAGGGTAGGGATTCGGGGATCAGAGAAACCAGAGGAGCAATGAGAAGTGGGAACCACTGGAATGTTCTGAATGAAGGATGCTGCAGAGAAGGGAGAAAGGAATGATTAACGACCTTTACTAATCTTACTCCCAGCCATCCTGTCCTAACATGTAAACACACACACAGAAAATAGGAATCACTGAGAGACTTTCTGGAGGAGAAAAAGCCAGCTAGAAGACTTGGGATGGAGCTGAATCAACCGTGAGCTGTGGCAGGGTGAGAAGACGGGAGAGGCTGTGGAAGCTGTCAGATGGCATGAGGTGAGGAGGACGGGCACGAGGGGGCTGTAGTCCCGGAGCTTCAGGCTGGGAAGCTGTGGGAGTGCTGAGGACATGAAAGGAATCATTGAAAGGCTTGGGAGAGCCTGGCTAAGCCTGTTGTGTGCACGTTTACTGTTTCTTTCAGAGATTCTTTGAGATTTCTCTCAATAAAGAAGGGGAGTATGTATTATACAACAAGACTTCTTCAGAAAAAGCATTTCCAAAACGTGACCCTGCCTGATAACATGCAGTTGTAAAGCCAAACTAGGAATACAGAGGGTGAAGGGACAAAACAAACCCTTCCTTCTTACGGTTCTTCCGTCACCTTAAATAAATAAGTTACAAGCCCAGAGGGTGAAATCAGAACGATACCGGGATCTGTCAACGTGCAGGAGAGGACCTGACAGAAAAGCAAAGGCAAAATCCTGCTCTGGGCTGCTCGCTGGAAGCCGGGCTGAGATGAGCGCAGGGAAGCGTGGGGCCCACGCTGTGGGTCCCCTGGGATGCCATTAACTACTGTGTCTGGGCTTCTGCTCCGTCTAGCAAGCTTTGTTTTATTTGTACCAAATATTTACAGTCTTACCCAAGCTCAGCCCAGCCAGAGGCACGTCCCAGATGTCAGTCTGCCTGGCGGAGACATGGCCATAGTTAAGAGTTGTGGGGATTACTTTATTTATTGCTGCTGTAGGACGAGGCTTGCTATCTGATAAATAATTATTCCGCCCTTTGAGAAGGCAGCCTGTAAATCTGTTAAGCTGCTCCTTTGTTTGTTAGTCTTGTGCATAATGAGTTTGGAATTTAAGATTAATAGTATGCTCTGCAACTGCTTATTTTGTGACCTCATCCTCCTGTTCTGCTTGCCTGCTTGTCCACCTGTCACATCCTGTTGGGCACCTAGGGCTATATTCATAAGGGGAACTTTGGTTTTGCGTTGCATCATCTCGTTTTTGTGTCTTCTGCTGCCTAGTGGCATTAAGGAAAGGGGGAAAAATTAAAAAAGCGAGGTAGGTGTCTAGGTTCCTTACTGAACGTAGGGGGAAGATGTGGCTGTAGAGAATGGTTTGGGTTGGAAGGGACCTTTAAAGGTCATCCAGTCCAGCCCCCTGCCGCGGGCAGGGACGTGTCCCACGAGGTGGGGCTGCCCAAAGCCTGCTGCCAAAGGCTCGTGAAAATTGGCGCAGTGTGGGGCATTGCCTGAGTCAGCCAGCGAGGGGTAGAAGGGTATGTACCATGAGCACCAAAGCCATTCATGTTTAATGCTGTCCCTTGAAGACTTGTTTGTTTGCTCCAGGTGAGCCGTTGCTAAACCTTTCTTGGTGTCAAAGACAGTTCTGCTCTGGGGATGAGCAGCTGGTGCAACGCCTCCTGCCCCCGTTTTATCCACGCAGGATGTAGAAGTTTTGAGTTCTTATCTCTGTCTGACCCAAAACATGGGATTGGATGTGTCCACCACCCCTTGGAAGTGTCCAAACCAATAAACCACGGGCTTTCTGAGGTGCATCTTTGGCAGGAGCTACTTCATTTTGCCTCATGTAATATTCCTTGAACTGTTAGGGGCGGGAGTGGCCTGGTAGCACCGGGGAGTGAGCGTTCACCTGGAGTTGTTCTCATCCTGCTCCAGAAGATAATTTTTCCGTAGTGAGACAGCTCTACCAGGAAGCGGGGAGGACGCTCTCGCAAATTAGATCCTTTTCAGCTCCATCTGTTCCATAAAGGCACTTGCCCAAATCTCTGCAATTGGGGTCACAGCGTGAAATAGAGGGAGCTGCGTGACACCTGAGCGGCGGTGACATCTGTGGCACGGGCAGTTGGATGGACGCAAAGCGTTCGTAGCGTTACGGGAACCAGGCATTGCTGCGGGGGGCAAGGAAGGTGATTCTGATGGAATTGGTGATCAGAAAGCCTCTCTGAATTGTATATATTGGTAAAGGAGGTGGATATGAGGAGTGAGGACAAATACAGGGAGTTCTTGAGAGCACTTAGTCCTATAGGAAGGTGAAATGGTGCGCGGTGCAGCGAGAGGAGGCAGGCTCGGTAGAGGTGGGTTGGTTCAAAGGAGTCGAGTGAGTAAGGCAGGAGATGGAATAAGGTTTGGGCTCTGTCGCAGACTTGTTTTTTGGTTCAGTTCATTGCACAATTTGCAGTTTCAGTCTAATTGCCAAACTATTCTGCAAGTGATAATTTGGTTCCCAGCTAACAGAGCCTTTGATACGTGCTGTACGAAGCCGAACTGTGGGAGCTGCGAGCCCTGCCGGTGCTGGGGGCCGGGAATAACTTGGTTTTATCACATGTGGCAGAGAAATGCCTGAAACAAACCCCCCTGTTTGGGGGATCCGGCCGGTACTGCAGCAGCTCAGAGCTGCTGGGGGCAGAAATGTCAGGGTGCAGGGAAACAGCTCTGGCCGCAGGGGCCTGCTGGTGCCTGCTGCTGGATGTCTGCAAAGGCACGGAGGGGTTTCCTGCACCCTTTCGGCCTTCCCCAAAGGTATCAGCAGCAGAGAGCCACCCTGCCTTCAGAGCTCCTGCGCTCCGGGAGAGGTGCCTCGGAGCAGGCACTAATTGCCGTCGTGCCGAAGGAGTCGTCTTTTGCGGAGGAGACTTAATTATCTCTCACTTTGCCTTTCTAACGAAGGTGCTGGCAGGAGTTGTGCCGAGGTGCAGGATCTCCACGGGACGAGGCTTCTCTCCATGGCTCGGCTGTTGCCGATCTTTCTGGTCGGTTTTCTAATTCTGCTGGGGCGGGTTCGAATCGTTTCAGGTGCTGTCATACAATTATCTGATGCGTGTTTCCCATCCGTAACTTAACACCTTTGCGCTGAGGAAAACCAGGTTTATAAAATAACGCAGTGCAGAAAATTGCAGGATCTGTCTTCCTTGTCTTTTTTCAGCGGGTTTATTTACCTATTTGTGGCAAGGACTTTCACAGCTCTTAAAATGCTGTAATCACTATTTATTCCAAGACAGTCTTCCCCGTATTTAAGGGCTGTGCTTCTGATAAGGACTAAATCTGGCTGCTTGCTTGCAGATTCATCCCAAGAACAGAAGACATCCAGTAGGTGCTGTCTGGCTTCGTGTGGGGCTGTAAGGAATACTTGGCTTTGGGGGCTCTGTGGTGGAAATGCAATTCCTCCCTTCTTTATGCAGCGTGGGAAAAACAAGCAGTGAAATTAGGAACTGCGGGCACGTCACTAGGAACTTCCGCAGATTGCAGAGCACCCTTTGTAGCAGAAGGATGGGTGCTCTCGAGCTGCAAGATTGTATTGACGGGGTTGCATTTCTGCTGGAACAAAAATGTAACTGGCTCAGCATTTACACTTTCCACTTGTGCATTGTTTTCCCTGTATTTTGTGCATTTAGAGAATGCTGTGCTCTGCAAACTGCTGGTTTAGTATTTTCTGTGGAATGAAAACCATCTGGATAATTTAACTGGATTTTATCTAAGTGTTTGGTAACAGGCTCTTTTCTGTTTCTTGCCGTCTTGTTTGATGAAGATGAGAATTCGAGTTAAAATTCAGGGAGTTAAGTAAATGATGGTTTATGACCTGGAATTTTCAAAGCAACTTGAGCTTGTTCGGAATCTTAAAAGTAAACAAAATATTAAGTGATGTACAGTCTCTCCCATTCTCCCTGAGAAAATGCCTACTCCAGGATTTTTTTTTTTTTTCCCTCCTGTACTTTGAATCCTCTGTGCGGGGGGTGTTGCAAGTTAAGGAAGGCATTCAGGGCTTGTGTCTGCGCTTCTTTGAAGGAGAACCGAATTAAACGTGCTAAAGCCTATGCTTAAAGGCTTTCCTCGATTACACTGCAGTTCAGCAAAACACTTCAACGTATTTGTTATTTCAGAATCCTAAATAAATTAATCAGTTCTGTACTTGTGGGTTTAAACTTGTTGCAGCCCGGTGGTGACAGATGCGGGCAGTGCTCTGTCCCTGGCCCAGCAAACCCTCGGCATGAGAACTGTGCTGCTGAAGGCTTTGTGCTGAAGTTTCAGCACGTGGCTTAAATACGCTGTTGGACTGGAAGAAGGGCGTTCAGCATACGGCAGGCTGTTGAATCTGGTGCACCTCGCAGCCTGACACCGATTTCAATACATTCTGCTTCCAGTGAAACACTACATAGGAAAGAAAAGGTTAAAAAAAATAAAATCCCAGTAGGAAAAGATAAATGCATTGACTTTGACAAGCGGTACAGAGCTGACTGAACTTCAGTGCAGGCTCTTTAACGGGGGAAGAGCACTGTCAGAGAGGCTTTTTTTTCCCCAAGTGTTAACCGCCCATTTAGTTCCTGATGTCCTGATAGCGTTGGCTCATCTTATTGTATTTTACTTCAGTGAGATGAAGGAAAGAAGTAACGTTCTCAGCACTGGAAAATTTGAGGCATTTGGGAGAGAAGTAGTGAGATTTGCACGTGCCTAAGCCGTTAAGAGGGTTCCCTGCACACTTGTGTGTGCCTGTGGTGACAGCAAAGGAGCTGGGTCTGGCTGTGGCTTTCTGAATCAGAGCTACGTTGTACTCAAAGCTATCAAATGCAGGCTATGCAAAATGCAAAAAGCTATGCAATTTGCTAATGCAAATGCAAAAGCTATCAAATCTTGTATTGGGCCTAATGTGGAAGGGATCTGAAAATTTACAACAGGCTTATTTTCAAGTCTTCACGTTTTTTTTTTCCCAGTGGCTATACGGAGTCATTGAGGTGCTTCGACAGCCTCAGTCACTGAGGTGCCTCATCGCCCTTTTCTGCCTCGCCTCGGAGGCCGCCAGGTTTTCCTCCCTGCTTTGATTCACCCTTGTTTGACACAGACCAGGTTTCCCTCTGTCGTTCTTCCTTGTGGCAAAGCTGCGAAGGACCCTACGACGTGGTGCTACGTTTAATGAGAGCTTCAGCTTTGGTGCAGAGGTGCCCGGTGCTGCAGCACCGTGCCCGGGTGCTGTTTTGCAAAGCGTTTGACAAACGTTCACCACCGGTGATGTTATCTGAGCTGCTTAACATGTGTAATAATTCCACGAGGCTTTGACTAAAATATTCCAGTTCTTTGATGCACCAGCACTGACTTGTCCATTGTGAATTCATACACCAAAGGCAAAATTGCTGGTAAAACAGTAAACATGAACTTTGGCCATTTCATGTTGGGGAGATAATTCTAGAATCTGTTCCCAGTGTGCTGCACACCCGGGGCCTCTTTGTAACTGCTTCTGTGCTCACGAGGAGGGTGTGCAACCTACGCTTGGCAAACCCCACATGGAGCTGAGTACCTGAGCCGTACTCAGGACTGCTCCTGCACCGGATGCAACACGCAGCTTTGTAGGGCTGCGCTTCAGCGCTCTGCGAATTCCTTTTGGCAGCTCCAAGGACCGCCGAGCTGGAGGTGTTACAGAATACATTCTTCAGTGGGGAAAAAAGAGTGTATTGGGATGCTTCAGAGGTGCCTTCCAGGGTAAAAGAAGTGCAGCAGCGAAGTGCAAATCTTTCACGAGGCTGTCGACAGCCAGTAAGAGCCCGGTGCTGTGCCGTGCCACCGCAGCCCCGCTTGGTTCGCTCGGCGTTAGACGTGGAAGTGGCCGGGTGCTGGCGGTACGGCCTCCTCTTGGTGCTCTCAGAGGCACCGCTCATTCCTCTCCGTTGCCAAGCTCTGACGTGTTTTGGTAACTGCAGTTGACGGGCAATAGCAGAACATCAAGTATGGAAAACAAACCATGTTTACTGCTTCAGTTTTTGTTCCTTCTGCATTTCCAGAAACTATTGAGAAATGGGCTGAAAGTTAAGGGTGTTTTCCCCGGGCGGCGCTTTCTGGGGGAGAGGCTCGGTGCCCTTCTGCCACCAGAAGCTCCAGGGAAACCTGAGACCCAGAGCAGGCAGCAGTCCTTCTTACGTGACGTTTATAGATGAGGATATGTCCATGTTTATGTGGCCGTTTTGGCCTTTTCTCGTGTGAACGAGGGTAGCTTTGGGTGGCAGACAGAAAGCAGCAATACCTGCGCTCCCAGGGGTGCTGTAAGGCTCGGTTGTTGGGTGCCTCAGGCACAACGTTAACGCCGTGTGAAGGCAGGCTTTTGCCTCTAGCTGTGCAGCCAGCGCTCGTTTTGCCCCGCAGCTCCTGTGGGCCTGCCCCGGCGCTGTGCACGAGGGAGCTGGGAGGTGGCAGGGCAGAGCTTTGGGCGTCTGGTCACAAAGCCAGCCCCGAGCCCCACCGGAGCGTTTTGCTGCGAGGTCTGGGAGCAAACAGGGCTGGTGGGACCTGGGCTTGGCTGTCTGAAGGTGTCGGGAGGCAGCGACACGATTGCGGCGAGGCTGAGTGCCGGGGAATGCCTTTATGCGTTAATGCGTAGGCACGAGTGCACCATGCTCGTGGCCACACGCTTCTGGGGTTTCCTGCAGTTCCTCGAGGCCTCGCTCTGTTCCTTCCGGTGGCTCGGGGACCCCTTCTTGTGCTGCTAGCCAGGAGGCCTCTCCCTGCTGGAGAGGACCCCTGGCAGGCAGAGCAGGGCAGGTAGCCAGTGGGATCTGGGTGCAGCCTGGGATCCCGGGAGGCTGTTTGCACCGCGAGAGCTGCTGCCGGAGTGAAGCTGCCGGGGCAGTTTAACTCTGCAGTGCTGAACTTCAATTAAGTTGTCAGGTTTAGCATTGCTCTAGGCGTTAATCGAGTTTTACTCTCGCTTAAAAATCTGGTTTAGTAATTAACCTCCATTTTATTCTGGGGTTCAAAAGGTGCTCGTTTAGCGCAGCCAATCTAATGTCATGTGAATTAAAACGTGAAAGATATTCAGTAACGAGAGATTGAAACAGGATAGTGCAGAAATTGGATTACGCGCAGCTGAGAGGGAGCTGTGCTAGATGCCGAGGTCGCAGTGAAAAGTGTCTTGAAGGCACTGCCTCACCTCTGCGTTTGGATAGTTGGGGAATGCTCTGAATGTAATTGGGATTTAGTAACGGGGTTGGGATTTCTCTTGTTGCACACTGACTTATTATTGCATTTGAGTCTACGGTACGGCTTTTTCTGAACTCTGTACGTTTGGATGGCTGTGACAGCACGATTGCCAGAAGGTGTGAGGTGCTCAGCTGCTGGATGAAAAGTGTACGTGATGGAGGGACTCCCGGTTCAGCTGGGTGGTGCAGACTTCCTGACGGGGATCCCCTTCTGCACTGTAGCTAAGAGTAAATCCAGACTCCAGCATCTTCTACGTGAGCGTATTGTTAGAGAGAGGCACAGAAGGATGGTACGTGGAAGAAGAATTATACCTGCGGGCAGCAGAGCTGCTTCACAAAAATTGGCCTGGCCTTTGTGACTTATATACTAACGTTCTTCGTACTGCCGTGCCTGCATTTTACATCCCAGCACAGCCTTTACAAAGAAAAGCGGTACCCAACTCTTCTGGCTAGAGGACTGTTAAGAAGCCCCACCGTCGGAGGAGAGCTGCGTGCTGCTGCTTCTCTCCAAGGCAAGCAGCTTGAATTTTCCCCAGAAAGTGTCAGACCGAGAGCTGGCCCGTGCTCTGGTGTATGTGCGGTAAGTCCCACGGCCCCGTGCTTTCCAGGACTGCGCTGATAACATCTCCTTGATTCGTACGGGCTGACTTGTTTTCTTGGGCCCCAGCATTTCCATCACGCTATTGGCACGTATGTGGGATGCAGTGGAGAGAAGCTGGGAGAGCAGGCAGTGACAGCAGGCAGCTGCTGCTGCCAGCACCGTGCTCAGGCTGCAGCCCTAACACAAAACGGAGCAAAACGGCCTCGTGCAGAGCTTCCCCGATGGGTGGTGCTGCTTCAGAGCTCCTTCAGGTGCCTTTGGATAGAAGGTACAGGCTCCGAGTACCCTGGGAAACTGCACTAGTTCCTGCTGCCTAGAGGTTTTGGGTGGCTGCAGGGATCAGAGGCGGGTTTTCCCTGCTCCTAGTGAACGGTGCGTGCACAAAATGCTGCTTGGGCATCTTTTTTAAACGGGGTATCGGGACTACGTGAGAGTGCCAATTCAGAACATGGCCACAAAGGCACTTGCAAAGCAATATTGTCCACATGTTGTAGTCCTGTGACACGCATTGTCATGTTAAAGTGGACATTTTCTAATTCTTTGCTGTTGTGTACTCCGCTGGATTTCAAAGGTAGAGATGCTGGAGGCTCGGCGCTCCCCTGGCCATCTCCCGTATAGCACGGATACGGGGGACCCAAGCCTTTGTCTTTTCTAACATTTCAGTGATTTAAGGAGAGGAAAAAAAAGCCACTTTGTTATCTGTTATTTACCTTCTTTACTTCCAAGCAGTAATTTGGGGTAAAAGTTCATCTCCTGACCGCCAGCAGGACTGCGCACCGCGGGCGTGGTTGGGGCTGCACCTAACGTCCTGCGGCGGCTGCTGCGAGGCACGGCCTTGCCTCGAGGCACGGTCCTGCTCCTTCCCTGCTGAAGGAGTTACCAGTTACAGCAGCTCTCCCTTCAGCTGTTTCTCTCTCTGATTCACTGGGAAAGGTCCACACATGCTCAAAAAATCAATTAAATCCCTTCAGCTTACAGCACTGACTTGTGCTGTGGCCGCACAGTGGGAAGACCCAACCCAGAGGAGGGTTGAGGACGAAGAGCATGGGAGCATAGGGCTCCTCCTCCCCAGCAGCCTGCAGTTATGTTGAGTTAGGTGGGACGTAAAATTGTACTGCTGATCTTATAAAAACAAGGCAAAAGGGATACGTGATTGTACGGTGGCTGGCCTGTGGCTGGGTTGTATGTGGCTGAATTTCGCTGACTTGAAACCAGTGTTCCAGCAGGAAGCGCGGCGTGTGTCGTGCTTACGTTCAGTGAAAGGAAAGAGTTCAGTTTGACTTTATATGATTGATTTTTAATGTACTGAATCTCTTGAGGAGTAATGCCAGCACTCTCGTAACCTGACAGGGCTTTCCTCTCGAGCTTTGTGCTTGTTCTTTAGGAATCGCATCCCAAATACACTGATTCACCGAGCTAATCATCTTACAGCTCATGCATAGCTTAGTTAATTCCGTGTAATAATTTACTGATGTCAGCTATACTGCACTAGTTATCTGTGTGCAAAGTCCTGCTTCATGGCAAATATGATGTAATGCGAGTTAACACAAACATCTTTAACCATAGGCTAAGCCAAGGTGTCTCAGCACACATTTGCTGTGATCTAACAGCACACGTGGCTGCTCTCGCTGCTCAGCTGCTGGAAAACCGAGGTGTTTAGGTTGGCTTTTTGTCCTCCTGCCACCGTCCAGACCCGGAATCCCTTGGATTGATTGCAGCTGTAATGGCCAAGCCATCCTGTGCTAATTAATTTTCCATAGGGGACATATTCATTTTCCATGGGAGGCAGCAAATGTAGATAATGGATGAAACAGGATTAAATTCTTTCAGTGTGTAGCCGCTGCTGGTGGCTGCGGACTAGTTTAACAGGGTTCACATCTGTGTTAGCTTTCAGAAGACAACATGAAGCTATTATGCAGTTACTACCCACTCCAGGATCTGCACATCAATTAGGAGAGGCTGCTTACTCATGCTCCTCAAAAGTTGTGCCAAAATAGCTGTTACATTATGTCAGAGCCCATATTTTCATCCAGAACAATTAATCGGGATATAAACCTTGTTTCTCCCCAGTAGCTTTGTATGTATACCCAGGGCTTTGGTACGGGGTACTTCAGGGCTGCCCTGGTTCAAGAAGATTCTTCTGTAGTTGGCACACGTCAGGGAAATTATTATGAAATGTGATGTTCTTTTTCCAGCAGTATATCTGGGAAGCTCCAACAACAAAGTCCTCTATAAACAGCTTTGTTTTGCATGTTGTGATTTATCCTCCTGTAACACTTGGGAGCCCTACGCAGGGGCCAACATCGGGTGCCGCTGGCTGGGTGCGATGTGAGCACCGAGCGAGGAGGTAGGCTGCTTCTGCAGAGAACAAGGCACGAGAAACAGATGACTGCAGGAGGAAACGTTGAGGCTGTGCTGCCAGTGCGACAGGAAGGAGCCCTAGCTCATCGGCTGCCTAGCTCTTGTCAAATCGCCCGTCAGCATCCTGTGCAGGTACCTGACAGCTGCCTTTATGGTACTCCAATTCCTAGATCTCTTTCTCAGCAGCCTTTATGTTTAAAGTTGCCCCCGGTCCATTTGGATCATGTGGTTTCCACCTCCGAGTCCTGCTCTCAGAGGTGGCTGCTCCAAGAGGTCCTCCGTGGCGAAGTGGTGCTCCTGGAGGGATGTTTGCAAGGGCCTGACTCCTGTACCCTGCAGATCCCTCCCTGTTTACTTCCTGCATCCAACGCCGCGTATAAAAAGCCTGCAGACAGATCTCCGATGCTGCCCAGACCTCTTCAGATTAACAAAAGCTGTGAATTAAATCCTGGCTTCGCTAAAGCCAGTGACTAGCTTGCAACATTTCTTCTCAAATTTCAGGAGCCTGTGGTTCTGGATCCCGGCCCCGTCTCGCTGGGTAGTCGGTGGCAATTTGCTGTGGTCCCGAGATTGATGGCAGCAGAGCTGAGGACAGATGCAGAGCCTCAGTTAAGATGTGACATGAAGAGGAAGCAGTGCGTTTGGAGAAGTGGCAAAAGCCTGTCGTAACGAAAACAGGATAATAGTGGCTTTATTGAGGCTTCTGGTCGTAGACACGAACCTGGAGATCTGCCTCCTGACTTTCCAGGCTGTCCCCACACACAGACTGCCCGATAGTGCCGTATTGGAGCTCCTTCCGAAGAAGAGGAGAGGCTCCAATGTAATCGCATGAGTTGTTTGTGCCGTGCCACACAACGCAGCGAGGGTTCTGCGGAGAAGAAGGTCACGCTGATAGCGAGGCTGAGGGCTGTTCTGTAATTCTTCTGCCTAAGTCAGGCTTCTGTCTGTTTTGCCAAATACCTTGCGATGCAGGGAAAATGATAACTCAGAAAAGATGATGTGTCATAAAAATAGTGCTGCCTGCTCCAAGCCCTGCATATGTTAATGCCTGGATTTTCGGGCAGCAGGTTCCGGCGAGGTGTGCCAGCAGTCTGAATACCTGCTGGTGGCGTGGCCCTCTTTCCATGAAAAAGCTGTGTGGGTTAGAGACAAGGGTGAAGTCACTGGGAGTGCTGGCTATCTGTGAATTAGATCCAATTATCTATTTCATTTCTTCTAATGAAGGAGCATACTTCCTGAGGTTCTTGCTTTAGGAATCTCCTCTTGCTTCCATTTATTTCTTCTTATGAGCTGGAAAGCTCATAGCAAGTGAATAAATTCATCTCGTTAGAGACCATCTGGAAATAGCTCTAACAGACTAAATTATACTTTATATCTGAGAAAAACTTCTAAAAGGCCTTTCCTCTGACTAAAGGGAAGATGGAAGCCTGGAAAAAGGTTTAATAGGAAAAACAGACAAATAGGTTAGGATTCAAATATGTGAAATTATGGGAACGTTTTCACTTGGAAAAAGCACAGACAGAAGTTAAACTGTGATTGAATGCAAATGCTGAAACGCTGAAGTTGTACTTAGCCCATGGCTGTTCACTGAGTTTGTTCTGTCCCCCTACCAGTTAATGTGTGTGACAAAAAACCTCTCCATCATTTGGCCAGATGCTTATCTATGTTAAGATAAAATTAAATACGTGTCATTTAGTAATACAGGTTAGTGGGGGAAGAAGTGAATTTAAGCAACCAGCTAACTTCTGGATTTGGTTGTTCTAGGCGGCCACGGAGGCAGATGGCATTAGGAGGTTCAGAAAGGGGTCGGGCAGCTTCAAGGACAAAACAGACACCGAAGGGACCGGAGCAGGGCTGCTGCATCCCCTTGCTAACAACTGGATACCCGGGGAGCCGAGCACAGGCAAGAGGCAGACTCGTGCCCATCCCGTTGGAGATGGGCTGCTGATGGTGGGCCATTAGTCTACTTATTCCAGCACCTGGACTGTGGGTACCAATCTGCTGAGCTCTGGCAGGTTTGGTGTCTCGTTCCTTTTTTCTCGAGTCATTTCAAACCCAGGAACTACTCATCAGAGCCTGGGCTAATGAATCATTGCAAATGCTTGACGTGTTGGCAGCTACATGCCACCCAGCTTCACATTCTGTTCTGCTGCCATAATTTTAAGAAACTATTGGAACAATGCCCCCCCCCCCCAAAAAAAAAAAAAAAGTATCCACAGATCTGGGAACTAATATGCAATCCTCCCCCGGTTTATTTGTACCAAGCTGTTTGGGTAGGCCTTGAGATGAGTTCCAGCTGCAGAGCAGGTTTGAGTCAAGAAATCAAAAGCTTGGCTATCATTTACTCCGAGCAGACAAATGAGCCAGTTAGTCCAGAGCTGAAGAAGAAGGCTCATCTGAGATGACAGAGCTCAATCAAAGAAATCAGAGTCTCTGAGTCCCCAGCAGAGCTGTACGATGCCTTGCTTTACATGGGGAGTCAGTCATTAGCCTGTCAGTTATGTTTGTTAGTGCTTATTGAGATCTCTGTCATGCCAGGCTATGTTCACCTTTGCATATGCAGCAGGCTTCTTCAGTCTCTACAGGTATCGTTTCCATTGTAACTGAAATCTCTGCTTCATCAGCTATTTACCATGCTTTGGCTCACGGAGCCCACTTCATTATGTACTTGAGCATACGTACGTGTTAAAACGGCTTACCCCAGTACTTCTAAAGGCTGCTCTGGGGGGGAGAAGATTTCTTGTAAGCACCTTCTGCTCTCCTCGGTTTGGCTGAGGGGTGAGCAGGTGGTGATTCTTCTTTCAGCGGGGAAGAAGAGGGAGTTAGAAGGTGAGTGGTCCTCTCCTGGCCACGTACGCACTGCCTTCGCTGTTAGCACCTCGTGTGTGAGTCCCACTCAGACTGCAAGAGCTTAAACTCCGACAACTTAGGAGTAGGACAGCCGGACAAACAAAAAAACAAATAAACAAATAAACGATGTCCCATTTGCTTAAGCTTCTCTCTGAAAATGAAAGTTCAGATCCACTGTGGTATTGCTGTAATGAAACAGCCGTGGGTGTATTCAGAATGCATAATGAAGCCTGTTCGGGTTCTGCTAGGCGCTGCTTTACTTGGGAAATGTTTGCGGGTTTTTAGCACCTTTGATTTCCATCCCCTGCCCCTGCAACACCTTGACCCTTTGGGACCTGAAGCAGACGCTAAGTCCCAGTCCCAGGTAAGCTTGGCAAGTGGCAGCTCTCCCATTTGATGGGGGGCGAGGTATGGAGCAGTGTTTTAGCTGGAAGTCATGAATCAGGACTCTCCTTGAAATCCAGAGGAATAGGCCCGTTCTCCACGAACTTAAACCTTTTCCAGTATTTGAAAAATTGCTTGGGAGGCTGTGGTAATGCTCCTGCCTATTCTTTTTTTTTTTCCATTTCTGCAGTGTCAGGGAGAAAAAATAAATCTGTAATCCAAGTAACCTAAATATAGAAGTGTTAGTTTACAAATGAGATTTCTGATGGCTTCAAAACGGGTTTTGTAATAAAAGGAAATGTATTTGACACTGCCAGAATTTACAGTCCCACCAGAGGCTTGTGAAATAACTGTTATAACAAACATTCTGGGCTGTAACAAAGCTTGTTGACATGTACGGGTTACTGAAGGGTATTTCGGACTGTTGCTGTGAAGATGGCTTAGCAGGAAAAGTACTTTCTTCACAACTACTGTACGGCCCCGTGTGTACCATCAGCTTTTAAACAGAGACTTTAAAAAAAAAAAAAAAGCTTAAAGAGGGGAAACGTCTTTAAAAATGAGTACTAGAACATGACTTGTGGGAACCAGAAGGATGAGGGTGTGAGTAAACCAGTTGTGAGTGTCGGAGCTGTCCTGGCTGTTTAACTGACTGCAAAACTGTTGTGCTGTGGCCAGGCCCCATAACTTGCAGGTTTTTTTTTTTTTTCCCTCTTTCCTCAAAATCTGAGGCTTTGACAGCTCTCTGCAGCTGCACAACAAGTAAAGGTTGCAATTATTCCCAGGTGTGAAAACACTTGCATGTGGTCACTTAAAAATTACCTGCTGCAGGAAGCCCTGGGAGTGGTGGTCTTGAGGTGGTGTCAGAAAGCTGTGCTGCTTTCAGCTGCTCGGAGCTTTAGCTACAGATTCAGCGGTGGTTTGTTCTGTTCACTGATGCCTTTTTTCACCAGGACTCAGGCTAGTGCTGTGTGATTGCTCTCGTTCCATCTGCCAATGCTTTATTCGCAGCAGTTACTTCGAACTGCATCCAGGGGTCCAGTTCTGTGCAGTGCGATGGAGGCACAACCGTAAGAAAGGTTGGGAAGAGCGCTGTGGGCCACCATGGCTGGCTCGGGAGGCACTGGCGATGCATCAGAGGGAGCTGCTGCCCAGCTTTGCATAGTGGCCAAAAATAAAATACCTTCAAAAACCAGCTGATGTTAGAATGGGGAGGAGGGAAGTCTGTAATCAACTTTTTACCCTACCAAAAGTTGTTTTTTCAGGTTGAAATAATGCAGTTAAAAGAAGTATTGAAGCTAAACAATAACATTGTCTATTAAAATAGGAAACTGGGGCTGTAGTCTTTACTTTCCCGTCTCATTCAATGCCACGTGTGTGAGGCTTGCACCACACTATTTTCATCTGCAGGTATCTGAAGGGTTTTGCTGCTTTTCTGTGAGTCTGATGTTGTCTGCAAGAGGGATCAAAACATGGAACGCGATATTATATTGAAGAGGAAGGACAGCTTAACCGTTTCATTAAATAGCAGTTCCCAATACTAAGTGACAGTGTTTGAGCCAGCAAAAAATATTCTTTAAGGCTGTGGTCTCCAGCCGTAGACCCGTGGCTGTGCAGCCTGTTTCTGTGGGAGATCGGGCACGGCTGTGCCTTCCGCTGTGCTTCTTTCAGGTTTGGATGCCCCCCCACAACATGGGATATTGCTTCTGGGCCCCGTGCTGGAGAGCACTGCTCTAGGCTCTGCCCCCGCTGTGTGGGGCGGCAGCCTGGTCTTCGCTGGGCTGTGCTCTTAGCTCCGGCTGGGGAGGCAGTCATGTCAATACGAGAAGACTGAAAGTACCTGCCTGAGCTCTCGGAGATGTTTCAGGTTACATAAACCAGAATTTAAAATAGTTGCTTTTTCACAACACTCGGAGCACGTGTTAGTGAATATGAATTTTCAGCGCAGTGCCAGCAGAGTTGGTTTAACAGATGCAGAGCTGCCTTACTAAGAATAGTTTCTGCAGTTATCTCCCCACACAAATTTTCTCCTCGGGCATTTGCAATGTGCTTATCTGCACTGCAGAAGATCGTGTGCATGCTCAGGTTTTTTTTGCAGAAACGAATCGGGAAGCTGTCAGGGTACCAGAAGCATGCTGCTTTTCTGAAGCCGCACCGAGTTTCAAGTGATGAATCAGAATTCTGCATAGAAGGATTTGGATGCAAACACAATAAGGAAGTTTAGCAAGAGCTTTTTTATTCTTTTTTTCCCTTTCATTCTTGCTTTCCGGTGGTAAACAGCAACGCTTGCTGGCAAGAGTGAGAATAACAGATTAATCTGCTTATTCCCAATTTCCAGTTCACGTCTAGCCATCCAGCTCTCCTGCAGCTGTTACCCAGCGCAGGATTTACCCGGTGGGGAGGGAGGCGATGTCTCGGCACTACATGCAGGCTCCTTATTAAGGTCACAGAGCACCAGAAGTCCAATCCTGAATTTATTGGAACTAAGCTGAATTCTGAGTTTTCCCACCAAAAGAAAGTGCTCTCACGCATGAAGTAAGCAGAATCTGAGCCCCAATAAGCTCCCCAGACTGTCCTGAACAAGAAAGGAGGCGTTAATTGAAGGTTGCCTTTCCTCGTTTGCTAAGCAGCACCACTTTTATAGGGTGTGAAGCTGTGGTTATTAACCATGGGTGATGAGGATGGAGTCGCTCATTACCAGCTGCTGTTAAGAGTAACTGCTGGCCGCTCTTGGTCGGAGCGGTGCTGCTGCTGCCCACGCGCTGCCCAGCGCCTCCTGCTCCATCCCGGGCGTCTCTAGAGGAAAGTCGCTGCTGGTGAGCACCTCTGGGGAACGTTACCTCTATTTTTACGGGGGCTTAAGGGGGCTGGTGAACGAGAGGAGGAGGTGTGGTGGCGGCGTGTAGCTTGCTTTGCCATGGCCTCCTCTCGGGGTGCCCTCAGTTGTGGCCGTGCCAAGGGAAGGTGGAGGCTCTGCGCCCGCCGTGGGTGCTGTGGGGTTCTGTGCTTCCCACCTGCTTTCGCCTGGTGACCTGTCCAGGGACGTAACTGCAGGTCAGTGGTGGTGGTGTGGGTTTGTGCTTTGTGTTTTTGTGCAGGGTTTAGATTGTATTATTAGATTATGGCGTTTTTCTTATGAGGACAGCACAGCCTTTAGTGCTCAGATGATTTTTTCTTTTTTTTTTTTTTTTTTTTTAGTGTGAATTTCTTTAAGTATTTGTATAAAAAAAAGTTCAGGTAGTGATCAAGTGATAGAACAACTTCTGTAAATCAAAAAAAAAAAAACCAACTTGGGTTTGAGATGCACTGTAAAATATTTAAATTTTTGTAATAAAACTTGAGTATTTTTCCAAGCGCCATTTCTGTGTTAGGAAAAAAGAAGAAGGTGGAATGATGTGTATTGCTTCACTCTTGGGAAAAAATGCTTTGCATGTGGTGTAATTCTCCTGTACAATCGCTGCCGTTGCATTGGTGCTGGGGGCTTGACAGAGCTGGATGCATGTGGGATAAAATGATAACTCCGACGCAAGAGAGAAGCTGCTCTGTAACGGAGATCTCTGTGCCTGGGGCCCTAAAATGCATCCTGGCTCTGTGAGAAGCAGGGAGAAAAGCTTCCCTGCTGCTTGGCTTCCGGAATTTCTTTCAAGGTCCTTGGTAGTAGCTGTTGTGAAGGCTGGTGGACTTGGTGTGACCGGGAGCGGCAGATTCCTCATCTGGCATCTGGTGTGGCGGTACCACCGGCCGCGGTCGGGCCAGCCTCCCGCCTGCCTCCCTGCCCTCTCCCCTCCAAGGGTTTCCCTGAGATTTGTGCTTTTCAGCAGTTGAAAACTCAGCTTTTCCGAAGGTGGGATTTGTCTTGCTCGGTTTTTACACGCCGCAACAACGTTTGCAGCACAAAAAAGAAGGAAATTTTTTTTCCTTCCTCTTGTAAGAGTCCCTAACAGAGCCGTGCCCAGCCCAGAGCATTATTCCTGCTCCCCCCGTAAGGACCGCCAGCACAGCCTGCCTCTGCAGCCCGGCTTCGTCTCCCAAGCCACCTTCCAGATGGCTTTGGGACTTTGGGAGCCACTTGGAGTTGGGACAAGGAGCCTGCTGTGCTTGTAACTGGGAGCAGAGACGGCCCCTGAAGGTCTGTAGGGCTTCCCCACTGAAACAGGGAGCAGGAATACTGGAGGCGAAGGCAAGCCTTTGGGATTTTCCGTGTTCTTGTGCATAATTTAAAGCAGTGATTCAGGCAGCCGAGCAAGGCTGTTTATCTGCTCAGCTCTAGTAGAGGCGTCGTCTCCTCCTGGGTGCCAAATACTTCTGGGGATACATGAGTTGGGAGAAGCCGACGCGGTCCTTCTGGAGACCTGAGAAGAATTTTGGTGGTTAAAAAAAAAATCTATAAACTTCTTGTAAATTTTGAGTTTGCTGAGCCAGTGCTGCCGCTTCCACCTCGTCAAAGAGAGTAGGGATTATAACAGGAGTTTGGGAACAAGCCTTTAATCAATGCGTGTGTTATTGTTTAAGGACGGCTTTTCTCGTATTTCTGACTGGGTATTTTTGGCTCCTCTGGAAGGTTCCTGTGTGTGATTTTCTCCTTCCAGTAGCTGCGGTAACCCATAATCACAGAGTGCTGCGTGCTGTAGGTCTGAGATAAGTGTTGAAAATCTGCATGTTTTTGTGAAACACGATACAAATGTAATAACTTACGAAGATCAGCTATAGATTAGCAAATGCTCGGTGAGTCAGATGTTCCCCTTGCTGCTGTCTTCCTTAGCGTGTCACAAACGTTTAGGAAAGCTCATTCATCCCAGATAGGCGTGAAATCAATCTTTGATGCGCAGGGCTGTGACTCAGGGAGTGGAACACAAAGGCCACTCGGTGTAATGTCTGCTGCTGTGCTCTTGCCAAATGCCTTGAGCAGAGGGGGAAATCTCTGCTGCCGGCGTTTGTTTGGAAGATGCTTTGAAGATTATGGATCTCTTGCCTGTAACATACCCCAATTAAATGCGATTAGGAGTGCTGTAAGTAATAGCTCTGCTATGAGGATGAAAAGAGGATGAGAAAGATGAATAGCACAGGATATGAAGGTGTTGGTCGGGTACATGAGGGAAGGAAGGCAGTGGGGTATCTGGGTCTTCTTTCATAGGAAGTGAAGAGGCAGGGAAGCTTCAGGCGGTCCGGCCTCGCAGGGACGTTGGCTGGGGGTTTGTAGAGCAGGCGGCAGGAATTGGATGGGATCTGATGTCAAGGTGAGTTTCCCACTTAACCTCCTTGCTCTGTCTTCAGCCCCTGTCGTTGTTGTTTGTGCTACTGGCCCCTGACTGCAGAGTAATTAGGTACGTCAGATATAAGAGAACTTATCACCTCAAGAACTTATCACCGATCCTTCCACATCCATCCTCAGACCCCAGCAGTCCCACTGCACTCCGTGTCCCTTGCTTCCTGCACCTGCTCCCTCACCCTGCAGGGCTTCCTGTCTGCTGCTCTGGTTGTAGGCTTGCCTTTTACCTTCTCCCCTTCCCACCTCTGAGGTCACACTTCCAAACTCATCCCCTGTTACAGCACATCTTCTCCTCCTCCTGAAGCTTTGCCTGTCATCCACCTGTCCACCAGTGCACTGCTTCATGATCCCTATGCTCATGAGCATTTTTGAAATGGCCGTACTGATGAGCTGCTCTGTAAATCGAGGGGCTGGCAGCGTGCTGGTGCCATGTTCCTCAGGCTGCCTCAGTGGCACGCAAGAAGATGGGTTTCTGTGCTCTGTCAGTCCATGATGTTCCTCTCCGGATGTCTCCTGCTCTTGCTAAGGCAGGGACAGATCCCTGCTACCCTCGTGCAGCCCGGCAGCGTGGGGCTGGTGGAGCAGCTCTCCGTGTTCTCATGTGCTGCGTTTGAGCAGCGTTGATGTTCCTGTAATTTGCACTGGGTGGACAAACAGGCCGCATATTGCCGCTGTGATTGCCCAGGAAATGTTCTCCCAACTCCACCCTTGTTTCCTGATGTGTAGCATTTCCCTCTGATCCGGAGCTGGGCTGAGCTGGGGAGAGGAGCGAGACCTGGGTGAGTCAGTGCGTGGCGCTTGTACTGCAGGTGGCTGTCCTTAGCGCCGCTTGCCTGCCTCGCTTTCTGTCGCTGCCTCCTTCTGTCCCGTCCCTTCAGTTACTCTGGGCTGTCGTGTCTCTTGAGAGCATCTCCTCAGTCTTACTAGCATGACTTTTCCATCTGCCCGTCTTCTTTCCTTTCCTTTGAGGACTTCAGCAAGGGGGCAAACCGGCAGGTAAAGTTGCTCCTGAGATGCTGCCACAGGGCTTGTTGCAGCAGCAAGCGTTATGCAAAATCTGCTCCACCGATAGAAAAGGAAGGGAGAGGTTGTGTGGGGTAATGCTTGGAGAGGAACAGAGGAAAGATTGCTGGCTACAAAGCTGTTAAGGGTGAAAGCTTCTGTCTGTCGGTCTTGTTGCATCAAAATGAGTTTACTGCTAATTTTAGTATGGGAAAGGTGTAGCTGAGTATTCCTCCTTCCTTCAAAGGGAGGAAGAAATGAATGGTAAGAAAGGCGTGAGTGACTTCTTTATATCATTATTAAAAAAAAAGAAAAAAACCCTTTGGCATCTGTTGCAAGGACTGCTGGCTGTCTCTGGGCACGCTCCTGTCTCCTCCCGTGCCCCTTGCCTTGTCCGTTTCCCATCAGAAGCTCTCCGGGACATGGGCAGTCACGTTTGCTGCTCGCGTCGGGCTGTGTGTACGAGGTGCGGGTTGATCTTGGCTGTTCCCGTGTCCTGTGGCAGCACAAACAAGTGATGCAGCAGCCAACGCGTGGCAGTCGGAGCTGTGGGGTACGTACGAGTGAATGTGAACAAAGCCCACGGTGTGATAACGCACAGGGGAAAAAGGTGTATAGAGACCTTAAGTTTTGTGACTTTCAGAATGAGCTGTTTTCAGGTCAGGAGAGAGCATTGCCACCTGAGTAGTGGGTAAAATATCCAACGCTGCTCCATGAAATGTAGCAAAATGGAATATACTGGATTTTATTGCTACTGTCTGAAATCATAGCAGGGAGCCACTGAGCAGCTGCCTTGCTTAAGGCTTCCACATGTAATGGTAACGTAAGGCAGGTAGGCAAAACCTTCACCCGCTTGTACACTTAATTCATTTCTCTCAAATGCGTTTAGTAGAATGAATGAGAATTTTTGACCTTCACCAACTTTTGACGGAGTCTGGAAGAAGCAAGCTGTAACAAGAGGTCTGCAGCACGTCTGTTTTGACCTAGGCCACTCTCTCCACCTCCTCCATCACTGTAAGAAATGTGTGGTTTCTTTTGGCAAATAGTTCGGGAGAACATAGTTTCCACCGAGAAGTTATCTAATTGAAAATATTAGGAGCCGTGTTTATTTATAACATGTATGAATAATTATTACTCAGAAAGTCTGAGCGTTATTTTCTCGGGAAGTCCCTCATTAGAAGCTCTGCCTCATCGGGGTGAGCTGCGCTCTTACTTAACCGGTTTCGGTTCGCATCTGGGTACAGCTGAGGAAAATCTGCAGAGGCAAATCTCCCAGGCTGTGAATTAGAGCAGCTCTTCCCGCATTACCTCCTGTCATTACCGTGCCTCGTGGCGTGGAACCTGAGCCCAGCTAACGCTCAGCGGCTTGCGCAGGTGTCTGGGATGTTCTGGGTGGTGCTGGCAGGGGGCAGAGAGCACCTCGGGGGGGTGGGACCTGGGGTTTCTTGCTGCCGGAGCTCCCCCAGCCTGCCGTGTACCTTACGGCAGGCTTTGTACCCTCGGCAGAGCCCTGCTTGGTTTCTACATCCAGCCGGTTGGCCTCTGTCCAGTTTCCTCAGAACAGGGACCGTTGTTTGCGCTCGGACAACAGTGGCTGTGTTCGCCAATTTAAAAGCGCCCTCATCATTGTTCTCGCTCCGCCGACGTGGAAGCAGAAGCAGGACGGGCGAGCCGCTAACCCTCAGGTAGTGTGGGTCGGCAGGAGCAGGGCCCTCGTCCTCGCCACGTCTTGGAGCGATTTCATCTGATGTTAGCATCACCAAGCAAAGCTCTCCTGTGAGCTTCTGGAAATAAGGCTTGTTACCGGGTACTGAGGAGCACAGCCCTTCCCCCTGCGCAGACAGAGCTTGCTCGGCGCTGCGGCGCGGTGCCATTGCCACCAGGGATGTCTGGTGGCTCGGAACCGCTCAGCACCCGGTGCTGGAGCTGTGGGCCTGGAGGGCTGCAGCAGTGACCCAGAGGACAGGCTGCTGCTCATCCGTACGGCGCTGGGGAAGGAAGTTGCTGGCTGGCTGGCTGGCCCCAGAAGGGTCCCAGAAGCGGTCATGGTCCCTTACACGGTCCCTTGGCCTGGGAGTGAACTCGCCCTGCTTGAGGCTGTGATTCAGGTTTGTTGTAAACCACCGCTTGTAGCTTTGACCTTTCCTTAAGCAGAGCAAAACCAATGGCCTTTGGGGTTTCTTGTTCTTACTTTCTCAATTAATTCTTGGTAGTCCTTCTGTAAACTGAGAGGGAACTGTCAGGATTTTGCAAACTGGCCGGTCTGGGATGGGGAGCACACACTTGTGGCAGGACACGGCTTCGCCTTGCGTTCAGGAGAGGGTGGGGAGCGGTTCTGACCTCCCTGGTACTTTTTTGCTTTTTATTCTCTCTTAGAGTACCCTTGTGGCCACAGCCCAAACCAGCCACGATGCGTGCTTGTCGCTTACATCTCACCATGGTTTACACGTGCCTTGTTTACTAGGGCTTGCTTGCTTCTGTGGCTGGCAGGGGGATAACTAAAATTTAATGTGAAGGCTGTACTGCTTGACACGGGTGCTGTTAAAGCCTTGCTGTGCTCCCGTCCTGGAAGAGAGAGGTAGTCCCATGTGGGCACTTTATTTAACCATGTTCCCATCATACAATTAAGGAAAATTTGTCAACTGAATTGGAAGTGAGGGCTTGATTGCTTCAGGATTTGTCTTTTCTCTCCGTAAATGACTCACTGTTTCCTGTTGTCGCCCCCCACCCCGCCCCATAGTAATCAAATTTAAGCAACGCTGTATTTGCGTCGAAGATCTGGGCTTCTGCAGACTGTAATGAAAAAGCATCAAATAATGTCTTTATGGTTACATTTATTAGTTATTATGAAAGCTCAGTTGTTCCACAATAGCGGCATTTTTTCTTGGTTTATACAACCAGTGGCATGTGAAAAATCTCCGTGGTGCTAATGCTGATCCATCTGTCGGCGTGCTGTTGGAACAGCGGTGCGCCTAATGGTGTTTTAGGTTTGAGCTACCAGTAAGCAAGCACTTTTTTTATGTGGCTAAAAGAAAAATACTAGAAGAAAGTAGATGTCGGAACCAGGTAGGCCTGGAAAATGACTGTGCTGACTTCTCAATAGAGAAATGGCTTTGCTCGCTGTCCTTTCCTCTTGCTCGGTTTCTGCCTGCCGTGAGAAATACCAAAATGCAGGAGGAGGATTTTGGAGCTTGGTGGCGGTCTGGGCAGTGCTGGATGCGAGCATCTGCAGGCCAAACGAGGGATTTGCTTGCTAAAGGTTTTCTTTTTCTCCTCTGCCCCCCTCCCCGAAGCGTTTCTGTAGATCTCATGAAGAAGTCTCCCTGTAACCTCTTGAGTTGCTCACATCCTGTGATTATCCTGGCTGCAAGAGCGTCGCTTTTTGTTACTGCAAGAAGACAACTTCTGCTGCTTCAGGTGACTGGATTTGTTCACCAGCTGCTCCTAAGAAGTGCTTTGTGCCTGCATCCCACAGCCATCTGTCCTCATCCCTTTTATATTTAGGGAAGGTGAAGAAGATGTACTGAATACTATTGAGATGGATCAGGGGTGGTCTGGGCCGTCTGCTTTGAGGCTCTGAGTTCTGGCCCCAAACCTTTAAGGCTTTTTCTCTTCCATGTGGATGCCCAAGTCCTGCTCACGTTGTGTGCAGCCTGTCAGCCCAAGCCTGAGGGGAGAGAAAGGAAAGACCGGGCTGGAACAACAAAAGGGAAGGAGAGAGAAGGACAGGCCGCTTTCTGTCTTGACACGTGTAGCTTGACTCGTTCTCAAAAGCTTTGAGTTCGATGGCTTTGGCTGTGAAATGCTGTGCTGCCTCTGCTCTCCCTGCCGAAGGGCCGCTGGTGGGTTTGTGGCATGGTGGCCTTGTGATGGGAGCATGCTTTCCTGGTAAGACTAGGAAATGAACAAAGGAATTGCATGGGATTTATTTCTTTACCAGTTTGTGGCCTATTTAAGATGGCTTTAAACCAGCTTCAGTAGCATGCCACCTTTACGTTGTTATAAAGTCACCAGCAGGTACCCTGCAGGTCTGGCTTTGCCTGCCAAGGGCGCGTTCCTCTGGGACGGGCTGGCCCGTCCCTCTCCAGGCTTTGGGAACAGTCTCTTCTGCCTTCAGCAAGAAGTTCCACTTTGTTTCTGCCTTGGCAATGCTGTAGTGAATGAGATTTTAGTTTAAAGTGTGTGTAGTTTGCAAGAAGGATGCTGGAAGTGAGGCGTTGTGTATGGCAGCAAGTTCTGAGTACAGATCAAGCAGCTAAACTGCTTGTCCCTTCTTCATCTCCCAGAATTTGGGTGCTATTTGTTGTCTCTGTCCCAAGCCCGGTTGACTTTGTCTCCGTTTTTAAAATAGTATTTGATCTTTGCATTTAGCCAGCAGCAGTGCAATTGAAATCAGAGGCAAGTGCCAGGACGCTGGTATCTCCCCGCAGTCACTGTTTGATGTGCTAAACAGTAACCAGAGAGACCCCGAGTGTTGTCCTCAGAGGTTTTGAGAAGTCTTGCTGTCAAGACGCAAGCGCTGCCGTGCCTGGTGGCTTGAATGACACGGCCAGATGGGTGCTGAGCTCAAGTGGCTCTGCCGCTGGCGGGTAATTACATGTCTGAGGGCTTAGTCACCTTGCAGATGAAGGGTTTTTTTTTTCTTTAAGTTCTCTAAATGAGGCACACTGATTTGTTCTAAAAAGTATGAAATACTGCTTATTTTTAAACCCATGGAAACAGTTACTTAAAAGTACGTAGAAGAGCATTTCTTAATGGGTGTCTGCCTGTTGACCTGAAATTGCTTAGGAACTTGGTGATGCACCAAGGTTGCTCTCCGAAATAGATAGTCCAACCCGCCCTCCGCCCCGGCCAGTCAGTGTGTGCGCGCTTGGTTCCTTTAAAATGCTACAAGAAGCACAAATATAGCTGGAGTCACGGACAGAAATAAACATGACATTATTATGTTAGGTTTGGACGCGGTTCTGCCTGGGGTGCTTTCATAACTCGGACAGCGAATATTTTTAAGCGGACTTTAAAGTTCATGTCCTGCACCGGTATGGTGCCTACGAGCAGCAGCCTCTCGGCACAGCTCTGTTCCCTGAGCTTTGTTTGCATCCTCCTCTGAGCTCTGTTACTACAGGAGGACGCGGCTGTGCTGTTCCCCGTTCATGCAGAAGCAGCAGTTGTACGTGACCTAGCTACTAACTGCAGACGCGTTCCTTGTACAGCAAGGTCAAAATTACCCAGGTTTTGCGATTGACTCTGACTGCTACCTTACTAAAGCGCTTGTGCAGCTCTTCTCCCTCCCCTCCTGCGCTGAGATCCTAAATTTAGCAACACGAGAGCCCGAGGGTTAGAATTGTGCTGTGAATTTGTCACAACTCATTTCGTTCGCATTATGCTGATCCAGACTGTTGGATTGCTATTCCCGTTCCTCTGCTTGCGTTTTAGGGAGCCGCTGGCAGCTCGCCGCCAGGGTTTGACCACTCCACTGCCCCGGCTCCCCGTCGCTGGTGCTCGCTCTGTTTGTGTGTGCAGGATCGCTAGCTGCAGCCCTTTCTATTTTAAGCATCCCTGGCATGCTGCAGCCTTTCCAGAACATGATTTGCACTCTTAGGGAAAATGAAAGATGCATCCAACAGAAAGTAGCAAGCTTGCAGAAGTTTGGATGTACATCAAGTTTCCTTGAGGCATACCTTAAGAGAAATGCCTGCCGGTTCTGAGTTATGCCTGCTCGAGGACTTGTATCACTTATAGAAAATGAGCAAGGAGATTCTGACTGATTCTGCCTAATGTTTCCAATGTATGTATGTTGGTAAAGTACTTCTCTTTTCGATGCTAAGTAATGCTGGTAACTCAAAGCCTTAAATGCAGCGTGGTGTTAAGGTGGAGTGGTCGCTGACAGCAGTGTTTGGTTAAACAAAACAAAAAAAAGGTTCTCTGCCGTGCTCCTGCAGCCTGTAATTTTTTCTTCAATTTGCTTAAAGGTAACGAAACGGTGGTCGTGGGTACTGGCACTGATGGAGAGCAGCGGCATGCTAGAGAACCGCTGCGTGTGCGTGGTGCTGCGTTAGAGCAGGAAAAGCGCCGGGGGCTGACTCACCAAAACTTTGTTTCGGGTGGGGGGGGGGGGGGTTCAGCAGCCATTCCCTTACAGTCAGGTTTCATCTGTTAGCTTTTTTAAGAAGGCAGCTAGGGAACTTGCTGTCCCCACACGGTGTTGTGAGCTGGGCGTGCTCGATGGGGAGAGAGCACATGTACAGGGTCGGTGGTTTCCTACGAGCTGGCTTGGTTAACCTCATTTAGTATCTGTCGACGTTATTAAAAGCTTACATGACATCTCTATTTAATGCCACTGAAAGGGCTTGGACAGCGGGATTGCTCAGCTTCTGAACGTCTGTAAGGTACAGAGCAGGCTAACTGAGTTACAAGAGTAACGAGGAACGGGATACCCAAGGCCCTGTGGCAAGCGTGGGTGTCTGCTTCTCTCCGAAGGGTGCTGCACCGCCCGTGCTACAGTGTTTTTCATCCCATGTGCCGTGGCTGAAGCTTTGGTAACTTGGGTCAATAAAACACTTTCCCATGCTTTGAAGTATGCGGTCAGTAATCCAAGAGGCAAAGACTAAGGGTCAGTGTTTCTGGACCAAGTGCGGAATCGTAAAATAGCTCAGGTTGAAGGGGCCCCTGAAGGTCACCTGGCCCAGCCCCTTGGCTCGGCGTCCCGGAGGGAACTTGGACGAGGCCCCAGGCAGCCGCATCCCGTCGAGCATCGCTCAGCTCCCGAGGGTCGTTCACGGCAGCGTCAGGCAGTGTTGATCCCAATACGGGCTCCCCGGGGGTTATGCGCATTGATCGCCCGCCACGTGTGGTTTCACCTGCTGACCGCTGCCTTTAGAGCCTGGCAGGCTGTCCGGCTTTCCACGCACCTTGTGGTTCCCCCGTGTAGCTCACGGCTCCCCCTTTCTGGCCGCGGAGCCGCTCCTGGCAGGCTTGGTGAGGCGCCGTGCGCCGAGCAGCGCTGGCACGGAGCTGGCCCATCCCTCTCCGTGATCCTGGCACAGACCAAGCAGGTGCCGGGATCAATATTTCCTGTCGGAGGGCTCTGTGCTCTGCTCTGCGTGCACCTGAGGAAGGCAGCTTGGCCACGGCCGTGCATCTTCGTACCCGAGCACATTTGGGAGTGCAGAGGTGGGCCCAGAGCCGGGCGGCTCTGGAGGCATCTCGCCTGCACCTGCCAGCCTTCGGAGCAGCCTGTCCTACCGATAGGTACAGTTAGGGTGAGGAGGGGTCGTCGCCTGCTGATGAAATTAATTGCTGTGCAACTTTCCACGTTCTCCTTTCTTGGTTTTCTCACTGAATATTTTCCAGGACCTGTTTTTTTTTCCGGTAACAGCTTTCTGCCTGGAAAAGCTACGGGCTGTTTTTCACTGCAGCTCGGTCAGGAGCAGCAGTATTGCGAGGAAAAACTCATTTACGTTTTTAGAACTTGTGGCTGATTATGTTTGCAGCAACAAAGATTTTTTTTCTTCAAGTGCTAACAAAATATGTGTGTGCACTTAAGCTCTGTTGGAGTGCGCAGAGATTAAGGCAGCTATAAATAGCATCTTCCATGACCCTGCTGGAATTTTCTTTAAGCTTGGAAACACTGAAGTGTGTGTTTTTGTCAGATTTGACTCATGAACCCTGAAGAAGAGCTAATGAGTTCTCGCTTCTCAGCCCTGGTCTCCAAGCAGCCCGCTCTGTGTGTGAGCAGCAGGCCAGAGGCTGGAACTGCAGCCAGGTCTCGGCTGCCTCACCCGATTTGGTCGGTTTGCTTCGCCCACCGTGATGTTTTCTGCCCCAGTTGGTGTGTTTATGAAAATAATTGATATCAGCCTGTTTTGACAAGCCCACGCCACCTGTGCGATGGTTGCGGTGGGTGACAGTTCCCCCCAAAACGTACTGCATTTCCTGCACTCCTACATTGCGCTTCAAAAATCTCCTGCGTTTCACAGCACTGCGTGGGTGCTGCGGGGAAGGTTAACTCCATCCCAGGCAGACCCAGCACGGTTGTAGGGGCTTCTCCTCTCCGACCTCTTGTAAATCGCCCTGCTGAAATGAAAGGCTTTCTCTCGTTACTTTGCTTTTCCTGACAGCTTACTGAAGAGGTGCAGCTGGGACTAAATGGTGAACTGCTGGGACAAAAGCCATACCCTGGGCTACCTGTCTGGGCGGCGATCTGCTTCTGGAGAATCGGTGGCAAAGCGCTTGCTTGCTTTTGGGGCCGAGATTTGGTTGTGGGTGTCCCCAGGTGTGCTGCACCCGAGGCCACCGAGCCGCCTGGTGCTGCAGCTTGCTCTGGCACCCTCAGCCAGTCGTGTTGTATTGCCTTTTTTTTTTTTTTTTGATGCAGAATTTCTCTCGGAGTGTATTCTTCTTTATGCTCCAGTAGGTGTTTTTGTAATAACCTGAATTCTTGCTTCCAAAATATGTTTAAAATTTGTCTTCCATTTCTGGATTAAATGGCACTTAAAAAAAAAAAAAAAAAAAAATCCCCTGCTTGACTAGCTCTTGTTTGGCATGAAGGAGCACACTTAAAATTCCTCATAAACTGGCTTTAATAGCTCGCTAATCTCACCTAAAGGCCGGCTGAGACCGCCAGCGCTGTTCTCTTTGCTTATTTTCAGTAGCACAGACAACGAATGTGTGCAGAAGAAGTCCTAGCAGTGTTTATTGTAGAAAATGGGTAAAAGGGCACGGGCTGCCTAAAGGTCAGGCTGTCGAGGTGGAGGCTGCTGGTTGGTGTCTGTCTCCAGCCTGGCAGAAGGAGCTGGCGGGTCCCTGGCTGCGGTGCCAGCAGCCCCCAGCCCACCCCTGGCAGGAGCCGGGCACGGGGCCACCCCGGCACCTTCCTCCCGGCTGCAGGGGGACCAGGAGCCAGACCTTCCTCTTCCCTTCCTGCGTGCGTTGAGTTTTTGATGACCGTGTTAGTCCTCCCCTTGCTGGCTGTTCTGTTTTTCTTAGAAGCCAGTCGTACCCCGATAACTCCATGTCCATGGTGAGTAACGGAGGCATCATCGCCCGGCGGTGATTCACTCGCAGGTTCCCGTCCTGCCGTTGCTCAGCCACTTGTGCTGCTGGTGTCTGTATCAGTGTTTCTCAGACTTGCGCTTACACCTGATTTTCGTAGTTTCAGTAGTGTTATCGTGGTGCCGGGGCGGCTGCTGTCTGCCCTCTCTGATCGGTGATCTGGTCCAAAGTGTGTCCCTGCACAGCTGGTCCCAGCGGCGCTCTAGGAGCCTTGTGGAAATTGTTTGTCCTTGAAACTTGCAGCTAAAATAATGTTGGTGCTATTTAAAAAACACTTTTAACTGCTTTTTAAATATTTCTTTTTGGGGCGATTTGCTAAAACTAAGCTGGCTTGAAGACTGGCAACTCAAGATTTATCTGTCCTGCTGTGTTTGCCTCTGGTACATAAAAAGATTAAATACCGCACTGGTGCTTTTCCATTTTGAAACTTGTTTCCCGGTAAGATTCTCATCACAGCCTCCTCAAAGTATTTGCTTTCCGCATACACACTCGTTGGCCTGCTTTTTTGGGAAGCGTGTGCGCTTCGGTGCCTCAGCCAGAGTTACAGGAACAGCGCATCTCATAAATGAGCGAAAGCAAACAAGCAGGCTTTGACTCTTAAGTAACTCGGTTGCAAAAACCGAGTCCTGAAAGAGATGCCTGAGGTCACTGGGTCCAGTCCTTTGTCTTAGACGTGCCTGTCATATCCTCTCTGGGCTGCTGGAGTAATGCAGGCAAAGCTTGCCTAACAATCCAACTTCCTATTTTGTAACAGGCATTATTGTAAGCTCTTTCATGGTGGCATTGTTCAAATAACCTAAAAAAGACACACACACACAAAAAAAAGCCCTCACAAGAACAAGAGGATGCTTTTTGCTGGCTTAGTTGCTTCCTGTAGAAATCCTTCATTGTGATGCTCAGGATTATTCAGCGGCCGTCAGCCCGGTGGCAGAAATTAATCCGTTAAAAAACCCGGGAAGCTCCAGGATGCGAACAGGGTGAAAACGCTCGGGCACGATGCTTTGGACGTTCGGTGGCACCGAGCCACTTTCAGCAACGTTCGCTGGGCTGGCGGAGGCCTCGGCCCCGGTGGTGCTGCGGCCGGGTCTGAGGCCGGCGTGCCCCAACAGCGAGGCCGCGAGGCTGAGCCCCTGCCTCTGCGGGTCCTGTGCCAAGGGCGCGCAGAAAAAGGCACGGTGGGCTTCCTGATAGCAGGGGGACTTGCAGCCAATTGTTTTTGTTGCACGGAGCAGTTCCTGTAACTAATTTCATTCTACGGAGAAAATCTGAATTTTTGACGAAGGGTTTTTTTTTGTGGTGTTTTTCCCTTTTTTTTCCTTTTCTTTCTTGCCAGTGATGAATCAGTTCAGGGCTTGTGCAAGGGAAGGGGTTTTCTTTGTTCTGCTGCTCTCACTTCATGGTGGCAGCTTCATAGCATCTCCCTCTTCTTCCTCGCGTGTCCCGGCACGCCACCTGCTCCCGCCGTGTGTGCCGGGGTTTGGGTTCGTGTGACATTGGGAATCTCTGTTTAGATTTTTTTTTCCATTATTAAACTCTTCCTCTGCATCTATAATGGAGGCTTATAAAGCACAAAATCTGACTATTTAACAACATTTTGGTAAGGGCTGCCCTTTCCAGGAGCCCACGATGGCTCCGCACCACGGTCGTGCACAGCCCCGAGATCGGTGCCTGCGCTCGCGTGGGAGGTGGCACCAGAGGCGCGCAGGAAAACCTTCGGGCAAGCATGTTCTCTACAAGCATTTCAACTTTTTTTTTGGTTTTGTTTAGTAATAAAGGGAACAAAGCTATTATTAGTGACCATGGGCTTGGAAGTTTGCTAGAGCAGCAGTAGTTACTCATCTGTTTTCGTTTGCAGAAGTCCTAGGGCAGGCAGGCAGATGCTGCGGGCTGGATGCAGCAGTAGCAGTGCAGTCGGTTTGCGGCAGCCGGTGCTCGCTGCCACCTTTCTGCGCAGACCTTTGGTTCTGCGGCCACCAGGAGCACGGCTGCTCCCTGCGAGCTCTTGCCTTGCTGGATCACAAAGTAAAAGAATGAATTCCCGGGGTAAGTTCTTGGTCCTTTTTCTTTTCTGAGCTTCGGCGGTGTTGTACAGAGCAGTTGTCGCTTCTGGTTCCAGCAGAGCGTTGTGCTCCTGTCCGAACGCCTGCAGTTGGCTTGCGGAAATGTGGTAGGAGCTGGAGAACAAGCAGTGGTGTTTGATTTCCACCCCTGTACCTGGCCCAGGTAGGAATAAAATTTGAAAATGATCTGATATAAAAACACCAAACCAACACAAAACAAACCCGTGCGGGTTGGTAAATGTTTCCTTGCTCCTTCCTTTGTTTCTTTTACGCAGGAGTCTAACAAGCACACACACAGCCTTTTGGCGTGCTTTAATGCGCAGCCAGTTTGGTTCCGTGGTTCACGCTATTACGAACGCTGTGAGCTGATACATATCCACATATAAATCAGATATACGAACATAGCTGATGCTGCGTGTGTTGGAGATTTGCTTTGCCTTGAGATTGCTGTTTCAGTGCACTTTTCTCAGACGTAGTGAGGGCAGGTGAGTTTTCAGTGGAAAACAGTGTAAGAAGTAAGACAAAGTAAGCCTGTTGATGCCCTTGGGTTTGGGACTAAGTCCCCAGTTACTTGGATACGATGCGCTGAAAGTATGCCTGAATTTAGCGTTTTAAGTAAATGCTCAGTGGAAGTTTGCTATTTAATAAACGCATTAAAATCCTTCACCAGTTAAAAGCGTGGTCTTGCAATTTAACTTCAAATCCTAAGGTTGCTAGGACAAACACCATGAGAAATACATCTTGAATACGTGACAGAAACTTTCTCAAATAACTTCCAGTGATTGCTATTTGCTTAGATACCTGTTTGTTGAAGATACTGACTTAAAAAATAATAGGAAAATGTAAAAGACCTAAAAAGAAAGCAGGGATAGAGAATGAAAACTGCTCTTTGGGCAGGGAGATCTATTGGGATGGCTGAGCAATGGCATAGGAAGTTCCAAATATTTTTCTAGTGTCTGAAATGATATTGTCTGTGGTTTTTAGATAACAGATATGCAGGGGAGGAATAATTGAGCTGCTTTATCAGGCTGCTTACAGAAACTTGAAATTTGGCCTGATAATTGGATAAAAGGTTTTATCTTCATTTATGGTTGTTAATGGTCAGCAACTGCCATGTAAGAGTATAGATTGTCATTTAAGAAATTTATGCTTTATTTTTATTAAAATTGTAAATATCTTTTTTTCCTGCATTGTTCTACAAATATTGTTTCAAAAAACGTACCTTCTCTCTTTGCTACATGAAATAATATTTTGCTTTCAGATGCCAAGATTTTGGGAGTAGACTGATAGAATAGGGAAAATGTTACACTTGATATATTTATACAGAACATTTAACAGGGTTTTATGATGTTAGGAGGCTTTTTTAGTCTTTTTTTCCCCATTTTTTAATTTTTTCTTGTAAATAAAAAGTTTTGAAAGCACAAACATAAAAGTTTGAAATGACCTGTCACTAAAAGGTACAAAGAAACCTTCACGCTCTTGATCCTGGGTTCTGCATGTAGAACTTGAGTCTGCTTGGTTTTCCTCTATGGCAAACAAATTTTTGAAGTTTATTTTGGCAGTAAGTCATTCCCCCATTATGTTAAATAGGAGTGGGAGGATGTTTCCAAGCAGCATGTTGTTTTATTGCTATGCCAGAAATTCAATTTTAGGTCTATTTTCTGTAGGTACTTTTTTTTTTTTTTAATTTCCTTGTCTTCTTCCCATGCATCTGAAGGTCCCCAACCCCATTAGAAAAAGTTGTAATCACCTTTTTAATTGCAATGGGGAAAATATATGATTTGGCCATTCTGTCTTGAAGTGTGTTTACTGATAACGCTTTTATGCACATGAAATGCTGTCCAATACAGAAATGTGTGCAGGGTGGGTTCCACCTTGTATCTGCAAATGTGATTTAGAAGTTCCAAAGAGTTTCATTGTATTTAAGCTTGAACGAACAGTTTAGAAAACAGCAGTTACCTGCCAATATCAATTTTTGTTTGCTTCTCTAGAGGTGATGGTAACATTACAGAAAAGCTCTTGGGTGTTGCTTCTTGAAGGGTAGTGCTCCAGCGGTTTGTAGAATGATGCTGCTGTTGTACAATGCAATGCAAAAGTGAGAAATCTTAGGGTTTTTAAGCTGCTGCAGCTAATTTGAGAACAGACTGGCCTGTTCTGAACAAAACTGACTGAGCATGGTCTCTGTACCTGCTGGTTGCCCCAGTGAAGCAAGGTGAAGGAGTTGAGGAGGGAGAGAGGATCAGTGCAGGAGACTGATGGTGGAAAATGGGTCCGTCTGTGAGACATCCCTGAAGTGGTACATCCTTAAAGGAATTCTGTAAGAGTTCTCAGAGGTCAGTGAGTTGTTTAGGGTTTTTCTTTTTTGGCCTGGTTTCATTTTGTGGACATGACTCTCTGCTCATCTTCATCAAGCTTCCTTGGAAGTGCCCTGGACTTCTGTAAGAGGTCAGTCAGACCACATGGGAATCGTTCCTACTGGTGTCACTCTGGTACTTGCACATGGGCAGGGAAGGAGCTTTTCAACCTCTCAAACTATGACCTATCACTGGAATTACGGTAGCTTTTTATTGCCCTTTTTAATGGTGTTATACTGAGGTTTTCCTTAAACAAGGAAGGATACAACTTACCTGAAGTAATAGCTGTAGCATGGTTCTGTTGATTGGGAGGCAGCTGGTGTCAATCTTCAGTGCCTCCCTCGCTGGTGCTTGCTAGTGCTTCATTTGTAAGCCTTTTCTGGGCTACTGAAGGACCAAGGGTTTTGATCTGTTTTGCAAAAAAAAGAAACAAAACGAAAAACCAGCCTTTTGTCTGTGAAGTGCTTTATTCTGGCTGAATTTGCAGTGTCCAATTTACCTGTTGCCAGTTCTGCAGAGGTAAGTGGTGGGCTGGATGTTGAAATCTGTTTTTTGCCTAGGGCTTTTTTGTTCTTTTTTCAGGGGAATTTTTGAATCTTAGTCTGAAAAGATTTAATGTGCCGGCTCTTTGGTTGTGTTAAACGCTTGTTTGATTTTAAACCTCATATGTAAGCATTCAAGTACTAAAGACTTCAGTTTCAAACAACTTGTCTATGGATTTAATCATTAGAACACAATACTGAGTGCATTGATCACCTTTATTTTTTTTCTGCAACATAACATTTCCATCTTAACGTTGTGCATTTTGTAGAATCCTTTCTGCTTTTTCCCAAATATTTTTAAAAAACAATTTTAGCAGCATGAACTAAGGTAAGCGTCTCTAAAAAGTGCTTGCTCGGCTAGACAGGAGGATGTTTTTCAGGTTGCATGCTTTGGTTTTGTATGCTGCTTTTTTTTTTTTTTTCCCTCCAGAATAAATTAGACTATATTAAAAGGGCACTGGAGGCTGAAGCTCGTTGTTCCCAGACTGGAAATAAGTGAAGGTGTTCATTCTGCTCCACTTCTGAACTTCACTGAAAATTCTGGATGAGAAGCCCGGTAGAAGAACACTAACGAGATGCCGAGGGTTTGGTTTTGTGCTGGTGTAATGGACTGAAAGGATTCTTCTGCTAAACTTGTGAGTGGGTGTTGCAAGAATCTGGCAGGTTTACCTTCAGTTACATAACGTGCTGCTTGTCAGTGCTACATAGGATGGTTAAAGACACATGACTGTTGGCTGCAGGGGATGGATGGATGGATGGTAGTGGGATTTAGAGATGTAGTTTCAACTCTCATCTTTACCGCCCGGGCTGTGTGTTCCTAAGGAAGTCCCTTAAGAGGCTCTGCTCAAAATCGATGTGTTGAAAGGCATCATGGCTGATTGCAGATTTGTCTGAGGATGTGTGGGTGTTGGACCCTTCAGCTGCTGTCTTGCCTTTGAAAGGTGTCCCGCTAGATCTGCTCTGGATTAATGCTCCTTCTCTGCATGCCTTCTGTCTGCTCCACGTGCTCTTGCTGCAGAATATGTTATTTCTGGATTTGTGCTGTGGGGATGGGGTCCCCAAATCTTTGGGTTATTGTTTTTTTCCCTGGGATAGGAAGGGCAGGTGAACCTCTTGAAGCGTCAGAACTCTGGGATAGCAGAAAGTGGTGGGCGAACGTAGGGGTGGTGGTAGGGCCTGAGGGCAAAACAGAGTTAGTTCTCCTTGCAAAGCAAACTTCCTAGGAGGGACTGAGAGTTCAAAATCTGCTGTGAGTTATATGCATGTCATAAACATCTTGACTTGGAAAAAATATGTATGTATTTCAAGTGACTGACCGGTTTTGGCTGTGCAGCCTGGGCTGCTAGAGGCGCCCCCGGCCTGGACAGGAAGGCGTTGTGTGGAAACCTGGGGAGGCCTTCCAGGAGAAGGAAGTATGGTCGGTGTACTTTTATTGTTTGTTTTCTTTATTTTCTGAATAAAGAAGCAAATCTTTGCCAAAAACCTGCGACCTACGTGAACATTTGTTTTAGGGAAAGCTTTCTGAAGCTGACTCGGCAGGCCAGTTGAACTGAGTAATGTGGTGTGGTTGACAGGGAGAAAATCGGGGCTGAGGCAGAATCGTTCCAACGTTAATGAATAACAGCTTCTCATTTTCATCACCTGCTCCCACACTTTTCTAACTCTAGCTTTCTTTTTGCGCTGGTATGTCAGCTACTTGCACCACTTGCTGGGAGTTTTTGCATATTTAAGAAATACCGGCTTTGAGGAGTCTTTGCGTGATTAAAATTGACCATTATTTGGAGCCCGTTTTCAGACCTCTTGCTAATGTGAGTACTCAAAGTTAGTCTTATCCTTTGGCTTACTCCATTTGAACATGCAGCTGTGCCAAGTTAAGGAAGCATTTCCCCCCCCCCACCTTGGTCTCTGCGTGGTTCGGTACAGAAATCTGGGGAACAGTGTAAGAGCCAGCGCCGAAAGGTGGAGTCAGTTAACTGCAGGCACTGATTTGCAAAGCAGTGACATAG
This sequence comes from Cygnus olor, assembly GCF_009769625.2. Lineage (NCBI taxonomy): Eukaryota > Metazoa > Chordata > Aves > Anseriformes > Anatidae > Cygnus > Cygnus olor. The sequence continues at coordinate 17,288,795 of NC_049178.1, forward strand.
GCGCTCCAGTTATTTCCACATTAGACAAAAAGGAGGGGTCGCATTTTTGAGGTATTGTTTACTGCTCCAGTTCAACACTTCTGAACTCTGGCTCACTCAGCTGGGCTAACGGAGGAGAGGATCTGGGCAACAACGCTCCCAAAGGTGGGGGCGAGAGGCGGTTCCAAGAAATTGCAGCACAAGCGCTGCTGACACTTGCTTTCCAGCCGGTCCAGCAAGCCAGAAGATAAGGGGAGTATTTCATTAGGGTCTGAACGTGCCGGTAGCTCTAGAGGAGCATCTTTATTTTGGTAGGATCTGGTAAGAAACCTTCTCATGTTGTCATGCTCACCTTCCAGAAGGGCAGCGTTTCGCCATGCTGGTAAATGTAAGGAGAATGGTTTAATACAGCACTAGATTCCAGCACTACTGCTCTGCCAAAGAGTTTAGTTTGTGTTGTCGTGTGTCTGTCCTATTGGAGTCCTTGGCTGGAGGGCATCTTTTGTGGCCCTTATTTCATGACCGGCTGCTTCGCTCTGCAGTGACCTGCTTTGATTAGGCAGCGGGGCTTTGAAAAGATGCACGTTGTTCCTTTGCCAGTCCTCCAGCTGGAAACTGTTTGGGGACTGGACTTCTCAGAATATAACTGTTGGTACTAATTTAATCTTACTCATAGCTGGTTTATATCACTTGGTGAAATGCCAAGGTTGTTCTTTTCTGGGTGTTTGTTTCTCCGCGATATTTATAGACAGCAACACTCATCCCTGTCAACCTCCATTTTGTGAGATTAAAAAGCCAAACTTTTCTTTACCTTCCCGCTCTGAAGTGGGCTCTGTGTCTCTCATCGCTTCAATTTCAGTTCCATATTCTTGAGCACAGGTGCCCAGGCATGAGCCTTTGCCCACAGGATCCTACACAGGTGTCCTGTACCACTGGCACCAATGTTTCTCTGTCCTCTTTGGTATGACCTTGTCTGGTTCAGCCTGAAACTGCTGCTGCTTACGCTTGCGTTACAGTGCTGGCCTTTAGGACATTAGGAATGGTTCATTCACCTGGGCTGGAGCTGGGGTCCTTCAGCCTGGAGAAGAGAAGGCTCTGGGGAGACCTTATAGCGGCCCTCCAGTACCTAAAGGGGGCTACAGGGCAGCTGGGGAGGGGCTCTTTGTCAGGGGGTGTGGTGACAGGGCAAGGGGAATGGCTTTAAACTAAAAGAGGGTAGGTTTAGATTAGATGTTAGGAAGAAATTCTTTACTCAGAGGGTGGTGAGGCTCAGGAACACGTTGCCCAGAGAAGCTGTGGATGCCCCATCCCTGGCAGTGCCAAAGGCCAGGCTGGATGGGGCTGGGGGGCAGCCTGGGCTGGTGGGAGGTGTCCCTGCCCACGGCAGGGGGTGGAACTGGGTGACCTTTAAGGTCCCTCCCAGTCGCAACCATTCCATGATTGTGTGAGTTTATAAATTCCTCACTGAAATCCTAACGAAGGACCACAACATGTTGTGCTTTGAAAAATCCTAATGGAGCCTTGGCAGCTCACCAGAAGTCAGGCTAGCTTTGTTCTGCTGTTCTTTCCTATTCGAACATGTCAGTGTGGTTTGCACGGGATGAGCTGTTTCTCCTGAACTATTTTCTGAAACAATAAAGACCGAATGCATCAGTTGTAAGTCAGGGGGAATTTTACTTTGATCAGCGATGTTTCCCAGAAGTGTCAATGGGTCCAGGTCCACAGCCTCAGCAGAGGCATTCGGTGCAGACGATTGAGGTTACTGGATTGAAAAGCTAACGTTGAAAGAAAGTAAGTGGGAGTATAAAGAGAGATCCACGAAAGCCAGTGAGCAACCCAGGTGTGTAATCTGGTAATGAGTTAATGCTGCCTCTTTATAGGGGAGAAAAAACAAGGTAATTTTAATGTTCTGGCTTGAACTCAAGGTAGTGCCTCATGGCCACGGTGCAGGCTGGTGGAAGCTGCCGCACGGTTTGGGGCTTGCAGTTGCTGAAATACTTGTTTTCTGAAAAATGTCAAATCAGTGCCCAAAGTGGGGAGGGGAGAGCAGGACCTGGGAGGGTGCTGTTAGAGCCCAGACACCCGCTTGGTATCACGGTGTTCCTGAAGCAATTGCCCGCACTTTGTTTACTTGGGGTGACGTGGATGTTTCACCCTCTGCCTCTTTGCTCTTTTTTATCCATACTGCGAGTAGTGCCGCGTCAGCCGGCAGGCTGGGGGAAGCAGGGGACAAAGCTCCATCTAGTGTATGAAGTGAGGTGGCTGGGAGCTAGGAAAAGAAGAAACCCTGCAGGAGATGGCTTTCCATAGTCCAGGCGGGGATTTTGTGGGTTTTGCTAAATTGCAAATAGGATTGGAAACACTTAAATGGTGCAAGTGTTAATCGAATAACTTTGGCATTCTGCAAGCTGATAGCCATTTTCTGTGAGCACGTTTATGTATGCCAGCATGTGAAGAGGTTAATATTAGATTTATTAACATTTTAAGTAGCCTATAATCAATTCTAGGCAAAACCAAATATGTGTACTTCTATTAAGATTAGGATTTGTACAGCCAGGTTATAACTCTGCAAAGACAAAGAGAAGAGATATGGAAGTATAACGATATATAAAGGTAATGCTTTTAATCTAAATATATTTTGATTCTTCCTGATGTGTGCAATCTTAAACTGCAGTAAGCTTTAGGTAAAATGTCTTGTCCGTTCTTACTTGCATTATTGTCTGCTTTTAAAGACAAAACAAGAACAACAAATCGTCTTGTTTGTTCTGGAGGTTGCTAAAAATAGATAAATATTTTTCCCTGACTACTTGGAAAACCAATTGTAGTTCCTGAATGTGACTTTGCAGCAGCCACTAAAGGATGGGAAAAATATCCCCCGTGTATTAGACAAAGATTGGCAGCTCAACATTGGGCAACTACTAAATTTTTAGTTAAATTGAGCAAATGGTTGTATGGCCAAAACAGACTATTGTGATCTAATGCAGATTTTCTTCTGTAGATAGTGGAGAAAACTTTTTCTTTTTTCCTTTTTCTTAATTTACCTATGGTGTCCCATCCTTATCCAAAAATATGCCTCCTGTCCCAGGACGTCTTGGTACCAGTTGGCAGAACTTGTCATTGCTGGCAGTGGTGGCTTTTTGAGATTTCTGTGAAATTGTGATCCCAAGGACCTGTGTATTCCCTTCCTCCCTTTGTTTGTCATAGTTTTGAACATATTGGGCATGTTAAGGGTTCTTAATGCTCGAGAAGGATCAGGACTAGAAGGCGGGTGAGTGAAGAGAAGGTCAACTTTTCATCCAAACCGCAAAGTTGAAGTAAGGGGATGGTTTCTAGTACTAAACTCTCTGAAACAAGAAGTTAAAGGAACTGGAGGGGGTCATTTTGCTGTCAGCAGCCGCAGCTTTGCCAAGCATTTGTTTTGCAAAACGGTGCAGCTGCTACCAGGTCCGGGCTGAGAGCCGTTACTGTGAGGCTTTTTAGGGACAGCAGCGCTCCGTCGGCTGCTGGGCTCCAGCAGGTTTGGAACTGTACAGCATTTCCAGGTGACTTTGCAAGTTTGTAAATCTGGTTGACTAATGTAGTGTTGTATAGTTGTCTGCTGTGGCCTGAAATAACAGAAGGTGGGGATTGCTGCTCCACAGCATCGGTGGGTGCTTCCGCAGGTACTTTGCCAAGGTCCCGAGTGCTAAATAAACCAGATTAAAGAAAGCCATGTAGCAAGAAGTCATGATTAACCGTAGTCTTTGCATGATTTATTGGTTATAAACGAAGTGGCTGCCTTTATGTTATTTTTTTGTCCTGGTAACTAAGGCAGATGTGAACTTCTAAGTCCAGTGAAGCGTCTTCTGGCTCTCGCCCCTGTTTACGTGATTCGGGAGTTTGCAGTAGTTGCACAACAAACATTGCTGTAGCTGTCAATAGAACTAGCTGTTCGAGCACTCTGCTTCTGGCAGTGCAGAAGAGATGAAGGTCTAACAAAAGGCTTGTGTATAACTTTGACTTGGCAGCTTTTTTTCAAAAAGAAATCAATAGCTGTAATGCGTTTTGAAAAGTGGGACGTAGTATTCATGGAACGGGTCTGTCTGAGCAGCTTACGCGGACAGCGTGTCTCAGTTGTCATGGAACAGCAGAGCGTGGTGCCTGCTGAGTGGTGTTAATACAGGCTTTCTCTAGAACTGCAGCAGCTGGATTACTTTTCAAGAATGTATTTGCGTGCACAGAATTTGTCCTGGTGTCCCTTCTGATGCATTTTAGGTGCAACATAAGACAGATGCATAACCGAAGGGTGACCCCAAATGAAATTAAGGTAGTGTATCAGCAGCCTCTATTTATGAGGTTTTCAAGACTTATGAATAGATCAGGGAGGATCTTTTCTATATATCTTGACGCTTTGTAAAATCAGAAAGTATAAACGTTGCTTGCATGTTCTTATTTTGAATTAATCTATTCTGTATCATGTTTTTGATTTGGTATTTGTCTCATTTACATGTTAACCTAACTGCAAGTAGTTATTTTCCTCTTCTGCTCTCCTTGTAATTCATGAGTAGTTTCTGACTAGAAACGAGGTGCAGAATTTTATTTTACTTTTTTTAAAGTAGGTGGTGGTGGAATTGCTAGAAAAGTCCCTGGAAATGCCAGTTTCCTGGAAGTCCAGCCATTCACAAAAATCTGTGGTATCGGTTTGAAGGCTGCAGTTCATATAGATGTCATGAAATTAAAATAGAATTTACAGCTGCTAGTGGATGGAGAGGTCCTGTAGTCCACACTTCCACGTCTTGTGCCAGCTGCAGAACAAAACCGGAGGTGAGGCTGACATGACCCACGGCACACACTTGAGGGTTGTAAGCACGCAGAAACCATTCCCATTTTGGGAAATCCCTGAGCCAGGAGTGGTAGGGGTTTGGGAGCTTGCTCGGGGAAGCTGCCTGACAGGCATGCCTTGTTCCCATCCTGCTCCCTGCACATCTGCTGCTGGTTGCTGCCTGAGGGGTGCTCTGCCAGGCAGACTTTCAGCCAGTCTGTAGCAGGGGAAGGAGAGGCACCGTGGGGCAGGGAACCGTGTGCTGGATGTGGCTGTACTGAGGATGCTGCTGAGTCCCCCGGTAGCGTTGCAGTGTTAGCCGATGGACTGCTGGCATTTGCTTTCTCCAGGAGCCTTTGTTTGAGGTTACTCCAAGGCAGGGATTTTGCTGGTTGTATTAAATGGCCTGAGCAGGGGAGTTGAAGGCCATCTCCGCAGTAGTTGTTTGCAGTTTGGCAATGTTTCCAGCGAATGACTGTCATTTTGCTTGGCCTCAATTAGCAAGTTTGTAAACATCGCTGCTGCTTTCTTACACGGACAGCTGGAGCTTTTCCCACCTTGCTGTCTGTGCTGTGAATACCCAACGCAGCAAGAGCGGTACATCTGTCCTGCGATTGCAAATTGCAGTTGCAGTATAAATATCCAAATGGTAAGTGAAGCAACTGTTGCTGAATGAAAGGCTTTTTCCCCCTCAGTAGTTCAGCCTTTACAGTTACATAATGATTTTGCCCCAGTAATTCTTCTACGAATAGCCAAAAATGTAGAAGAACTATAAGTAATGCTTGAAGAATAAAACTCAAGTTTGTTTAAAATGCATGGACACTGAGGAATTAGTTTGCGCGGCCAAGAATTTTGTTAGAAAGAGAAGTTGCCAAACACACTCCCTGGTCAGGTCCTGTAATGACCAGCTAACCCTGTGGCTACAAATTGAAGTGAGAGTTTGCATAACATCTGTCCAAGATGATTTTAGAGTTCTCAGTAACATGTTAGGGGTTGTTTTTTTCCTTCGTATTTCGTATTCGCTGTAATGAGCAAGTCATACACACTGATCACACAGACGCTTCACGTATTGAGCACTGAAAGTTCACTTTGTGGTTTTCATTATGACTGTTTGGGGTTCTTAATCATTTAAAGCAAATCTTTCATAAACACTTTCTCTTTTGCTTCTTAAGATCCTGTTTGCCGAGCATACCAGAATGAGGATGTCATCTGCATGAGATGAGATTTCGAGCTGCCTTGTGTTCTTTGGAAAGAACTAAATAGCGTTGTGACAAGCGGAGTCAGTAAGCAGAAAACTAAGGATGAGCAGAGGGATTCAGATTGGGAATGGCTGGGTTCCTGCAAACCTCTAGAAGCATGGTGGCTTTTTAGCTTGGCGAGTTTCGGAGCAGATGAATGAGGGGTAGAAGCTGTGAGCACAACACATTTGGGCCTTGTTTTCTGCAGGGCTGGCTGCCTGTGTGAATAAACTTGCGAGCTGACTGCGTAGTGTGATAGATACGTCACTGTCTAAATCAAGATACAATGAGAAAGGGATGTGAAGTCAGATTTTGGGACTACGTAGGTACAAAGTGTCAAAACGCATGGTGATGTACTTCATCTTCCCTCTTGGCGACAGCGTTATCTTCTCTATTTACTCAGATAAAAGAAGGTAAATTCTGTATTACAAAATCAAGAACTACAAAGGTTATTAATGGCGTGTTATCTCCTCGCTTTTTATTTTATCACCTTTTGGTTGTTCTAGCTATCTGGCTTTCTGTTGTAGAATGTTTTGCAAATGTGTGCAGAGTTCTTTAGAGGGGTAAGTACCGATAACAGGAAAGTGGCATCTGAAATGGCTCAAAAAGTCCTTAACAAGGCAACTATTCAGTCTATCAGGCAAAAGGCAAATTTGCCTCATGCTCTTTTTTCTTTTTTTTCTCCTGTAATATATTCGCTAAATTTGTGATGGCTTCATAAGTTTGAGGAAGAGCACGAAACCAGGGTTTAGTAATGCTAAGTTTTAAATTCCTTTAACCCCTTGTGGAATGTTTTTGAGTGCTTGGGGTATTTGTGTGCATAGGTATCTCACCTGCTTGCTGATCTTGTGCTGAGCAGGGATTCTCCCTGTTTGAACAGAGCTGGGACTCGGTAAAGAGTGTGTCCAGCCTCCACGCAGTTACAGATATACATCGAGTTACTGTGAGGTGCGTGCACAGTGATTCCTCTGCAGAGTTTCACTGAGGGGATCTTTGAAAGCGCAGGAGTTATCTGTCTCCCAGAAAGCAGGTTGTCTTGCACCCGTCTGTTCCCTTCGTCCTTTTGGTGATAAAGATCCTGAGAAAGCTGTACTGCTACAGACAGCTCTGTCCGCCCCTCTGATGGCATTAGTGGCCTGATCACTCCCCTTTTAATTAAAGAATGGGCTGAGTGCTTTCAACACCGGCGCATATCTCCTGTTGTGGGGTGGGGCGTGAGAGGGCCGAGCGGGTCTCAGGCCCTTCAGGGACAACACAATGCGGGGCTTTTCCTTCTGCAGCCCTGTCAGGTCGTATCCATTCCTGTCCCAGGGCAGTCTCGAGCAGTACTTTGTGCAGTGAAGCAAGCCGGGCGCTGAGATCCCAACCCTGACCGCCTGGACCATTGGGAGTCCCTTGGGGTTGCCGTGAGGCCTCGTGAGGCCCCAGCCCCTGCTCGGCGGTAGGTGCTGGATTGCACAGGTCTGCAGTGCCGGCGGGCGCTGGGCACCGCTGCCCACGCTGCTCCCGGGGATTGGAGTTGCCAGGGCCTTATCCGGAGCCACCCCTAGAGACACGGCCCTGCCAGGCCTGGCCTGACTTTCACCCAGGCGTTCTGCAAAAGCCCTCTCGGACAAAAGGGGGGGAGCAAAGATGGAGGCCGTTAGAGTTGAGAGGGCCATGCCGCGCTCCTTGGCCAGCTGCTGCCTGTAAGTGACGCTTCGAGCGAGCGCCTCAGGACGGAGGTGGTGGTCTGGGAGCCAGGTGCTGCGCTGGGGAGCTGCCTGCCCCTGCCTTGCAGGAGGGGAAGGCTCGTGAAGCCCTCCCTCTGCATTTTTATTTGTCGTTTTTAAATAATATACATGCGTATCGTCTTCTGAAAGTTCATGGCAAGCACAAACATTTGAGCTAATGGGGGATTGTTGTGGGATAAGAACGCCACAGGTAACGGTAGCGAGACCAAACAGTTCGTGTGTCTGACAGCGCCCGTGTGCTTTAGCGCTGCGTGCACACCCCGGGAGCACCTGGAAGATGCTCGTCCCTTACGGAGCTTCTTGCGGCTCCCCCTTTCACTAGAGCTTTCTCCTTCCCCTGCTATTTCTTGGTTCAGTTTCGACACAAACAGATCTGGTGCATTTTAGTGATTATTTTAGCCGGTGTATATATAGAAGCCTTTGAAGGTTGTGTAGGTTTGTAATTATTCATCTCCCCTTTAACAGAAACGGTAGTAAAGAATTGTAAAATGTGACCTTTGCAGCTTTTATACTGAACCTCTTTCGTTTTACCTTGTTACTTATTCCGGTGGTAGCCGAGCTTCCCAAGCTGTACTGAAAGCTGTGTGCCCAAGTAAACAGGCATTCAAGCAGATCAACTTATGGCATTTTATTAAGTCAACGCTCATGCAAAAGCCACCTCCAGAGCTTAATAATTAGTTACTGAGTGCTCCTGGGTCATGAGAGAGGTTTTCATTAAGTTCAAAAAGCATTATGTTCAGCAGCTTGTGAAGGTGTGTTTTAAAGACGGGAAGAAAAATGGAAAACTTCTAAATCGTGTACAGCTACTTAAAAAGAAAAAATCGTAGAGGATTAAATTGTCTGTCGATGTGAGTGCTGGTTGTTATCTATTTAAAGACAGGTGTATCTACTAAACTCAGTTCTGTTTGTAGCTCAGCCATTAGCTCCTGGGTAGGGGACGTCGTTGACTGTGTGTGTCGGAGGAAGAGAGCAATGGAGGGAGAGGAAAATGTTTGCCTGGATGATGGTGGAGCAGGTGCCACAGCAGGCAGCTTGTCTCTTCGAACGTGTAACTTTCAAATGCAGAAACCTTTATTAAAGAGGAAACAGCCCTTGCTTTACTGTGGAGGCTGATAAAGGTCCTGCACCATTTATGTAATTGCTGGCCTTACTGCTCTGTCCTTGACAACAAAGGACATAAAGTGGTGCCAATTTTTTTTAGCATTGATATGCCGGTTCAGTGCCAGCCAATTGGCTCGCTGAGCGGAGTGTCGCCGTAACCCCCAATCAATTATTAAATTTTAGGAATGAAGTACAGAGTGCTGCTGGGAAATTGCTGGAGTAGTTTTCTTGTACCTAGAATCCCTCTCGATGGCTGAAGATAGGGGAGAAAACTTATTTTTGTTGTAATCAGCTCCCTCTTATATTTACTTTTCTTTTGTCTTCTCTTTTGGTATCCTTCCCTTTTCTGTTGCTCATCCCTGTGGCAAACAGCAATGCTGACAGGCAGGTTAGATGCTGCTAACATTTATAGTACTGGCAACAAAAAGCATCTGGAGTTTTTACTGCTTGGTAGAGACGCTGCAACTGGAATCTCTACAAATAAGTTGTTTTGAGAGACACGATAGCACTCATTGAGCAGGAGGAGTGTCGGAGGGGAGTTGTGTGGGTGTCTCTTTTGATAATGCCTTCTGTAGGTCGGGCCAGGTGTTTGAATTGTCGGCAACCTTTCATCTACTTGCTTTCAAGATCGGGAGTGATGTTCTTATGCTAATATCAGATGCTTCAGTGTGGATGCCTTGCTTTTCTCCATAAATACTGATGAATGAAGTAAGGGTAAGGCATTAAATATAAGCATTTAAATGCCGTTTCTTACCTCAGACCTCTAAGGTCTGGTGCAGCTCCATGGGTTTCTGGAGGCACTACAACTTCTGCTTCTCTTGGCTGATTTCTCTGCAGGCTAACCCACTGCTAAACAGTTGGCATGGACAGAGAACAATAACCTCCCTCTTGTGTGGCGTTGCTCTGCGTACAGCAGGGCAGTAGGTCTTGCCAAAGCAAGTGTTTTTTGAAAGCTTGTTGTTTTTTTTTTTTTCATTCCACTTTCAAGTCTTGTGAAATCTGTGCTGCTACTGCCCTCCCCTCTAGGCAAGACTACATGTGGAGTGGCTGGAGACCTTGTAAGTAAAAAGGACTGACAGCTAACTGAGAGGCATTTTTTTGGGGGGGATGTATTTTACTTGATTCTTGTTCACCCGTGTCCGAGGAACCTGGGGCTGTGTGTGGGGTCTGAAGGGCAGAGCCAGGATGAGCTCTCCAGGCTGGTGCTATTCTATATCAGGCACAGTCTCTGCCTTCTGGCATATCAGCCAAAACCGGTGGCTTCATACCATACTGACAGGGACTCCCTCCCCTAAATCTTTTGCTAAATCTTTTTTTAATGCTAAACTCGATCAAATTCTAGTTCAGACAGACCAAAATAAATGAAAAAGCCCTGAAAAGCCCCTTTGCTGGGTAAAGATTACAGGGTGTGGAAACGATGCGTATTGTTTTAGCTACAACTTCCATGCGCAGCGGGCAAATGGGGGGCACAGGCTGTTGGGCTATTCACAGAACCAGAAAGGAGAAGTCATTACCAAAATGTCAGAGCTCTTGGACGTGTTTCTTGATGGTGTCTTCAGAATGTCTTCTGCTGAGCATCACCCTCTGACACGTAGGTCAGCTGCGCACATACCTATCTGAAACGTTTCAGGTAGGCATTTGTCAGATCCTGTCTGAAGCCAAGTATCCCATGGCTGTTGCCAGAGAACAAAAGAGTGATGGGCAAACAGGTGGGGTTTTTTTGTTTGTTCTGTGTGTGTTTTTAAATGAGGAACTGTTTGGAAGAGCTTTGGGTTTGAGTAGTTGGTCTGTGCTTTTAACTTGTAGTTTGTCTAAAAACCTAATGTTGGAATTAAAAATAATAATTTGGAACTGGTTTTTTTTAACAAATATGCGGGTAATGAAAAATGTGTGTAAACCAGACAAGTAATGCATGTGTACTGGAGAACATGTTTAATCAGTTTGTAAGAATTGAAAACAAAATTGACTGACTTTTGACTAGTTTGGCTTTTTGTCTGAGGAGACAGAAATCAAATCACTGGTACCCATCTGAACAGGCAGGATGATTCCAAACCGTATGGGGTCTGTAATCACTTGAGTTGATAGCAATGAAATAAAACTTGGTTGTAATCTGACCAGTTGTTTTGTATTATGTAACAGCCATCTGCATTACAGTGTGTGCATACAGTAACTAACGTTTCCCAGGCATCTGAACAAAGGATATGTAATTTAAATTTATTTAATAGAATGCTATCACTTAATGATTAATTGAATTGGCATATGACATTCATAACTAATAACTCCGTCTGTATTACACTATGCTTGTTAGACTGCTAATGGATAACTGGTTTAATCATCTGTCAATTAAGAAGATGAGTCGGTTTCATTTATTGCAATTAAATGATATCCATAACCATGTTTGCAGGAAGTATCTCAGTCGCATCGCGTATCAGTTGCATGTGTGGGTTCTGGATCTGACTGCGCAATGTCTGGGTGAGTCAGGCCTCGTATGAGAGCTCAGCGTCCACGTGCCCGGGCTCTGCACCGCGCTGCGGTGTCTCACCCTGCGCAGCGCTTAAAGGTCAGGCAGCTTTCGAAGTGCAACTTTGCAGTACGCTCTTGACTAAGCGTTTGATATAAGTTTGTTTTTTCTTTTTTTTTATGTAAAAATGAGTTTCTGATACAGTTTTTTCTATTTGCTTCTGGGAGAGTACGTGGTGATGAAGCCCAGAGCACCCTCCGTTCCGTCTCGGAGCGTTGCGCAGTGTGGTACGCGGCTGGAGCAGGGCATGGAGGCTGGGAGTTGTGAGGGACAGCCTTAGAGAATGAAATACCAAGGGGAGCTTTCAGACGGTTTTCTGCTTCCATGTTTCATCTGCGCTGCTCTCGGTGAGTTACAGCGAACGGGAGAAGTGCCGCTTCAGCCCTGAAGCGGAGAGATGGCCCTGCGTGCACTGAGAGCTTCCCGGCCCCCAGGTGACAACCGCAGGACAGCTGAATGTTGGGAGCGGTTTTGTTCGTCCAGTTCCACTTGCAGCGCTTGTGAAATGAGCGTCTTGGCAGGCAGGCAGGTATTGTGTAGCAGCCTCCAGGCTGTGTTTCTGGCAGATCCAGGCATTATTTAAACTCAAACGCGTTGCTGGCAATAGCTACGGTTTGACAGCACGTTGTTCCCAGTGATTCCTTCATTCAGGACTTGGGTGCCTTCGCTGCTGAGAGCATCCTAAAACATCTGTGTAGCCCAGAAGAGCAAGAGAGTTTGATTCAATGCGGTGCTGGAGGAACGTCGGCGCTCTTAGCGTTTCTGGGCAGCGTGAGCTGGGATGAGGAAAGGGCAAGTAAGCAAATCTGCAGGGCTCCTTCCCACTTGTCATTCCATTTTTTCCTGTTGGCCATGCAGTAGCAGAGGAGGTGCTGTTCTCTGCTCTTCTCTCTACTGGGGGTGTGTGCTCAGTATTTTTTTTTTTGTGGTTGGGGGTACACGATCAAAAAGGTTTGGAGACCTTTCTGGAGACCTGTAACTATCCTAGCCGTACAAATGCACGTTTCCAAACTGGAGGGAGACTTCGTGAGTGGTTCAGACGTGCGTTCAAACGCGGCTGCGGCCAGGAAACGGGCTGCTGGGCTGAGATGTGAGAATGCTCCGCGTTAATTGGGAGGGTGGTGTTTTTACAAGTATCACAGTCAATGACTTGTCTTGAGCAGCTAATTAGTGCGATTATTCCGCAGCTGCATTAGTTTCACCACAAAGGTTTTCTCTTGTTTTATCAAAAGGATCAGTGTCTCTGTGAGTGTTTCAACCTGACAGGTCTTAAATAGCAAGGCTGTCTCCTCCCAGCGCTCCTTCCCTGCCCCCAGAAGGCGAGCTCTCTTGATCTCTTGTGCAAGTAAGCGTGGGCTCTCCTTTTTCATTTCCCCTATGAACACAACGTTGGTCCTAAACAAATCTCACAGGCTTCTAAGCGTGCCCAAGCAGACGTGGCTCTCGATGCCCGCAGCCTCCAGGGGCTGATGCCGGAGGGATGCTGGCTCGCGAGCTGCCCAGCACCGCACTGAGACGCGGGGAGCAGAGGCAGGGGGCTCACAGGCAGCTCGCTCCTGGAGTGGGACAGCTGCTGCCGGCTTCCCCAGGCATCCCGTGTTCCCCTCTAGCCCGGCGTGGCCTTTCCTTCCCTGGAGCCCTGCCTGTGCACTGGGCGTCCGTCCTCAGTTAGGATTAGAAACCAAGTGCCGTCATTTACACGCGCTGTGGCGCCTTCTCATGTGGATGCACGGAGTCAAGGGTTCCTAGCCGCTGCTAACTTCCTTCCCTCCAAGGATGTGTAGCTTGGTATTTGCCTCCCTTAATTGCTCCATCTTAAGGACGCTACAGAAATGTCTTGTAAATGGAGTTTTACTCCTGGGGGCGAACAAAGTGATGGGGTCTTTCAGGAGGCATCTTTGCAGTTTATGGCAAACTCCTGGGTTTGTCCCGTGTTACCCGCTGGGATGTTCGGTCTGTCGAGGGCCCTTAGCAGGTGAAGGTGCGTAGTGTGTTCACCCGGGCAGCACAATAGGCTTTGGTAAGGGTGACTGAAAGAAAGCCGTGACTGTTTGTGCTGCCTGCTCCTGCATCTCGCCGCACCCAGGAGATGGTGGTAGGCCTCAGGTGGGAGCTGCTGCTTTTGGGGTCTGGTTTCTAGCTATGAAGAATGTCACCATCAGCAAATCCAACCCCCAGGTAGTATTTTGCAGAAAATAACTGTACTTTTATTGTATTGTGCTTTTATGGAAGAGGTAGAATTTATTTATTTTGAGGTAGGTGATTAGACCTGGCGTATTACCTATACCTATCATTAGACATGATTCATCCTTTCCATACTTTAAAAAAAAAAAAAAAAAAAAGGGATATAAAGGGATATGAATGCCTGCTGCTACCTATAAAAGCATTTGTTTTTCTCATGGATGGTTGCTGTAAGAGTAGTAAATCATTTTTTACAGCTGGATATTGGCATTTGGAAATGTTTAGTTGCTGCGAAGTTAAGGCAGCCTAACGCACCGCTAAGTGCCTGCGGTGGGTCGGCTCCGAGCTCCCCGTTGTGTGGTGCCGCGTATCCTTGCGGATTCTGCTCCGTGCCCCAGAACAATTCTGCAAACCCTGAGCGATGAAGGCGCTGGTAGAAGCTGAGCTGTCTCTCTCTGGTCTTCCCACAGCAATTCCGAGCATCCTGGCGCTTCCAAGCCTCCCTTAAGCTCCTCCAGCATGACCTCACGAATCCTGCTACGGCAGCAGCTCATGCGTGAGCAGATGCAGGAGCAGGAGCGTCGGGAGCAGCAGCAGAAGCAGCAAGCAGCCCAGTTCATGCAGCAGAGAGTTCCCGTCAGCCAGACACCTGCCATCAACGTCAGCGTCCCCGCCAGCCTGCCCCCCGCCACGCAGGTACCCATGGAGGTCCTCAAGGTACGTCGGCGGCTCCCCCGCTCCGTGTCGTAGCTCTCATTGAAATGGACTTTATGTGCCCTAGGGATGGGGTGACAGGTACTTTCGGAAACAAAGTCTTGCAAATAAGCACACTGTGGCTTGATTCGCAGCTTTCTTTGGTGTCCTGGTACGGAAGAGTAGAAATCCTTCTTAGTTTGTGATTTTTTTCTTTATACTTTGAGATCTCGAGGGAGGTTTTGTTATAAAACTACCATTTCTCTAGTTTTCCCGTTGGAAATCATTGTCCGGTCTTTCTGGCACTTAGTGTTTTTCCAAAGAAGAAATTATTAATACATATTTAAATCAATATTTCATTTAAAAAACTCATATTTTAAAAAATTTGAGTCAAAACTCATTACAAAAGAGCTCCTCAGAAAGCCTTAATCTGAAATATGGGTGAGTTTCCAGGCTCTTGCAACAAGCCTTTGTAATCCTTTTTTGCTTAAATGACTTGTTCGCTATTAGTAGCTTTGGATTCCTTGTCTTACTGGAAACTGTAGGAGCTTGTTAGTATCTCTCTGTCAAAGGGGATGTAGCTTGCTAATTACTCGGGGAAAAACTTGTTCAACCCGAAGAAAAGAGTATTTCATGCACAGGGTAAGTCTACATAGAGTAAAACAATGTGAAAATGTGTTAGTAAAAGAATGTAAAAAGTGATGTAAAAATATGACAGTAAAATTTTCGTTAGCTTTGAAAAGTTATTTATTTGCTCTGCATTAGTGCTAGATCTTTTTATTGCAGTTGGATATTTGGTAATTGCTTTCAGTTGGTAAGCATTTTCTTACCAGATAAGTTAATTGAACTTGCTTACAATGCATTCTTGTACTTTGCCCATCACTGCTCTATATCGATGATATGTATTCCAAGATTTAGCCTTAAAATAGGCTTGCAGATGCAGTATTTCAAGACAGTCTCAGCATGACTGTTTTATGGGGGAAATGTAGGGTCCTTTTATTTATTGAACCTGTATTACTGTATTGTGTTGACAGTGCCAAAATTAATACTTGATGGGGATACTAGAATATACTCAAGTGTGGTCTACAGCGTAGATCTCAGCAAAAAGAAGGCGTTTGAATTTTGAGTTACATATTTATTTTTTAAAGGAAACGTGTGTACAATACACTTTGAGCGTGTGTGCAAGTGTGTATACTGAGGAGTCTAAAATTACCTGGGAAAAGCTATTTTTTCTTAATGCTTGTCCACCCTGAATTTGTTAAATTCATGTGAAGGACTCCAACGTGAATCCTTGTCCTTTGGGATCACAGAGGGAGCATCTGTCCCCATTCCTGGGCAGCATGCTTGACCCCATAGAGCGAAAAACTATGTGAGTGCATCCTTACCTGGCTTGTAAATTAAAAGTAATACCTAGCAGCAAGGGCTTTTTGGCAACAGAGAGTCGTGTGTTGTAGGTAATGGCTGCGGAACCACGCAAAACGACGTCTGACTCCTCGTTATCTACCTTTACATAAGGAACAGCCAAAATTAGCAAAACCAAGTCCTCATGGTCTCTTGCTGGGCTTGAGAGAAGAGACTGGTTTGCTCACTTTTGCTGCTTATGTTTTTAGTGGAAGCAGCTAAAGATTCTTGCTTTTTTCCTTACTGATACCAGACTGGACCAACTCTGTACAGAAAAAAGTGCTAAATACCAGGCTCGAAGTCATGTTCTGTAATTTATTTTAAACATTAAAACATTTCCTGCTGATGTTTCAGTGCGAATAGGATTTTACTGGAAAGTTCATATGATTTACGATGATGATGAAACAGGTTGCTTGGCTCAAAAGATGTGTTTAACAGTAAATTGGGATCTTCCTGGTGCCGATAGGCTGACAGCCAGCTCTGGCAGCAGTAACCTGGTTCTAGTGACATCATTTCCCCGGAGCTGCTTTTTACACTTCAGTTGCTTTTAGCTGTAGACAAATTATCCATACGAGCTGTACAGAAGTTTTAATTAGGTGAATAGGGAACTACACGTGGTAACTTTATTATCCAGATGGTCTGGATTTAGTGACCTTAAAGAATGAGATGGACAAAAAGGGGATTTTTACACTTTGAGAAATGTTAATCTGGAAGGCAATTTTCTTTAAAAAAAGCTTTTTGAACGTTACTACACAAATAAGGCCAAAAGTGGCAGCTGCTTTGTTGTTAGTTTTGACGATTTTTATAGAGTTTAAAATCACATTAGAAAAAGAGAGAGAAGAAAAACCAACGTGTTGATTTTGTTCACTCTTTGAATTATGTAATTACACTGTGTGGCTTGCTGTGTCCCATATCTCACGATATTAGGGGAATAGTAGTTGAGTGTCTGAGGATGGTAGTTTGGAATGACTGGTTTAAAAAGAAGCTGAAACTGTTGATGAGTTTGCATTTTGTATTTGTTTTAAAGATGTTTAAAATGTCATTTAGAAACAGTACAGAAAGAAAGAGTAATACATACTAATCCATGTCACATTGCATAGGAATTTCCAAGTTACATAATGTGGCCATTACATTCAAGGGCATATGAATAAATAGGATTTTATTTTCTTGAGTAATGACTTCTTATTGCATCATTTCTATGTCAAGTAATGTAGCTTGACAAGGTAGGAAATGACCTGTTGGAATTAAAATGTAGTGTTGCTTAGTGAAGCCTAATTTTGTGATGGACTAGGAATGGGGCTAATACCTATCAAGCAGTATCTCTTCTCATCTAATAGCAGGACGGTTTGTTAGGGGTTTCAGTTGTCATTCTGCTCCACTGGTGTTAAATTTCACAGACATACGGGCTAGTTTGTCTTTAAGCATCTTCTCATCCGTCTCCTGCTGCTGGTTAGGTCTAATGCTACATGGAGGTGTCACAGGAGGTTCTTTGCTTCTGCTCTGCTTCAACTTCTTGCTCTGTCTTGGAAACAGGAGAAAGTAACTTAAAATGTGTTGATTGTTGGAAGGGTCCCAAGCCCTGGTAATGTTCAATCAGGAGCCCGATGTACACAGTCAATACGTTTTATTTAAGGAATTAACTTCTTTTGTACAGAATTCTTCTTAAAATATCTTCAATGGCTTTCTTTATAAAATAGTTTCTTCCATACAGGTGTATTATAGCTTTGTGTCCTTGATAGCAAGGAGTTGTTCCTGTTGTTGTTGTTTATCCTCCTGTCCGGTAGGATTCCTTTCCTGCTGGAGCAGAAGCACCTCTGCAGCTCTCAGTGCTGGGTGTTGCAGGGCTGACCTCTGGGAACAGATCCCCGCAGTTCTGTAAGTGGGGTCAGCCCGGTGCTGGAGGAGGATGGGCATCAGGTCTCTGCCTGTCACCTGTGAGAAGTGATGAGAGGCTAGTCCTGCTCCCAGGTTGTCCATCCGCAGAACAGTGCTGCTGTTAATCCTTGTGGAGCTCAGTTTGTTACAGGGGACGAAACCCTTGGCTATTAGAAATTGAGAGAATCCACCCTAGGTTTGTAGGGAAGCTGGTCTGTTAAAAAGTTTTCCCGTAGTGGGTCTCAGGCTTCATCTGTTAATGTCTTCCTTCTTGATATCACAAAATCATTTTTACACCTGTAGTCCTAGTATGTCTGCTGACCCTTATGTCTGGGAGCATCCTCGGCCTGCAGAACTGCAAAGTAATTCCTTTGACAGCATTACCAGGTCAGGCAGGATTGAAAACATCACCAGTGGGCAGCAGACATCCATCCCAGGTTTTCTTCTGCCTGGGGTCCCAAACCAGCTGCAATACTTCCTTTTTAAAGTCTAGAACCAACCAGTGTTTACTGCATTTCCGCTCTTGCTTTATTATTCTTTGCCCATCTCACGGCAGCGTTGCAGGCTGATCGCCACTGATGCCAGAATGGGTCCATTCACCCATCTTACTGCCACCCCTGGCACTGCTGTAGCTCACGCTTATCTTTCTCCTTCCAGCAGCTTTTCCAGAGTCAACAGAAGCGCAGCGGCGCAGCCGGGCTGTCTGGGACAATGCGGGAGGCCCGGCTGGCCTCTTGCTTTAACCCTCGTGTCATTGTTCATTCAGGTTTTAAATGCGCCACCACGATAAGCTCTTTGCATCAGATACCCTGTATTTCTTTTGAAATGCCAAGCATGCCTTCTGAGTGATGTTAATGACTATGGACAAGTATCGAAAAATGCCTCCTCCCAGACCTTTTCCAGCATGCTCTGTTACGAAGAGCGACCTGTGGTGTTAATGTAGTCCTTCTGCTTACCAGGGAAGGCTGTGCAGTTAGAAGTAGTATTACTGGTGTAATAATTACCATGAAACTTCATTGTATGGGAGATCAATCTATCTGTCCTACAGTTCTGTAGAACAGGAACAATGGGATGTCAAGATAAACGTGTGGTAGCATCTGCTACAGTAAATGTGTGTTTGTGGAAATGCTTATCTGATCAAAAGTTGATTTAATCGAACCTGACCATAGTAGATAGCGGTGCGTGCCGGTATGTTAAGCAAGCCTGGCACCTATTTGTAATTGTAACTCGGAGAAGTGATTTGCCAGACCAGGTCTTGCTGAACTGCAGATACAACACAACAGAGTCGGTGAGTGTAACTTCAGCCCACAGCACATTCTTCAGAAAGAAAAACTTGCTTTTAACCACAGAACCTCTAAAGCCTGTCTTAAGCCTTCACGTAAGTAAGATATCTCTCGGGCCTTCAATCTTTTGCTTGCTTTGTGGGTTGTAAGCTTCTCCAGAATGAGAACTGGCGCTAACATCTGTGGTGAGTACTAGAGGTAAAATGTAAACTCTTGCTCAACGCAGAGGTTATTGGACGTTAAACATGCGTGGAATTCAAGGGGGCAACGTACTTCTGTGTACAAGTGTCTGACTGCTTGACTGCTAGTGCAAACCCTGCCTTCACCCTTCGTCCCAAATCTCCTTTTCCTATGGGTGTCAGTGTGTGTGTTGCCTAGGTTGTATCAAACCCTGTTTCAGCCCAAGTCAGTTTAAAATAAAACCACCTTACCACCCTTTACTGGTTGAGCCAAGAAGACGGAAGGGGTCAGTGCTGGTCACTGTGGTTGTGCTGGTTGCCTCCGCAGCTCCCTGGGCAGCAAGCAGAGCCCGGAGCCCCCCACGGCGCTGAAGGCCGGGGGGAGTCATGTGGAGGTCTGGGGAGGCCTCTGTCAACGGCTTTGACAGACGTTAAATGTTGAAATGTGAAAACTCAGATCTGCTTAAAGTAATCTTCAGGCATTATGTACACTCGCAAATATTTCAGTTCTTCAGCTAGTTTGGCAGCATTATTCTCCGAGACGCTGAACCTGTGTAGTGAATGAATTCAAAGTGACAAGCTAGAGACATTCCTGCCATTCAGGAGAGGCTTAAGGAATTTCTTATTGGCTAAATTACAAATATGCAGCATTTTGCCCAGCACTGCATGGCAATTTCAACCTGCCTGACTGTGACAAGATTAGCGCTTTTCCTCCCCCTCCCCAGCAGTTATATTAAGGGGGGAAAAAAAAAAAAAGAAATTAGATTAAGAAGTACCAGGCAGAGATGCAAAAGCTTGAAAGAGTAAAAACCAGCCTTACCTTGAATGATTCTGTCTGTCATTGGATTGGTGCCTTAATTAGCCCCATGTCCTTTAACCTCTTGAGAAATAAGTAAGGGATAAATTTGGGGATAAAGACAAAGACGCCCAGAGATTTACCACACACCGCTAGGTAATTCATCAAGGAATGCTGGTAATTAGCCCTGCCTCTTTCCTTTCTGGCTCATTTAATAAAACTGGTTGATTTAAAATAATGCCTGCTGGTTCATTATCAACTACTTTAAGAGCCAAGTTACGAACTTGAAACAAAAACCAGTATTGTGTTGTCTGCGAAGGACCTGGTGAGTCTTTTACTTTAAAAAAAATAATGAAATAAATTACTCAGTCTCCCCACCACCCCCCACTATATAATTAAATATTATTTTGTGCTTGGATTACCATTTGGCTTTTGGGGTGTATTTTATTGTCTAGTGTATGCTGCTGAAAAGCAGAGAAGAGAAAAAAATTCCAAGATCTTGAAGAGGAACATGTCAGGTTGTGTTAAGACAGCATGGCCTGATGGAATTCAGCTGAACACTGCCCTCCCAATAGTAGTGGGCCAGCTGAGGAAATGGGTAGCTGTTTTAACTCTTTATCCCTCAGAGATAGGTGCCAGCTTCATGTCTTGTTCTTTGACCAAAAGGGTCCATTTTAGTAATGCACCTCTGTACTGCTTGCAGTGGAAATTGTCCCTGAACTGAGGATGGAACACATTTGGTTTGTGTTTCCTTAGGAAGATATTCATGCAGCATTCTTCAGTTAAAAATATTACAGAAAATTTTTTTTCTTTACACATAGAAGGGGCATTCCTCAGAAATGAAATGCCAAGCTAGAATTGGATCAGTAGGCTGCCGTCTTTGCACTTCTCTGAAGAACAATTCTGTGTGGCA
Source organism: Cygnus olor (assembly GCF_009769625.2). Lineage (NCBI taxonomy): Eukaryota > Metazoa > Chordata > Aves > Anseriformes > Anatidae > Cygnus > Cygnus olor. The sequence goes on from NC_049178.1 coordinate 17,309,489, forward strand.
GCATCCACTTAGGATTTCTTACATCATCAATTGCTAGCCAGTGGATCTGGTTAGTTCTGTCTGTCTGACTTAAAGAATTAAATTATTATTACTGTAAATCTTCCTTTAATAATTAATGACAGGCTCAGATTGCAACACTCCTGAAACTTGTGGGCTAGAGGAAAAGTAGACTGTGCTAGCATTCTGCTTAGATCTTGAATCTGGGGCTTGCCTGATCTTGAATCCTTCAGAAGGCTTTCTGAACCTCTTGTAATTCATCAGTACCTTCAGGGGCAGACTTGCTTTAGTGCAAATAAGGAAAAACATCCTCCTGGCTTATCATGCATGCATCCCCTTTGCATCCCCATGGCTGGTTCTTGTTCTTGGCACTTGTGCTCCATTACATTTTTTTGTGACCCAGCAAAACAGAGCCTGATTTTAGATGCTTGGCAGATTGGGAAATGAAATAATCCATCCGGTGGTCTTTGTGGAATCATTATCCTGCCAATCTTTAGTTCACAGCAGTTCTGCTACCAACTACAAAAATATCTTGCTGCCTCCAAACATTTCCGTGGAGAGTGCTGGTGGGATGTTGGGGTGACAGCTCGGTCCTGCAGGCTGTCACTGGCACTTCCATTGGATGCCAGTTTCACATTTAACCTATTTGTTATTGTGAGACTTGGTGATCTATTTTTGTAGTTGAATTGTCTTAGAATTATGTACAAACTTTCAAGCTTGTAAAGATATGGAGCACGAAATAGAGTATCTTTAAAAACATAATAAATCAAAAAGAGCTATTTAATTACCAGTGTTTTTGCAAAGTTAGAATGTCCCAGCCAAATGAATAAACTGGGTGTCCCACATCCTACTCTTATCCTTTCAGCATACTGGAACAACATTTTAATTGTGGACCTCTGTGATTCAGTGTCCTTGACTTGCTGATTATCAGTAGGCTGTGATGTCTCAGGTAGTTCTTTGAAAACCCTTGGATAATTTATCCAATTTAAACAATATATTTTTATTTTTGAACATGACCAGAAGCAGCATGCCTTTCAACATCGATAGTACAGTAATTAAGCTAGCAGATGAAATGCTGTAAGCACTGGAGAACACATTCAGGGGTGTCATTCCTTGCATTGCACTATCATAATCTCTCAGCAGATGGCATTATGGTTTCCAAGAGCGTCTATTTCTTGGGAAAGCTCTCAGTTGCTGTTGAAGCTGCCTTTCTAGACTGTTCGCTTCTCTGGAGGCTAATAGTCAAGTGATAGAAACTGGTTTTCACACATCATTCTAATCGTGGTGTTTATATTGTATCTTGTTTCCACCAATTCATGTCCCAGAGGTGTCTTAAAGCCGTTAACCAGTCGTACGCCCTACACAACAGTTACTACATGTGGAAACAAATTGCTGCTAGAAAGTCTGTGGAAGGCAGGCTCTCTCTTGAAAGTAAACCTGCTACTGGCATCCAGTGGAAGTAGTAAACTTGTTCAGCAAGTACAGCTGGAATGCTTTAAATAAATAAAATAAAAACTGGAATCTGCAATGTATCCAAAAACGAACACACTGAAGTGAGCAGAAATGCATCTTGTGTTTAAAAAACACAAACAAAAAAGCAATGGTTTAAAGAGTATTTTTTTTCTGTCTTGGGGCAATGTATTCGTATCTATCTATCTCTTCCTTCTGAAGATGGAGAGAGGCAGATCTGCTCCCCAAAAAGCATCATAGGCTATCGGGAGGGAGCTGTGTGGCCTTGATAGGAGGGCTTGGGGTCTCAGAAGGTGCTGGGCACGCAAGCATCTTTAAAAGACTTGGAGTCATTGCCATAAGCTCTAGAAAATCCTCGCAGCGATTTTGGGAGTGTTTTTCCCTCCCTATCTAACACTGACGTTTTTTGTTTCCTAGTTACAGTGAAAGGCCTTCCAGTAAACCGCTGTGCTCAGTGCACTTGTGGTGGTATAAAAGCAGAAGTTATCCTGACTCCGAATCAGGAGTGAACTAGGAATTTGATAGGAAGTTCGTGCATCAAGGTGGATGAATCAAAGGTTCTGTTTCAGGCTTTCTTCCTAAAAGTCACCTGGAAATTCCTAGCTGAAACCATCAAAACTTTACGGACTTCGTGGCTGATTCTGAACAAGGTTTCCCATCCTTTTTAGAGGAAGAGAGAAGCAGGGAGCAAGTGGAAATCCTCTTCTCAAATCCAGTGGAGCAGAGCTTCTCTTACTGCTGCTGCAGCCCTGTGCGAACTGGGGCTGTGTTGCTGAAGCCATGTAGTGCTCTGCTGTCCTTTCAGAAAGGGCTTTGAAGTTTGTTCTTGTCTTGTTAAACAAGAAATTCTTAGAAGTGAGACTTAGTTTTAAAAAATACACCAGTTATCTCTATCGTAACTCAATAATTTCAACTATTTCTAGTACTAATCCAGTACTACTTGACTATTTTTTGGAAATTGTGCCTCTTGAAATCTAGTTGATAGCCATGCTGACATGACACAAATCTGTATAAAATCTACTTTTAAGGGCTTTGGAAGTACTTGTAGGCTTGTTTAAAATGACCTCTGTGAAACTTAATCCCCTCTCCCCACCCTGCCAAAATGGATTTTCATTTCTGAACAGTACTTTAAGAAAAAAAAAAATTTCTGACTTAAATTTGAAATAATACTGAGTCCTGCAAATTTGGCACAACCTAACAAAATTGGGCTTCCTGACTCCCACTGAAACTAGAGTCTTCTGAAATACCACGATAGGCTGGGTCTCAAAGAAACAGTTTGTTCAGGGAAGAAGTAAAGTGACCTTGAGTGAGTCAGCAGCTGTGTGCAGCAGTTGTAAGCTCTCCGTCCTTTCTGCGTTTCTAAAAGGAAATGAATCTTAGACCACAGGCACCATTCATTGTGCAGCAGTTAATGGGCTCCTTTCACATGAAAGTTCATATATTCCTGAAGGGTGCAGCCCTGTATGGTTTATTGTGTAAAAGGAAAAATAGTATTTAATCATGCTACTGTGGCTTTTCAAAAGAGTTTATGCTTTTCTAATGTATATTGGCTTTTTGAGGGAAGAAAAGTGGTGCCTTCTGCTCTGGAGTGCTTCTTATTAAATTAAGTGGGTGCTCTGTGCTAAGCGATGCTTCCCATGTGGATTGCTGCTCAGAACTGCCTTCCTCCTCTCTCTGCGGTATTTAATGTAAGGAACGAGGGGACAGCTTCCAGACAAGGCTTCTGCCTGAGTCAGGCTGCTCGCAGGCTTTATCCTTAAAAAGTCTCTCTGAGTTTCCACCTTCTCCAGGAATTGGTATTAATTCCACCTACCGCTTCAGTTGAGGCTGCCAGGACCAGCTGGTGGGGCTGCGGTGGTGGCACCCGGTCCCGATGGCTCTGCGTGGTGTGAGTGCGCAGCGTCAAGGTGCTCCACCAAGATGCAGTGAGAAGTGCGACTGCCACGGCACCCAGGGAACGGCAGCAGAGAACTGTTAGGGCACCGCAGCTCCTCTAGCACCACATTTATTTCTCTAGTGCTGCAATTCCCGGTAATGTGCCTCAGTTGACTATTGCTTCCAGCTGTACGTAAGCAGTAGGCCACCAGATGGGGTAAGGCAGAAGCAAAATTGGCTATTATTCAACCTGTTGCTTATTTACGCCCATTTTTGGGGGGTACAGTTCTGTGACACGTGGACTTCTGGCAGCAGAGGTGGCTGATAGTGTTCCTTGCAGCCCTGGTGGCCTGGAGCAGCAACGTGCTTTGGAAGTCAATTCCCCGTTGTCCCCACTTATTACAAGTTAGTTTATTTGCGCAGAGTGCTGTTGATGAGCACTAATTACATTCGTGTCAGAGGAAATTAAACGAGAAGCTGTCGTGCTCTGCAGCCACTATGGAGAGCTCAGCCCGTGAGACCGGTCCCGAGCCGGGCTGGCAGCGGTGGCCTGGGGCGCACGTGGTGTCCGCAGCCGGTCCCTGGTGGCGCCCCGTGTCCCGCACCACACCGCTGGTGGGCGCACACCGAGCTGTGGGGGCCTTGGTGCCGCTGCCACCAGGTCTGCTCTCCTCCAGCTCCCTTGCTTTATTCCTCTGTTCAAACTTTCAGTTAAAATCAACACAGTTCGGTGTGTGCCTATTTGCGTTTTTAAAGCATTAAGATCTCAGACTATTTATTCCATCCTGTAAAATAATGATATGCTAAAATGGTTTTATACTTGAAGTATAAAAAGGGGTAAGGAAGGTGGAGAGATTGAGTTAGGATCTAGTTATTCCACATCTAATCTCTACCTCTATCTAATTGTCCAGGCTCTGCTTGCCTGGAGCTGGGTTATGCTTCCACACTCTCTTAGGAAGCTAAAAGTTTGTGTACATCATTAATCAGTGGTGACAAGTTTGTTGTGATACACGTGCAGTGTTGCTTGTTTTCCAGTGGCTAGAGGCGATACGTGTATTTTCCACACTAATATGGCTGTGCTGGAAGGTGCAGTGCCTATTTCCCCTTGGGAACCTAGTTCTGTTCTTGTAGCAGCACTTGAAGGGTTACACCAGTGTGGTTTAAAATGGGATTCTTTTGAGACCAAGCCTGGAGGCCCTAAATGTCTCTCGCAAGAGACGTTTTGATCTTCTGACAAAACCAATACTTCTGAATTTCTTGGCAATACTGATCTGCAGCTAACCTTTGGAGAATAGGGATGATAACACACACCTGTCTTTGTATCTCGTAAAGTGCCTCTCCTGGTGAGCTGTTATTTGTGCTTTTTTGAAGTTCAGATGAAACCCCTGACAAGAGCTTTCTGTAAGATGTTACGGAAGGTGGAATTAGTGTGGTGCCACGCCACAAAATGTGATTCGAGTCCCATCAGGAGAGTCCTAACCCTGCCATCAGTAGGAGTGCACCCAGCGGAGCATCAAGAGCTCGCAGGCCCTTGCTCTTGTACAGAGTCAGCGCTGAAAAGGCTGCTGCTGCTGGGGCACGGCTATGTGCTGGACAACCCAGCTTTTCATATAGCACATTTTTCACAGCCTCTCTTTTAAGTATTCCTGATTTAAAAAAAACGTGCTCGTGCAACATCTGTTGGAGTAATGATTCTGACTGCACTTTTTGGTTATGGCTGGCTGAGCAGAGCCAACCGCAGCTGACTGAATTTGTGTCCAAAGCTTTCCCCAGTTCAGGTGATGGTGCTGCGAATGCTCCATCCTCTGGCCTATCAAGGGTCACTTATGTGGACAGGTGCTTCTCATTTCACAGTGTAACTGATTATTTGCCTGCCATATGTGAAATAACATGAGGAGAAGGGTTTTCAACAGCTCATCTCTGTGAGACACGGAGGGGCAGGTGTGCGGAAGGTTACAGAAGTGGCCGAGTGGCTGGGTGTTGTTTTTGTCGGTATAAAATAGATCGTGATGCTGTATCTCGGTGTATGTAGGGCCTGAGATCTTTAAAGGGCTGAAATGTTGCCATCCTTCTTTAACAAATGAGCCTACGATAGTCTTGTGTGTGTGCTTTCTCCATTTTTTTTTTTTCCTCCTGGGAGCCAGAAGATAGCCACCATCTGGCTGTTACGGGAATAAGATCATGGGGTGTAAAGGTGAGGTCACACAACATCATGGCTCTTTGCATTAAATACATCTTGGTGTTACAAAAGTGTTAGGGCAGCATTCCTTTAGCTAAGAAACAACTAAAACACTAAATTTCATTGTGGTTTAAGATGAGTGCAATAAACATACTTAACTTCTTACTGCTGTTACCTTTAATCTCTTGTGGCTACTGTGATGTCTGCTCTAACACCTTCTTTGTGAGTGAGATGTCAGGAAATAAAATATGTAATGTTGCTTAATGGAAGTGTCAGGGACATAAGCACTCTGCTTGCTAGGAAAAGCCATCACCTGTCAGCAGTAATGCTGACAGCACAGTTCTCAGCTTTGATGCTCTGTGGCATCAATTCGGCTGGCTGGGTTAATTCTCCTCTAGAGCGGAGGCCTGCCTCTGTGTAAGGGCTGTACGCACCTTTGTGGCTTGCCAAAGTACCAAAAACAAAATCCCAATTCTGGTATTTAGCAGAATGCTTCAGATCGTAGCCGGTTGAGTTTGCATGAAGGTGACTTGGGTTGTCTTACACTAGCGAGCACGGTGATCGAGCACTCTGAGGTACTGAAACTGCCTTATTACAACTCAGTAGGTTTTAATACAGTCATAAATAACATCACAGCTCGTTGAACAGAAGGATAAGAATCAGGCAGTTCGGTGGTAAGCCAGCTTGCATTTCCTTCACTTAAAAGAACTCAGCAGTTTAGTATTATTTTAGGCTGTTTCTAATGATCGTATTAGCAGCATGAATAAAACGGGTGCATCTAGACTGCTTTATTCTGCTTCTCCAGACCTTCCGTATTGGGGCTGACGTGAGACATCATAGGCTATAGGCAAAGTATTATAGAGCCCAGCAAAGTCTTTCTAATTTTTTTTATTAACTGTGACATTTAGAAGCTCAGGGCATTTTAATGGATAAAACCGTTCTGAATTAACAAAATCTTCATTCTGTTGCTAATTTTGTCTTACGGCGCTACATGTCTGTCATAAAGCAGATAGCCTCCAAACGGGCATGTTCTTAAACAAGTGTCCTTTGTGCTGTAGAGTGTGGTGCTAAGTGATTTGTTAAAATAAATGGTCCTTTCAAAATTATTATGACTTTTATTTTTGGGCATTCCTTTTAAAGTTATAGTAGGAAGGTCTTCCAGTTAGTGGTACAGGCCAAACACAGCACGCACTGTGGTGTTCGTTGGGTTTGGCATTAATGTTTTCTCTTTTCAGACTTCACTTGTGAGCAGTGGCATGTCTTGGTATGTGCTTTGTCAGTGGCCTTGGGAGCATGCTGCCCGTCTCACAGTCCCCGTGGATTATGTGAACAAAGAGTGTAGCAGTATTTCACCTGGATCATTTCAAAATACGTGTGCAACGAGTGTGGATGTCCTGTTGGTGTGCAATGTGCCTCTCCAAAGTAGTTTTTTTCCTCTTGAATATAATAATCCAGGAGTTGTATTTGCACTTACAGATAACTTCTATTCAAAAAAGGGAAGGACACAAGTATGATTCTGTTTGTGGGTTTTGGCTGTTCAATATATTTTGATCTAGTGCCATCTTTACATCTCTTCCTATCTTGCATTCCTTTGCTGAATGTTGAAATTTCATAAGTAAATACTTGGATAGCCCACGGGCAGTACTCTGAACACCACTTCTTTCTTACAAGCTAGAGCTGAGGATTTGAAAGATTTGCAGTCAGACTTAGTCCTCACTTGCCCCCCAAGTGCTGAAGATAGTGTTCCTCTACACCGGCAATTATCTGGGCTCAAACTTCATCTCACGTGCTATAAAATCAAGCAAGCTTTCACAAACTTCGTACTAACAAATAAGACTAGTGTTGAGGGTAGGGAGTTTTAAAACATTATGAAAATAGTGTTTGGTTGGTGGTTTTGTTTGCTTTCATCTACAGTTTGAGCAAAATGGCCAGTTTTAGCTTAAATTCCACCTGTGAAAAGTCAGTGTTGCATGATACACATGAAGACAAGCCCATGCGGGGACAAAGCAGATTCACTGGATTAAAATCTGTCGCGCTTGACAACTGTTTGACAATGAGTGACCCTAGCAAAACAGGGCCTGGAGAATGGCGCCTCTCCTCACCTCTGGAAACTGCCTCGGAGCCCTGCAGGATTTGAGGAGATGCACGTTCTTCCTTTTTGCACAGCTAAGTGCGTGCTGTCTCTGCTGTGAGCTCTAGAAATCCATCCAGAATCTCTAACCCTTTGTACCTGTGAAAGTTGATGTGCTTTAAGTCATAAGCTGACCTGTCAAGGCCCTCCTGAGAATGAGTGTTGCTGTTCTGCATTTCTTCCTTGCCATCAGAAATGCTGTGGAACTAAGTTGTTTGAAGCCACCAGGTTCTACAGCAGATGTGCAGTGAACCAGGGACCTGGAAGGGAAATATTCTGTTGTGCAGGTATAGCAGGGGTTACTGAGGGCCGGAAGGGTGGCAGAATTGGTAACTCCTGTGAAATGTAACTGATAGGCTTGCTCAAGCTCTAAATATGTGACTGCAGGTCAAAGCTGGCACTAGCTAATGCCGTGCTTGGCAGCCTTGGGAGGAAGATAAGGTTGGACAAATATTTTTACCAATCTGAAGTGACTCTTTCAAGTCAATAGTGAACTGTGTTAAGAGTGGTCTGGATAAATCTTAAGTCTGTGCTGCTATAGGAAGTGTGGATGATAGCACTTTGGCTATGAAAGGCTTTCCAAGGAGAAGCTGGGAACAGAGGTGGCTTCAGACCATCCATACTGGCTTTGGGGTAACTGAGATGTGTGATCCTACAATTCTGCTTCCTCTGGAGCTGACGTGTCTCTGCCAGGTCTTACAAGAGGTCTTATGGAGCAGCTTTATGTCTGTCATTGACAGTTCCTGTATGGGAGAGTCTTCTCTTTCATGCCCTAATGTGAGTAGTCTCAAAGCCTGTAGTGCAGATGAGAAAGGAGGATGTAGATTTGAGGTGCTTGAATCAGTTTTTTTTAACTTGGCAGTAATTCAAGCTTGCTGGTCAGATGCAGTTTTGTGGCCGATATTGTTGTCTGCCAGTCATGAAATATTTACACTCTCAAGGACCTGGTATAGGTGAAATCGTAGCAAAGATTTGTGTCTGAGGTTTTATGGAGTCAATTACTTGTCTGTCCTGAAATGTTGAAAAGGTTTCTGGTACCTACCCAGTAACTATAAAAAATAAAAATTTATGGCATGTATGTCAGAAAGTAATCAGCTGAAATGTTCATTTCCTAACAGAAAACTGTAGCAGTTCAAAGGATGAGATTCTGTCTGAAAACCACACTTATGGAATGGCAGCTAGCACGCCACTAACCTGTAAATTACATCAATTCCTGTCATCTTAAGCAAATTGGTTAACCTCTCTTTAATTTCTTTAGATACTCTTATCATGTGCTCCTATAGCTAAAGCACAGTTTTTAAATACCAATCACAAAAACTTCGTTCTTTTTTTGTCTGCTTCCGTGTCTTTCCCTTAGAGGAAAATGTCACATTACACAGAGGAGTTTTTGGTGATGGGCAAAACAATTCTCAGTTGTGTAAACGATGTTCTTTCTGTACAATGTGCCTTTTCATTTTCATAACTGTGTGTTTGAAGATGACTGTTGGAATCACTTAGACTGCAATCACACTGCTGGCTCTTAAATGGCTTTCTTGTAGCTGCCTTGATTTTCATGTTCAGAGTGTGTTTTGGATGAAGTAAGTAACACTTAATAAAATGCTCTGGTTAACAGATGTAATTTCCTTGCTTTGGCTATGTCCTAAGATAAAATACTGAAATAAACTCCTCTTCACACGTCATTCCCCAGTCAATAAAAGTAACTTTTCAGGTTTCTCCTCTTCCTGGGCTTTTTGGTCAGTGTTGTTCTAGTCATTGCCCCTGGGTTATGGACTGAAAGAAAGGGAGCAAATATGCTCTAGAAAAGATGGAGAGAAGGGGAGAACAACAGCCAAAGAAGTTATGAAATAGGTTTATCTGTTTCTGAATTCCCAGTTCCCCTTTGGAATGATATGTACTACAACCCAATCGACTTCTTTTTGATTATATTTCAAGTGAGGTAACTGTTTCATCCTGGAGGACTGGAAAGGTTTCAGAAAGCAAGAAGACTGAACTTCTAATTTGAAGCTACTTCAGACCACAGATGTCCTTAAGGGAAAAAACGTGATGTCATTGCTTAACATTTGAATGCTGCATGTGGGAAAATGTCTTTGAGAATGAGTTAAACCATTGTCTTGCTGGATATTTGAATTTCTCTGAGTTCGATACTGTGAGGGCTCTTCCTGGCATTGCAGTGAAACCCATGATCAATACTTTAATGAAATAATTGAAATTGTATGTGGTGCTTAGGATTTCTAGGCATAATAGGCCAGTCTGTGGTGAATATTGTTTGCAGAATATTGAATCTGGATTAGAAAGCCTAAGGAGAATAAAGGCTTTTAAGGCTGGGTAATAATGATAACTCACACTACAAGAAATCCCCCTTGAATGGTTATTTATGTTTAAGACTAATTTGCCAGCTGCTCAAAATCAAGTTAACTATGTATACGTGCTTTGACAGTAAAATGCAGTCATCTTAATGTAAGAGGCAGTAATTGATTATCTTTCCTTTTTGTTGTTCTCAGACTTTTTTACCTCATGTGAAATGATAAACACCTGGTTTTGACTTTATTCAAGGACCTAGAAAACAACTTGCTGCTAATCCCTGAAAGTGATGGGTCGAAGCAGCTTTAAAAACAAGACTAGCTGTGAAGGTCTGGACTAGCATACTGAACTGGCTTTCTGGTGCAGGGAACCTAACTGAAGCCAGTAGAGTAGCTCTTGCAAAACATGGCACTGGATGTGGTTTTATATAATTTTTCTTTGGGTACCATTAATTGTTAAAGGACGCAGAATTTTAACCTTTCTTAAAAATCCCATGACATTTAGCTGTCTAAGCAACAAAAAGTTCTATTGAACTGAGAAAACCGACCAAAAAGTATTTTATTTGTAATTATAAACTGTAAGTCCTAAGGCAATTTACTTGAAACAAATGGTCTTTTTAATTAAAAAAATAAAAATGTGGGGGTGAGGGGAAAAATTCTTCCTCCCAATTTGGTTAGATGTCCTCTCTAAATCTTTGGTAAGTTCCTGTGCCCAAGCCTGTCTATGCAGAAATGAAGCATTAAGTAGTTTGGCTGTGCTTTCACAGAAAGGTTCAGTGGTGTGTTTTGATGAGAAGAATCTTCTGTGTGATTCAGGCAACCCAAATGTGTTCCTTCCCTGCCTGTGGGGGACCAGGGAAATGTTAGGCAGCCCAGAGCTGTCGGCATTATGACGGGTTATCAGGAGACTCTTGCAGATGTACCACCACAGCTGAGGACTGGGGCCTCTTCAGCTTTGCTGGCTAACTCCTTGTTTGAACGGTTAATAATCCACTTTTTCCTCAGAAGTGGGTGCTGTATCTCTTGGAGGATACAATCCTGTTGTATTGGAGGAGGAAAGCAGGGGAGCTGTTCTGACCAGCAGGGTCTGAGCTCTCGCCACACGCTAGCTCCTGCTTGAAGAACTAGGCCTGACCATGGCCTAGGAGGGAAGCACGGGGTGTTGTGCTTCTGGGCCTCAGTGTGTGCCCCACCACAAAGAGTGGTGGAGGTGTGTTATCTGCCTGAACCGTGTGGAGATGCTTTCCTTCCTGTGGAATCTGCTGGCTTTGTCGCACTGCCATGAGGAGTTGGGATACCATTGTTACATGCCCCTCCATTCTGAGATTAATTGTGTGTTCTTTTATTCAAATGTGGAAGTATGTTGGATCAGCTACAGACTGAGAGGACATGTTTTCTCACCGAATCTCTCCTTTGCATCATTTCAGAGCAATTTAATGACAGAAAAGGCAGTTCTGTGTTCTGCAATTCACTACTGGACTTGTGTGAGAAGGTGACATGTCCTTGGAGAACTGTGCATAACTAGCAGAAAATGACCACAATTCTTCTGGTAGTTTTTTCTGTAAAGGCAATAGAGAGTCTTTGCTGCTGCTGCTGCTAATTTGAAGTCCAGACACCTGACAGTAAATGCATTTCCTCAGAGCCAGTTGTTACCAGTGTATAACAAGATTAAAAAAAAAAAAAAAAAAAGTGGTCTAGTGGATAAGTTTGTTCAAAATACTTCCAAAAGACTGTGCCTTTGTTTCTGAACCGAAGTGATTGTGTGGTGTGTCAGGAATTAAACCAGCTAGGTTACAATCTGTCTTTGCAGTTCTGCTGCATGTAAATCTGCAGTGCTGTTTGTCTAGCAGTTATGTTCCCTGTAAGGAGGAGGAATTCCCTTCACCTCCAAATAGCAGAAAATAGCCTCTGGACTCTTGCTGAAGTCTGTTGCCCTGTGCCAAAGAGGACGCACTTGTCAGTAAGGTTAAAGAGATCAGAGAATAGTTGCACTTCTGTAATTGGTAGAAATCTGATATAAGAGAACTGAAATAACTTCGGAGGCAGAGGTAGGTAAGGTTGATGCGATTCTTGAGAGAGCTCTGCGGGGCTATTCTGTAACAGTAAAAGCCTAACACAAAAGCTAAATGCCCAGCCTTACTTCCTAGTTTCTGATGAAAAGTTCTATCAGAAGTGCCAGCTGGCTTCCAAATACGTTCCAGCTGAAGTAAAAATGCTGCATTTTCATGCTCTTGTTGCTCTTCTCTCTACTTAGACACAGGATTTTATTTGTGTCATGCTACTAATAAACGATACCCTAATGTCTGCTGGAATTTAAAAGGAGCTGTGTTCTTTCTGAAACTGAATTTCACACTTTTTTTTTCTTGCCTTCCCTGCAACAAAGGCCAGCACAGCCTATTAAAGAAAAAAAATACTATGGAGTAGCAGAATAAGGCAAAAAACTAGGGGGAAGATGTGTTCTTTTCTAATGTCTATTTAGCCAACAAGAATCGGATGTCGCATAGGCAGCGTGTGTTTCAAAACTTGCTGTGTTGTGGAGTCAGTTCGGGGTATTAGTACCTCTGTAAATTGTGATGATACTTGCACATTTTGCGAGCTCTCGTATCGTCAGCCTGCAGGTTCAGACAATAGGGCCGTGCGTACGGTCCTTACAGCCAAATGGCGGACCGCTAATACATCAGCCCGGATCTGTTAGATGGTGTGCGGGATCCCAGCTATGCCTTTCATTGTAAGCTTTGTTACTGCTAATTTGCTCTTTGGGCATTTCCAATACAGAAGTTTTGGTGCCTGACCTCGGCAGTGAGAAGGAAGAGGAGGACAAGGCGTGCGGGTGTGCGCTGGGCGAAGCAGGGACCTGTGGCACAGCGCAGAGCACTCGTGCGGTGAGCATGGGGAGCAGTTTTGTGTCAGTGGAGATGTGGATCTTGGAATTTTGCTCGTCCCTCTCCTGGGAGCATGGATCTGTGGTTGATGCAGAGAGGAGGCTTAGTTCCGTCCCTCCCGCTGGCTGAGGGAGCACAAGGGGTTTCTGATGCTGGGGAAGGAAAAGGACTGTGCGAATACTGTAAGATGAGTAAGGCTTGTTTTTAAAATAATGTACTCTAAGATAAGGGTTATGAAAGCGAACTCATTTACTGATAACTTTATCTACTTGGAAGATGAAAATTTAAGTGAAAAATAGGCTTATCTGAGTAGCGGAATTCTTACCACTGGTGGTAGGAAAATTGATAATGCAGTTTGGGACCCGCAAAGCAAGCGCTGTACTTAGCGCAGCAGGCTGCTGGATTGTCTTGGCACTTGGTGCTACAAATCAGGTTAAGCTCTCTTAACACCCTCTCTTAAATATGTTTCTATGTGCAGCAGACTTTGGAAAACAGCACAAGTAGAGCAACTTCAGATGCATGTGCTTTAGCACAACACTTTTGTCAAGCAGTTGGGTAGCAAGGATAAGAAAGGTCTGGGAGGCCTAGGGACCATGTGCAGTAATGCCTCTGGGTGGACAGAGGTATATTTGCAATGTGCTTTAGCCAGTCATCAACCCTTTCTGAACCGGAAACCTTGCTGCTGAAGGCTGGGACATATTGAATGGGCACAAGGGAGGCTGAAGAAGCAGCACGGCTCCTTGAAATCCTGAAATCCTCCCTGTGGAGCTGCAGGTCCTGGGTGAGGCTGGTGCCCGGAGCAGCGGGTGCCGAGGGCAGGGCAGTGGGCTGCTGCGGCTCCCGCGGTCTCATCCTGAGCACCCCACAGCTGGTGGATGTGTGTTGGGCTCGTAGGGCATTCGTTCAGTTATTTCTTCCTCCGTACTTAAAAACTTTTAACCTTACTGCTAAAGAAAAATACCATTGTCAGTATGACTGGAACGAAAGATGAATAGCAAGTTAGCCTTGAGCAAACTGTCAATCTGACTTTGATAGGCCATCACTTAAAAGGTCCTTTTATGTTTATGAAAAAGCATGACGTCAAAGCCAGGGAAAAAATACCAATACTTAGGGCTAAACTTGCACAGCCCCTGTGTGAACTGTTTGTTTCTCTACATGCGTAGCTAATTAGCCTAGATTACTATAAGTCTGAGCAGTGGCGTTCCAGTTTCTGCTGCTGGTTTGGGGCAGCTTGTTTATGGTGCTTCCGTATGTGAATCGCTCAGACTGGAGTAGCATAAAGCAAAGGGTATTGCAGTCACTTCTCTCACAACCTATCAGTATTATGCTGGAAATGCTTGAGTATAATCATTATCAGGTGAGTTATTTGCAGACTCATTTTAAAACCTGTTGCTAAGAAGGCTTGCAGTGGGCAGGAAATCCTTTTCCTCTTGTATCTAGTTTGCTTTATTTAATTTCTTCCACAAAAATGAGTGGGGAACGTGCATGGTCAGTTGTAATGGTAATAGAAGTCGCTTTACTAGGACTGTTCAAAACCAACAAACTTTTCAGAGTATTATTTTACTTGTTTGTTTTCTACCTTTTGATAAAGACATTAATGATCAAAGAAAGGTGACAGTGTTTCCAAGATATGGTGACATTTTTTCCATTTTAAAAAAAAAAGGACTTTTCTTCTCTTGCTTATTTAGAGTGAATGAGAATAGTTCGGTATTCTTTTTTCATATTTTATATGTGAAAATATTTCTAAGCACTGGAAAGCCTATCTTAAATACAAAAATGGCTGCTGCTGAGAACAGTGATTGATCTGACCGGAGACACTGCTTTTCTTGCATCTTCTTTGTGTAACGCATTTTTTAAACAGGCCGTCTTATTTGTATGTGATTTAGGCCATATATCTGAGTTATAAATAATCTAGAGACAAAAAATGGCACATTACTTTTTTTTTTTTTTTAACAATGCATTTGATATTTTACAAAAATGAAACAAAAACCAACAACAAATTAAATCTGTCCTTTACTTGAAATCTGATAAAGGATAGCGGTTGATACATTTGGCTATAATTAGTAGCTATTAACAAGTAAAATGAGTCCTGCTGTGCCGTGTATTTCTCCATATTTTGGTGAAAATTACATGTCGTGTAGCTGAAGGTCTGAACAGAGAAGCACCTGTTCTGGGGTATCTGTGTGACCTGGAAAACCTGAGCATTGGTTTTAAGTGGGAAATCTCCCCATGTGAAAGAAAAGTGGAACTCGTTGCCCTCCTGTTAATAAGTCAGTTATTGAAACGTTCTCTCAGGAACTCATTCCTTGCCACTGAACGTGAATTAGTGAAGCCCTGTTGAGTTCCTTGGAGCTGCGCGGGTTTGTAACTGGGTCAAATGCTTAGCTGGTCTATATCACAAATGTATAGCTCAGATCGATGCCACGTGTAATGACGTTGTAAAACAATAAAGCACGTTCCTAACTCCTGTCATACAGGTGCAGACTCACCTTGAGAACCCAACCAAGTACCATATTCAGCAAGCCCAGCGGCAGCAGGTAAAGCAGTACCTCTCTACCACTCTAGCAAATAAACACGCCAACCAAGCCCTGAGCTTGCCATGTCCAAACCAGCCCGGTGATCATGTCATGCCGCCTGGAACTGGAAGCAGCGCGCCCAACAGCCCGATGGCCATGCTTACGCTTAACTCCAACTGTGAAAAAGAGGTAATACGCTCTCATTGTGCATACTCTTCAGTAAAACGGAATTGCATTCTGCTTTCTTTCTGTTTCAAACCATA